>NC_142064.1:241274661-241604661 GCF_059756535.1 Pantherophis guttatus
GCCTAAATTAAATTGTGACTGAAAAAAAATCAAACCTAGATTCAAATAAGATTAAGTAGAATTAGAATTTACTTATACTTAGGCCTCTGTACAGAGAAAGAGAAGGGGGTGGTAGAGAGAACAGCATGGTTTGAGACATTCCGTCCTTAAAAGTTGTTGTTTTTAATTGCATTACAGGTCCTTCACAGTCCTTGGATGCCTGTGAGCCTTATGACTGTTTATTGCCTGCTGAAGGCTCTCTGTTACATGTAAAAGGAAGTGCTGAACTATCTGAGGCATTACCTGGGGGAGAAATGCAGCCACGGCTTGTCTCTAATGGTCATTTAACAAGGTCACCCACCTCTCTCCCTCAGTCCAGCCACTGAAACGCTGACAAGGGACCCAGGAAACTTGGGCGGTGCAAATAAACCGAGCGTGCTCTCTCTGTCTCTCCCACTTATTTGCACAGAAATTATCTAGGCTACTTCTACCTCAAAGTCTGAATGGACAGCTTCGCGAATTAAAGGAAAAGTGACAACTCCATGAGGTATGAGAAGCAAGCTTGAGTAAGGGAACCGAGCCCTGTTTCTGCAATGCCCGCTTGTAAATAGTTTTTAAACTTCCCCGAGAAGGATCAGTGGCTCCATGTTGGCTTGCAAATAAAGCACAGAAATGCAAAATGTTACGATGTAAAGTGAAAAAAAAGTATTTGATAACAAATGTGTACATAAGAGTTTTCATATATATATAAATATATAAATATATATATTATATCTTTTAACAGAGACTGTTTTATCCCTTGGTGCATGTGTGACTGAGTGAAATTATACAATATTGACAATATGCTTTTTTTTTTCATTGTTAAGGATTTTTTTCTTTTTTTTAAATCCTTCCCAGCCATCTCCAAGACAAATACTTCTGATGTCTTTAGTTAAAACTTTGAGGTTACGACCACAAACTTTACATAGAGAAGACCACACTGATAAAAATGCCCTTTCTATGGTGCCCCCTTGTATAGGGGTGTGCTGTTTCAGAGAAGTGCTCTACACAGCACACCATCAAGAACTGAACATTTAAACTTTCAAATACGCAAGTGACATTTCTGTTGAGAGTTCAGTAAGCCCAACAATTGTGTGGAGGCTCAGGCATAGAGCTGGGGGGAATCTTCAAGCAGATTAGATGGAATGTGTCATTTGCCCGTGATCGTTGCCATTCAGCTCTTTCAAATAGACATTGAACTAGTTCATTAGTCTAATCGTCTTCTCAGAAATATTGATAGCACAATGGTGTACTTGCTCCCAAGGGAATCCATAGGACTGTGGAGTTCTGAGCTTAAAAAGCAAACTGAACTCTGCTCCTCTAATGCTGAGGTGAGCCAGATGTTCCAAGAATATACTTCAGTACCTACTTTCTGAAACATGACTGAATCAATGAGTTTCTAGGGGATGTAAATTGGGCCTGCGCCAGAGAAGAGAGTGGCAGTCAGCAAGAGTTTTTTAGGACAGCACATTGAAATATCCTTGCTCTATGGTGACTTCTGGAATATTTGCCCATCTATCCAATTTCAACCTTAATTTAGATGCATGCAACCTTGTGTCAAATCCCAACTTCTATTTAAATATTAAATGTTCATTGCACTAGCAATGATCCTAGTGGAACAACATTAAACGGCCAAGCTCACCTCAAAAAGCAGAAGGAGCAAGAAGATTATAGAGGAGACATCCTCATGCTGTTTTATTTCGCATAGGGACTTTTAATGTTTTCTCTGGGCACCTTGACACCTTTTATAGAGATTTCAAAATGCATTGCTAATATTGCTTATGCAGTAACCTGACACAATGAATAATCCATTTGCATGCACACACACACCTAATTTTCTTTTCTTTTCAAGTCAGACTTAGAATTCAGGTTCATAGGTAGATTCTTAAGGTCTTCTCTGTGTTGTGAGAGACTTTTGACTTATCTATCAAGCAAGGAAAATCATTTAAAAAGCACGAATTACCTTAGGCTACTTTGCTTTAGTTTTTATACACAGTTTTAAGTTCACTTAAGCCCTCGACACAAATGTGAACACATACATGAAAACTGTTTTTATAACTTAAGTGTGGGGTTTTGGTTTTTTTTTATTTTTGCTGTCTCTTTTGACATTTATGCCTATGTAGCTATGATAGTTCCCAAAAGTCATCCTCAACGCCACTTGATTCAATTGTAGCTCAGGCTGACTTAAAGTTGATAAACATAGGTTAGGACACTGTCTGTAGGGCAGCATCAGATTCTGTCTGTTCTTCTCCTTATTTTCTTTACCTTGACTTAAAGGCCAGTTTCAGAGAAATAAAGATAGGAAACATGATTTAGTTTAGGATATTAGTTCATATTAGGGACATAATATAGGAAACACTTTCTTTGTGGGAAGGGACAAATAGACTTAAATCTACTCTGAAACACCAAGGAAAGCGTTTTGGTATGTTCTTATATTAACCAGACTGTTTGACTCTAAAGGAAACATTAACAACCAGATTTTTCTAAATAGACCTTAGAAGGCCAGCTGGCACAGGTTATTTCTCTCTTGTGAAGTTTAGTATCTTGCTACAGCAACTGGATAGGAAAGAACCAGAGGTTTTGGTGTGCTGTGTGCAAGCCTTTTTCTTCATAATTTTGGGAGGTGAAGGCTTTCATCTTAATAGGAAACCTGTGGTAAAACATACTCTCTCCCTTTAAGTAAGAGAGAGATTTTAAATATCTGATCACTATGCCATTAAATTACTCTTCCTTCTCCTTCAGTTGGCGGGAAATGTATAGCTGTGTAAGACAAGTTTTGCCATCTGCTTTTTAGCTGAAGCTGGACTTTCTGAAGTAATGCATAATTTCACCATCCCCCTATCTCCAGACAATAAACATACTTGCACTTTGGAATAGGTGTCCAGTGGATATAAGGTGCCAACTTGTGGCTTATTTAGTGATGTTAAAGAAAACGGATCCGCTAATAGTGAAACCTATTCAGGGTAAATTTTCCCCCTTGTTCATAAAGAGAGTAAGTGATGTGCTTTCTAAAGAAAAGTGAGCTTGTAAAGGTTTGGTTACAAAGTGAAGAAGGTTTCTAGGTAAAGATGAAGGTAAATGTGGAAAGGCATAGAAAAAAAGGTATCATTCGAATTGCTAAGCACACTTGCCATATTAACATTTTGGAAATTTTAGTTTTAGATACAGTTGTTTAAATGTTGTTACTTCCACTAAATATGTGAATCTGCTGCTTCTGAGAGGCAATGTGAAAGAGGAAGTATTAATTTTTGTGTAAAAAGTTATTTATTTATTAGACTATGTGGTACAATGTTGTACATTGAGAATACATTGTAAAGATATTGGAAGTGTTTAACAAATGGCATTGAAGTGTCTTTAATAAAGGTTCATTTATAATACCAATTATTCTGCCTTGATTCATTGATCTGCACTTTTTTATAATTTGGTTTTGGGTGAAGTAAAATGAAATTCTGCATTACTACGCTTCCTGGTTTTTGAAGACTTTTTAAAAGGCTATCACTATTTCATAACCCGCTAATAATGGGGTAGGGTGACCAAATGGAACTTGTTTGAATAGCAATAAAATATTTATAGCTCAGGGTTGAACGATGGGATTCTTTGTGCTTTCTTGAGTTTGTTTTTTTTATTACCCAACTAGGCAACATCAGTGATAGGAATGAGTAGAGTTTACATCAAGGAGAGCACCAAAGACCTCACAGTTAGGATCATGGACATAGCCCATTTCTGAGTCATTCACTACACTAGTCCAATGAAACACATAAGTTATCTTTAATCAGTTTGGGGAGATTTAGTTGCCAATTTTAGCCAATGTCCCACTTTCTTGTCTCTAATTCTGATGTCGCCCGGAATCACCCAGTTCCTATTGGAAGAGTCAGAGTTGATTAGTCTTTGAATGCAGGACTATTTAGAAACATTTAGGGTAAACTGATGTTTTGTTTTGTTTTTTGAAGTTTTACTTTGGAAGTTTGCAATAGCTACCTATTAACAGAGAACTCTGCCCTACATGTCACCCGGATGAGAGCTCAGCTTGAAGGAGACTTCATTTTAACGACACAACATTTACACCAAATCCAGTAAATTAGGTGGTTCCTTTGAGCAAAAAAGTCTCACTTGTAGCAATAGCAATAGCACTTAGACTTATATACCAGTTTGCAGTGCTTTACAGCGCTCTCTAAACGGTTTACAGAGTCGGCATATTGCCCCCAACAATCTGGGTCCTCATTTTACCCATCTTGGAAGGATGGAAGGCTGAGTCAACCTTGAGGCTGGTGAGATTCGATCTGCCAAACTGCTGGCAGCCGGTGATCAGCAGAAGTAGCCTGCAGTACTGCACTCAACCACTGCGCCACCATGGCTCTATGTCCCTTATTCTCTATCTTATGTCCAATTCTGCAGCATCTGGGCTGGAAATAAGCTTGGTGTGAATTGAACAGTGCCTACTTTTGAGTAAAAAGTATAGGATTGTGTTTTCAGGGAGTTAAACTTTACGTTGTGGATTAAGATGAAACTGCAGGGAAGACATTCAAATTCTGCATGAGGTCAGCAGAGGAATTTTGAAATTGCTGAAATTGCAATAGCACTTAGACTTGTATACCATTTCACAGTGCTTTACAGCCCTCTCTTAAGTGAGTTTATAGAGTCAGCAGATTGTCCCGAACAATCTGGCTCCTTGTTTTACCGACCTCAGAAGGATGGAAGGCTGAGTCAACCTTGAGCCAGTGAGAATCGAACTGCCAAACTGCTGGTAGTCGGCAGAAGTAACCTGCAGTACTGCATTCTAATCCACCAATCCACCATTCCGCAACCAAGGCTCATGGAATGGCAACAACCCAATGCTTGGTTGGGAAGTATAGCCATCAGGCAAAACCCAAGTAGACAAATGTAATCTAGTGTGAATAGCTCTTTGGGGTGAGCCATCATGGCAGTCAAGCTCATATATTGGAGCTGCGATAGCCCAGATTGTGGCATGCAATCAAAACCTGACGACTCTTTGACTTTGACCTCCCTAAGGATTTGCAAGTGTCCTAAAAATTCCCAAAGTGTTCTTCAGCCACTAAAGCCACTTTACCCCTTTGCACTGTGATCTTTTTGGACTCTGCATCTGTTGTAGTCCATCACTATCCCACTCTGCCTCTCATCTCAAATGAGATATCTCGTTTTTGTGAGTGTCCCTGGAGAAGAGGACTTGAGCTTTCCTGCATGAGATGGCATCTTCGTTTCCTCTCCCCACCCTTCATCAGTTCTTCCCCTTTCTCTGTATCTTCAATTTTTTTTCCACCTCCTCCCAAACTGATTCTTCGGAGGCAAAGGATGGGAAAGAAAAGAAAAAAACCCAAGCTTGCTCTTTTTTTCATAGGCAACCTTGTTAGGCGGTAAAATAATACAACATTGTACTCAATCAGTACTAAAGAAATTCGAGTCTAATTAAAAAAGGCAGTCTTGCTTATCCAAGCAAGAATGCTGGCTATGCACCTGTAGATA
This sequence comes from Pantherophis guttatus, assembly GCF_059756535.1. Taxonomy (NCBI): domain Eukaryota; kingdom Metazoa; phylum Chordata; class Lepidosauria; order Squamata; family Colubridae; genus Pantherophis; species Pantherophis guttatus. The sequence goes on from NC_142064.1 coordinate 241,280,161, forward strand.
TGAACAGTGGTCTAGATTTTCCAAATGGGTTTCAAACAAGAAACAAATGGGTTTTTCCCCTTCTATACATTTTAAAAAGAAAAAAAAAAACCTTGTTGCTTCTTCCGTCTGTCCTCCAGAGCATGACAAGTCTTCAGTCATGTTAACGGTGCTGTTTTCTTCTCTGGGGTGACTCTGGTGCCATTCTATGATGAATATGTGTAGCTGCTATGCCATGGAGACCAAGCTGTCATTTGCACATCACACTCCCTAAAGTGACTGCTAATAATAATAATGCTTTTCAGTCCCTTGGCTGGAGCCCCTAAATAGGTTCTTTGCCCCCCAAAGCTGAATTTCTTGGCAGACTCTTCTCCATGAGCTCACCACCATAACAGGACTCTCCATACATGGACACTTTTTTGTTAAGCAAATGGAATTACAGGATTTCTCATTCTTGTTTAAATAGAGAGCATGAAGTCCGGGCTGCTGAACAGCTGCTGAACCACAGGAGGCAGGAATGGCAGGACGAAGGGGAAGGGAGAAATGTAAAGGAATAACTTTTATGAATGTGTAATTTTTTTCCCCTTAGAATTAAGGAGGGCTGGGTGGGATAGTGGCTCCACAGCTGTTCCTCTTGACCAAAATCACAAAAGCGAGCTTCGGATCTTGTCATACATCCCGAGAAAGATAAAACCTCCAAGGCTAATGGAAGAAATTCGAGGGACGACTCCGGCAAACAAACTGGAAGAAAAGAACAAAAGTGATTTAACATTTTGGAAGTTCTACCACTAGGATGTTCTACCCTCCACTACCACAAATACTATACAGAGGCTCCCGTCCATTTTAAAACTGCTTTCCTGAATGTCAACTTGAGCTCAACTTATTTGTAACTGAGGGTTGCATGAGGTCAGATTTGGGAGCAAAACTTTCTGAGATGGGGTCACCTTAGTGAGGAGAGAGTTTGGGCCCCTTCCTACCTCAAAAATGCACCATCTAGTTACAAACTTTGTGTCAAAAAGTGGCGCTCTGGGGGCCACTAAACAGCTGTCAAAATGAGGCCCTGAGGCCATCACTGTTCTCTTCCAAAACAGGGCTCCCCAATACGATCCCCAACAACTCCAAACGTGTCACCAAATTATAAATAATGTGACAGAAAAACAAAAATAATCAAATATAAGAAAATTCATGTGTCCAAAATAATGTTTTCTTTCAAATTCTAAGAGATGAGTTTTTACATAAATTCTGCACACGGGTGTTTCCTGATATCCAAAAGATGTGGGTTTATCTCATAAATATATAACTGAATTATTTTTCACAACACGCTTGTGTATGTTTCCTGAAAAGAGGCATGGGTTTTAAAAACTTAGGCAAGCTTGGGCAACTTGAAGAACACAAGGGTTCTGCTGTAACCCAGCACTCTTCATACTGCTCCCTCCCATGCCAACACCATAGCAGTCATTACAACCCATTGACTCCATTGTCTTCAAAAAATCTTACGAAAATTTAGTGTGCCTCCTAGTACTTTCGATGTGAAACAATGGGTCAAGAGCCTACTCCGTTTTTCCACTTTCAATTACATTTTTTGCTTATAGAAGACACAGTTAGTTCTAAAAATCGCCTATGGGTTGCTCTGAGACTGTGTTCAATATTGCTAAAAGCAAATATAATTGCAAATGGTGATAGTTTTTAATTGCCAGGCCTGTTCAATAATTACATAAATGGCTAATTGGCAGTACTAAATGGTGATCTGCCATTTCCAATAATGTTTACCCATAACTTAATTACCACACCAAAACTCTTTCATTTCATTCAACAATCATTTTTTTTCTTTTAACAACCCTGTAACCACTTGCATTGGGATGGAATCAAAGTGACTGAATGGAGCTAAGAGTTTACTGGCTGGATGTCTTTCCTGATGCCTATGCAGAGCTCACAGCAGATGTTTTCTCTTTGCACCCAGAGAGAGAAATATCTGTCGCTACCTAGGATCGAACTCACAGCCTCCTGTTTGTGCAGTGAGAGCGCCATTTCTAAGCCACCACTCTGCTCTCATTCAACAGCAACGATATAATTCTCTAAAATTCAGATTAGGGTAGCCTTATGACATCTCTTGTTGGATTTCTTCCTTGTACGAAACAAGCTCATCAGAATCAACAAGGCTATTACTGTTGTGGCCCGCCAACTGCCAGTGGAGCTGGTGGCAGACTCGGATGATGAGGAGGTTGGGGAGGAACTTGGGCCAGTGCTAGAGTCTGGGGAAGGCTCTGATGGATGCACTGCGTCAGACGTAGAGATAGAGCCAGGGCCGTCAGACATTTCCCCAGCCACCGGAGAGGCAGCTGCCTTTGGAGGCTGAGATGAGTGAGGCGGAAGAACCACTGGAGCCTGTTCCAGATACATGTATGTGCAGAGCAGTTAGGAGAGGTGAACAACGGAGGACAAGGAGTCAACTCAGGAAGCAAAGCAAAGATGGATGCTGATGGCCCCTCCCTGGCTGGGGAATAAATAGAAGGAAAGGGGAGTGGTTGTCGTAGGAGACAATTGTTTGTATTTCTGGAGATTTTGCTCATTGTGTTTCGTGCACCAAAGACTGCTTGCCAGAACATAATTTGCAGCCTTTCAGCTGGGAGCTCATGGCCTTGCAATTATCACAAGGAACTGATAAAGTCTGTTGCTGCTGTTAACTCTTTGCAGGACTCTTACCTGGACTTTTCGGTGGGTGAATGCAATTAATTCACAAGAGGTAAATAAAGAGGAGTTTTTCGTGACAAGGAGTCTGTTTCTTGCTTCTGTTAAGGCTGGGTCAGAACAATTACTACTAATATCCTAAAAAGAAAGCGTTGTTGCTTTGAATCAAGCCAGCCGTAATCAAAACTTCGGATTAATCTGTGCTTTGGAGAATGTGAGACAAATTCTATCACAGCCTTTTGTGATTTTTTTCTCTCGTCCTCAAGCCATTGCTAAATCAGATTCAGGGTTCTTTGTCTTCCTTCCTGCACTTGTCTGTGGTCTGCTTCAGGGCTGTGGCAGGCAGATGGAAATGTTTTATGGTTTCACTAGACAGCAATCCACTGCATTACCATAATTACAGCTTTAAAGCTAAGTAATTTGTAACAAGACAAGTACTGACAGAAGATTCCCTCAGCAGATCGGCACATCTACACCAAGACGTGTATCTGGAGATTAGAAGATTCCTACTGGAAAAGGTTAAGCTGGCACCGATCCACAGCCAAAGAAATATTATTTTCTCTATTCAATTTCTCTTTCAAATGCTAATTCTTCAACAGAGTTCTGTCTTACCTAGCTCTTTCTTGTTCTGATTACAGTCCAGTCATTTGTTAACTCCTTCCACACCGGAAAATTTTAAGAATGAAACACTTTAGTTTGGTTTTCTTGTTAAGCAAAGAAGGCAGGAAACAGATTTGCCTGGAGTATTTCAAGTTCTTCCCAGGGCCATGTGTTGTTTCCCCAATAACTGTGTTGTTTTCCATGGATATAGTAGACTTCTATAACTAGTAGGCCACTCTCAGGCCACTAACAGAAATGAGGTGAAATATATGGAAATACGGAACTCATAAACCTCCTACCTCACTGCTTTAGCACACTGTGAAATCTTATTAAAGTGGCAGTGATAAATAAGGCATGCTTACAAGGTGTCAGATCAGGAGCAGTTATTTCTAAATAAAGATATAAAGGGATATAATCCAAAATAATTCTTGATAAGTATTTTAATAAATGTATTTCACTAGGTGCTAACACATTTATTAGAGTATGCTGAGGGATCTCTGTCTACCTATCTACTCTGCTTTACATTTTAATTTAGCCTAATAATCCCTTCCAAAATTTTTGGCTCTCTCTGCAGATTTTTTTTTTTTAATTTGATTTATATACCGCCCTTCTCCGGAGACTCAGGGCGGCTTACAATGCGTTAAGCAATAGCCTTCATACTTTTGTATATTTATACAAAGTCAGCTTATTGCCCCCACAAACTGGGTCCTCAATTTACCTACCTTAGAAAGGATGGAAGGCTGAGTCAACCTTGAGCCTGGGGAGATTCAAACTTACAGTAATTGCAGGCAACTGAATGTTAATAACAGGCTATTAGTCTGCTGTGCCACCAGGCCCCTTTGAGATGAGTTTGGTCACCCTTCTTTGCTTAAAGGTGTTATAAAAAATTCATATGAATACCAAGACTGATACTGTGTACCAAGACCTGATTCCTGTCCACAGGTATTCTCTCTAGTAGTGTTTCCTATCTCAACTGATGATTATCAATCAGATCCTTACTGTGGAAAGAAAATAATTACAGATTAACAGAGTTGGAAGGGACCTTGTAGGTCATCTAATCCAACCTCCTGCCCAAGCAGGAGACCCTACACCATTTCTGACAAATGGCAGTCCAATCTCTTCTTGAAAGTGATGAAGCTCCCACAACTTCCGAAGGCAAACTGTTCCATTGGTTGACTGTTCTCACCGTCAGAAAATTTCTCCTTATTTCTAGGTTGAATCTCTCCTTGATCAGTTTCCGTCCATTATTCCTTGCCTGGCCTTCAGGTACCTTGGAAAATGGCTTGACCCTTCTTCCCTGTGGCAGCCCCTCAAATACTGGAACAGTGCTATGATGTCTCCCCTGGTCCTTCTCTTCACTAGACTAATGTGAAATCAAGGAGTCAAGGAAAGCCTCATGTCCATCCCTACGGCAGACCCCTATAAATCAGGTTGTGCCACTGAAATCTGTAATGGCAGCCCAGTTTTGCTGCCATTTGTGTGTTGCTGTTTTCTTCTTTCTTTATGAATTTTATTCCTTTGAAGATCTTGATTGTTTCATGTGTTTCTTCTAGTTGTCCCTTTTTTATTACAACAAAGGTATTGTCTACAATTAGGTCCAGAGTGAGAGTTGGGTCCAGTCTAAATCCAGTCATATGTAGTATCAGACAGGCAAGCTAAGGACTGCATCTAAGACAGTCAAGTTTAATTCTCCCCCCTCCTCACAATGGCAGCCAACTCCAACAAGCATAAACTATGTTGACTAAAAGCACAGATAAGCTCAGAGAACTTGATTGCCCATCAATTGGTTGCAAAGCCCAACAGATTAAAGTTTAGGATTGGAAGGAATAGGGATGTCAGCGTTCCAGAAAAAAACCCCAACTCCAAGTAAAAACTCTGAAGCAAGCATTTTTCAAAGTTCTATTTATTAGAATAGGTAAACTGGCACATCTGGGAAAACCTGAATCTGAGAGGTCCGGATTTTCCCTCAGTAAATCAAAACTCCCCAAACCATCCCCTCACTCCTCAGTCGATCACATGCTCCAATCACCATCCGTCCCATCTCGAGACAGCACTCCGACCACTCCTTCTCCAGATGCAGGATTGGCCTGACCTTAACCGACAGGAAGAATACTATTATGTCTAAAGACAACCCCTCTACTAAATCGCCTCTCCTACTTTCCCACACATAAGAAGGTGGCAGCATGGAAGCTTCCGGCCTAATATGGCTTCCAAAGCTGACAAGGGAAAGTATTCAACTCACAACCCTGGCCACTGCAAGCCCTTCCCCAGCTTCTGTTCAAAGTATCTCAGCTAATAATTACTGCCTGGCACTCTGTAGGGCTGCATATAATACTGCTATGAGGTGTTGAGAAATGATAGATAGACTAAACTTGGAAGTCACTCATCCGGGCATGGATTCGAAAGAACAAAACTGGTACAAGTCTATGTCTGGTTTATGGCTCTTTAGTCTCTTTTTATAATTCCCCCATTACATCACAGTGACTAAAAAAAAGAATTAACATCAGCAAAGAGAAGATGGGATGTTAAACCGCTGGCCTGTGCTTCAAGTGCCAGTTGGAAGCAAATATGTAGCCTCTGGTTTTAATAAGGTAGCAGTCTGCAGTCTGAGGTTCTACAGTTTCTCTTAGTTGGCTGTGAAATAACAGCATAGGAGATAAGGCAGTTCATCATCTATCCTTTCAGATGGACACCATGCTTGACACTTTTCCTGTTTGATTAACCATTTATAATTTGTAGAAAACCTTGCAGAATTGGCCTGTAATATTTCCAGCCGCTTTCCAAAATTTCCTTGAGGTTGCCCCAGTTTGCCACTTCTCCTTTCCTAGACATCGCTCAGAGCTATAATTTTTCTGACTATATGATCCCAGACAAATTTCAGTCACCAAAATAATAAATAAATCCCCAGAACAGACAAAGGAATGCAATTGTAGGTTCCAAGCCTGGCAGCTGAAGGAGTCCATCAATGAAATGTGATTTTTTTTTGTTGCAATTTTATATAAATTGTATTCCTCCATAATTCCTCAAGCTTTCTACATTTATCAGTTCTGGTTAGCAATGCCTTCTGTTACAGCCATTTCTAGAGAGGATCATCCTGCCAGAGAAGCACCCCAAAGCAGGAAAACATCATCAAGAAGACCTCTCTGAAAGGCCTCCATCTCTTTAAGAGAGACCAGCATCATCTTTGGGACACATACAACCCCTGCTACCAGCTACACTATCAATTTTCAGTGTTCTGTCATGGAAACACATGGCTAATCTAATGTACACGATTCACAATTTTAAACATTTAAAATAAAACTTTTACTAGAAAGCAGGGTGTAAGAGGAAGTCAGAATATCATTGCTTTGGCCAACTTGCATCACCATCCTCATCCATAGTACTGTTACATCCAATCTATATTACTTTGCTGACTATAGTCTTTCATTTCTCAAAATGACATATTCTACAATATATTTTTGAGGAAAATATCCAAACACTATATCACAGATGTCAAACTCGCGGTGTCACGTTGTTGTCATGTGACATTTTACAATATTTTTTCCTTTCGTGGAGCTGGGGTGGACGTGGCCCACATGTGACCCATTCGGCCTGCCTGCCTTCCTTCCTTCCTTCCTTTCTTCCTTCCTTCCTTCCTTCCTTCCTTCCTTCCTTCCTTCCTTCCTTCCTTCCTTCCTTCCTTCCTTTTCTCTCTCTTTTTTTCTCTCTCTTTTCTTTCTCTCTCTCTCTCTTTCTTTCTTTCTTTCTTGACCATCACACCATCAAGCGACACAGGGAAGCTTACGAGCCTTATAATCTAAGGGTCCACAGGTGTCTCCTTTTCATATGAAAGTGAGAGTTTGGGGAGCTGGCAAGGGCTGCTGGGGCTAAAAGCTGCTGTGACAGAATGCGACAGCTGAGCACTGTCTGTCATTGGGTTACATGACTGCCCAGACACACACATTGTTCTTCTACCCTGATATGGGCTGGAGAGAACAGCAGATAACTTTTCACACAGATTAAAAACTTTCTCAAGAAATGGGTGAGAGAAAATAAATGGGGGTGGGGGGGTGAGTTAATGTGCTGGAAGGAAGAGTAAGTTAAGACCAAGAGGAAGCAATGACTGATGAGCCTTGTTAGACTAAGCAGCTTTGAAGGTGAGGAAGGATTCTTTGCACCAGAACTGCCTGGGAGAAGATCAGTGAAACATTTAAAGGATCCACAGACTCAATTTCCTTTGCCTCCCAGCTCTCCTGTTTATTTCGTTGCCATTGTTTATTTTGTGACTTATTCTGTGACAACTGGAAAAAATAATATTGTTTTAATGCAGTACATTTCACTAGTGGAAAGTGTTTGCTTACTGACAAATAAAAGGCAGCTAGAAAACAGTACACACACTTCAGATCCTTATAGTATTTTTGAAAACACACATACACACACACCTACACCTAAAACAAACAGACGTGGTAAATGCATTGTAGTACACAACTAATGAACATTCTTTTAATAGATTGCTTTAAAAGTTGGCTAAGGACTGAAGATACTCAAGGCGAAGTCTACATTCAGCCATAAAAATCCATTGGATGATTTGGGCCTACTCATTGTCTCACAGCCTAACTAAGTTAATGCTTGCTTTGGGGAAGATAAAACTGGAGGGACAGATACAGCGCCTGAATTCCTAGAGGAAAGGTGAATTATAAATTTATGAAATAAAAAAGAAAACATAGATCTATAATATTTTGTGCAAATCGTAACTTTCCTAGTACTCTTTGGGAAAGACTTTGCTATCTTTTAATTCAAAATAAACTATAAAATGTCTTAACAATGGACTCATACCAGTTACAAAACAGATTATAACTGTTGGCTTCCCTAAGCAATAAAAAAGCTTTTTTTCCCCCTCCCTTTCCCATCGTGAACTATTTAAACTCTTGCAATATACAAAACATCTGAAAAAAAAAACCCTCCTTGGTTCATAGCCCTGCACAAAAACTATCTAGCTAACATCAATTTAACTTACTCAAAAACTTCTCATGAATTATCACCAGACAGCACATACACAAGCTTTAAAGCATGGAACATTTAAGTGAAAAAATATACAAATATCTTGCTTTGCATAGGCATTCAGGAAAAAAATAATCTACTTTCTACTGAAAAAAAATAGTGTTTACATTTTCCCTCAATTCATCCTTGCCCCTTTATTTATCCTTACCCAGATATCCCTTGGGTTCTCCATACACCTTGAAGAGCTGATAACACATTCCCACTTGCGGTTCTGGAGCCAGTCTGTATAGACAAAGAAAGAGATGTATACATATAAAAAGCTGCCTTCAAGAAGACCATTATTTTAGCCAAAATGTCATACAAAGGTCTCTCACAGTTGGAACTCTTTCACAAGAGATGAGAATGACTGAAGTGGGAAACCATGATCTGCACTGGATCTGCACTGGATAAAGAATGTTTGGTTCTAGTGGAACAAAAATACTCCTTCTCTGTGGTGGCTCCCTCCTTGTGGAATATCACCCCTGTGAAGATAAGATCGGCCTCCATTTTGATACTCTTTCCAAAGGCCTTGAAGACATCGTTTTGTCAATAGGCCTAGGGACTCCAAGAGAATATGAAGCCCATTAAGTGGTTGCTTTTATAGGGTTTTATATTTGGGATTTTATTTCTGTAAACCTCCAGGACTCACAGTGAGGGAATTCATTATTTATATAATTTATATGGAGGCAACTGTATACAACATTTTAATATATATTTGTAACATAATATGAAATAATAATATATTTATATTATATGGAGGCAACCATATACACTTTCTGAATGAATGAATGAATGAATGAATGAATGAATGAATGAACAAAATGCTCTACAGCTCATAGTCAAGCACTTAAAGTTTCCCATTTATTCGACCAAACAGATACTCATCATTAGCAGTATTGTAAATATTGTTATCGCCCATGTCACACAAAAAAAACAGTGAATTAGAAAGCTGCTTGGTCTTTCAAAGATACAACTTTGCTCCTAGAATTAGTTTATTGAAGAAAAGAAAGGTAGCAGCTCTTCTATTCAATGCAGAAATGAAATGTACCTATTCTCATTATGATTCTTGTACTAAAATTAGCAATAGATGCTGGATTCAGTTTTGTTGCTGCTACCAAGCAAGACGCCAGAATTATTAATCTGAAAACTTGCCAGCCATCTCTGCACTCTTCGTCAAGTTCTTACCTTTGCCAACATAATTCTTGTCTTGGCTACATCCAGAGGAGTGGTCACTGCAGCTGCAAATCCACCTGAGCATATAAAAATGCCAAATACAAACAAGACTTTGTTAGTTTACAATGCAGGCTGCTTAGCCCCATAGTTCCCACAGCTTCTGCCAAATTCACTTCATGAGTACTCCTGAACCTTGTCCTTCACCTCCAAGATTTATCTGAAGTCAGAGCCACGTTGACTTGTGGTAATCAGTTCAAAAATGCATCTGTATGCATATGTGTGTGTATGTATAAACATTGTATATTTCTGTGTGTATTTGTTTATATTGGATATAAAAATTCTCTGGACAATTTTTGTCTAGCCTCCAACCTTCCTTTTTAGAGGAACACTGTTGAAAAGAAATACAAGCTGCATTTACAGAAGACCTCAGAATAAATGGATTGTCTAGAGCCATGATGGTGAACCTATGGCATGCGTGCCACAGGTGGCACGCAGAGCCCTCTCTGCAGTGACGCCAGCCGTCCCCCAGCCCAGCTCCACCCGTATGTGCACATGCTTCCCGTGTGCTAACCATTTTTGCCGTTGCGTGCCAAAAGCGGGGGGAGCACTCCATCCACATGTGCACGCGCTTCCCGTGTGCTAACCTTTTTGCCGTTGCGTGCCAAAAGCGGGGGGAGTGCGGGGGGGTCACGTGCGTGCCCACACCCATAATTCAATGCCCCCGCGCTCTGCCCCCCTCCCCCATCGCTTTTGGCACACAATGGCAAAAGGGTTACCGGTGGGCCCGGTTATTGCCCTCCCCAGGCTCCAGATGCTTTCATGGAGCCTGGGGAGGGGGAAAATGGCCTTCCCTCCCCCCCCCCGGAGGCCCTCCAGAGGCAGGAAATGGCCCTTTTCCCAACTTCCAGTGGGCCCAGAAGGCCCAAAAACCAGCTGGCTTGGGCACGCATGCACACTGGAGCTGAGCTAGGGCAACGCTTGCATGCCCACAGATATGACTCCACGTGCCATCTGTGGCATGTGTGCCATAAGTTCGCCATCACGGCCTTAAATCCTCAAATATGTTAATTTTTCTTAAAACTGATAAAATGGAAAAAGGACAAAGCTAAAAAGATGGAACATGTTAGTGTATTATTCAAACTAGAGATTCTGATTTATCATTCTCACACAAGTTAGGATCCATAACCAGTATTAAATCTAATTTGTATACCTGGCATGCAGTGGATATGGAAACAATTATACAAGAGCAAACAAGCAAATAACCTGCTTGCCATAATCCAGGATTATCCAAAAATCTTTCCCAGTACAGAAATATACTTGTACAATTTATTTACTTGTTACTGGGGGGGAGGGGGTGTGTGTGGAGGAAAGAATGACTCGTATAACTTTTAAAGCCAGGATTGCTGACTAAATGTAACTCCTAAATAAATTCATTATGAAAAAAATGACTACATCTGAACAATCCCACCTTGCTTCTAAACTGTGGGTGTAACTGTGCTGCTGTAAGAAATGGAAAATTATACCTATTTCTTCAGAAACAATAACAGCACTAATGCATGTAGAATTAGGAATAAAAGTTACTGTTCTAACAATGCAATTTTGATACCACTCTAGCTAAGAAAAGAATCACAGCAATGAAAAGAAGAAGAAGAAAAAAGAGGTTTAAAAAAGCAAACTTTTCTCGAAGGAGAGTACAGTATAATATATAAAGGGCCCAGATCAGACCACTTGTTTCAGAAAATCCAGTGCAGTAACATTGGCTTGGAGATATCTATAAATAGTGAGCTTTTCCTCTTAGCTTTGTGGAGTACAGAAAGCATGTGCTTTTCCAAAATATAGGTGGGAGACAGATATTTAAATCAGTAAAGGCTGAAAACTGCATTTTCCAACTAATTTTGTAAAAACTGGGAAAAATCTCATGATTTTATAAATTTAATTTCATATATGTATGCAGACAGGTAGCTCAAACTGGGGGGTTGTTAAGTGAGGCTGTCTCGCCTAACAGCCATCACAACATAAAACTGTAAGGCTGGATTATGGTCATACAGTAGGGATGCAGTAGGAACTGTTAAAAAGGTCTACACCAGGAGTGTCAAACTCAAGGCTGGGGGTTGGAACCGGTCTGGAGGGTACTTAGATCTGGCCTGCGGGGCCAACCTGGAAACAGTGAAGGACTGGCCCGCGGTGCCTCTGCCAGTGAAAACAGAGCTCAGGAAGGCTGCCTGCAGCCCTCCCGAGCTCTGTTTTTGCTGGCAAAGGGTTGCAGGAGGCCGTCACAACCGAAAACGGAGCTTGGGAGCCCGTTTTTGCTGGCAGAGCGCTTGGGCCACCACAGGCGTCCCTGACACGAGTGACATCAAGATGGCCATGCCCACTCTGGCCACACCCACCTCAGCCCCCCCCCCCCCCCGAGGTCAAACACAACCCTGGTACAGCCCTCAATGAAATCGAGCTTGACACCTTTGGTCTACACTCTTTGAATAGAAACGATCACTCCAAATCCCCAGTATACTAAGCACGCTCCCAATATTCAAAATCTGATAATATGCTGACACAATATTTTGCAGAAACTAATGGCCTATGTGGAGAAACCGCACACACACACAAACACACACACAAAATTCAGAATTGCAGCATTTTCAATTGTAATTATTTAATATAAGTATAAAGTCTATAACCAATAGACATGTTTATATTTTAGTAGAGTTTCTTAGAGAAAAAAGCCCCCATAATTGGTTCCTCTAGCAAACAATAACAATGCTACTGAGACCATACACAAAAATAATTCAACAATGACAATTTAAACAAGATGCCTTCCATGTTGCATCATGAAGCGCCAGCCTCGTGTACATTTTACTTCATAGCATTTCTGATTCTCACGGCCTCTGCGAGGAGAATTAAAAGGTGAGGTATGGAAACAATGCAAAAAACAATGAGTTCTGCCTCCTGCAACTTGGTGTCTGGATTGCCCAAGATTAATTGCTAACAGATCTTTGAAGGAAATATAATCCATCTGGAATCAAATAACAATGACAATTATATGCTATAATGGTACCTATCCCCCAGTGGGCAATCTTTTGTTGATGTCTGCCCACTGGCTAAGTCGTACGTCTACAAGAAATATGTGGGTCAAAAAGCAACAGTGAGAACTGGACGCGGAACCACTGATTGGTTCAAAATTGAGAAAGGAGTCCGGCAAGGCTGCATACTGTCGCCCTGCCTATTTAACTTATATGCAGAGCACATCATGAGAAAAGCGGAGATAGATGTATCACAAATTGGAATTAAAATTGCTGGGAGAAATATCAACAACCTCAAATATACAGATAATATCACTCTAATGGCAGAAAGTGAAGAGGAACTAAAGAGCCTCTTGATGCGGGTGAAGGAGGAGAGTGCAAAAGTTATCTTGAAACTCAACATTAAGAAAACTAAGATCATGGCATCTGGCCCTCTCAATTCCTGGCAAATAGATGGGGAAAAATGGAGGTAGTGACAGATTTTATTTTTCTGGGCTCCAAGATTACCGCACATGGGGACTACAGCCAAGAAATTAAAAGACGCTTGCTCCTGGGGAGGAAAGTTATGGCAAATCTAGACAGCATAGTAAAAAGCAGAAATATCATCCTGCCAACAAAAGTGTGTATAGTCAAGGCTATGGTTTTCCAAGTTGTAATGTATGACTGTGAAAGTTGGACCATAAGGATCGCTGAGTGCCAAAGAATTGAGGCCTTTGAACTATGGTGCTGGAGAGGACTCCTGTGACTCCTTGGACTTCAAGGTGATCAAACCAGTCAGTCCTAGAGGAGATCAACCTTGGCTGCTCTTTAGAAGGCCAGATCCTGAAGATGAAACTCAAATACTTTGGCCACTTAATGAGAAGGAAGGACTCACTGGAGAAGAGCCTAACTCTGGGAAAGATTGAGGGCAAAAGAAGAAGGGGACGACAGAGAATGAGGTGGCTGGATGGAGTTCACTGAAGCAGTCGGTGTGAGCTTAAATGGACTCCAGGGGATGGTAGAGGACAGGAAGGCCTGGAGGAACGTCCATGGGGTCGCGATGGGTTGGACACGACTTCACAACTAACAACAACAAAGACTTAGATTTTAAAATATCACCATCCATATTTGTATGTTTAAATTAAAAGCTCCTGGAGGACTCACAACCCAGCAGCCTAAAGACTTTCATCAGTTAGAAAGGAAATTCGGGTATCTTATAAAAGGAAAATTTGAGACACAAGGGGAGCAGAAACTTCAAAACTGGGCATTTCCTCTGTAACTCTTTAACCAATTTAGGATTGGAAGAACTGTCTTCAGCATCTGCACAGAGTCACTTCTAAAGAGAGATGTCATCGTTGACTTTAAATGCCTTGTATGGGCAAGGAAACTCTCTATAAACGCAGCACTGTAAACTTGTCAGACCTAATTAGAGCAGAAGGGAAACCAAGGCAGCTGTCCAGTTTTATGGGCAAAAAAGCCGTTGCTAGAATTTTATTGTTTGCAATCTTCACTTTCAATAGATTTCTGCTCTTATGACATGTCCACAATTGAAGAAGAAATGTGTTTTATGGACTGAATGAAGTGGAAAACACTACAGCATTCATCAATTTCTTCAAATGCATCAAAACAGTATTGTCGATCCAATACATTATAAAAAGCATCAATGTGGATTAGATCAATCTAATTGACGGAAGGAAACCTCTACACTGCACAGAGTAACAAAACCATATTAACAGCAATCTATAAGTCTAGGCTTACTTCAGATAACAATTCCCTTCTCAGAGCAGTCCATCATAACTATGTTTTTTTTTAAATTAAATAATGAAGTTGGGATATAGGGTTGCCAATAAATACATTCAATAATCTAAACTTTTGGAGGAGTCTCTAAAAAATTAAATGCATTTAAAATATTTGGCTGAAGGATAAGCTTTTATATTTTTCTCCTTATTAAGGTGAGATATTATAGCTTTGACCTTGCAAATTCACTAGAGAAGACCAATATTTGGTTCAAATGTGTTTTGCATCAACATTTTCATGGCTGTTGAGAGATGTACTGTGTTGTTTTGTAAGTTTGGGGAAGGCACCTGTAGCAGTAGAAAGGATTGCTTTAATGTATGTATGTATGTATGTATGTATGTATGTATGTATGTATGTATGTATTTATTTATTTATTTATTTATTTATTTTATTTTTTGTCAAACATGTACAAGATAACAAGTATAGGTATGAACATAAACATGAACAAAGAAAGTAAATATAGATAAATGGGGACAGTAAGACAGGGACGGTAAGCACGCTGGTGCGCTTATGCATGCCTCCTTTACGGACCTCTTAAGAATGGGGTAAGGTCCACGGTAGACAGTTTGAGATTGAAGCTGTGAGGGTTTGAGGCTGTAACAACGGAGTCGGGTAGAGCATTCCAGGCATTGACCACTCTGTTGCTGAAGTCGTATTTTCTGCACTAAGAGTTTGGAGCAGTTTACCTTGAGTTTGTATCTATTGTTTGCCTGTGTATTATTGTGGTTGAAGCTGAAGAAGTCGTTGACAGGCAAGATATTGTAACAGACAATTTTGTGTACTATGCTTAGATCAGACTGCAGGCGGCGCAATTCCAGATTGTCCAAGCCCAAAATTTCAAGCCTGGAGGCATAGGGATGAAGTATATCCCCAAATATACTGATTGTCTCTGCCTCTGGTTAGCCTTGATTCCTTCTGAGATTTTCTATCAGTTCCAATCTTGGTCACAAGCTGCAAAAAAGTACAGCCTCTAGCTCTTCTCAACCAAACATTACATTGAGCCTCTCTGCCTCTGTAGAACATCTGACATCAGTGCCTCTGATCATGGACTTTGTATTTCCGCGTCCTTGATCATGACAGCATCTCTTTCCCCTTTGCTATAATACAAACTAAACTGGACAATTTAGCCCAATTCAAAGTGTTGGGAGGATTGTTGTAGAATTGCACAGCAAGTACTCCATTCTGGTCTCACTTATCAGCCGGGGGATTAAGAGACTGGGGGCTGCATCCCTTCCAGTTCTTTGCCTAAACTACAGAAGCAGTTTTCATGCAGGACAACTTCTCTTCCTCTTCCTCTCTTTCTCTTCTCTCCTTCCTCTATCTTCCCCTACCCCCCCTCCCCAATCCTTTTAAAAACTGCTTCTTTCTTATGTTAATATAAGTTGAAGAGAAGAAACATTCTAGCAAATATGGGCAACCTGCGGTATTTTCCCCCTTTTGGTAACTGTTGAAAATTAATGGAGTTGTTTTTCTACCCCTTTGAGACAGAAAGCACATTAAAACTGAAGGATAAACCCTAGAATAAACAATCTAGTGTTTGAAAACCGTGACTGCCAAAGTAAAAATCAAAACCCCATCCATTTACCTGATCATCTACCTACTGAGCCTCTTTGATTCTCCTAATATCAAGTGAGGCCCTCAGCCCATGTCCAATTGTGTCATTCAATGTCACTCATCTGTCCTGTGCACCCCATTCATCCTACTACAGAGAATTAGAAGACTCTACAGGACACATCTGAGACATTGAGGACAAGCAGAATTACACTGGTGTGATGTTGGTTGTGATTCAATGCTAGCAGTGGCTGCAGCGAAGCAAGGGTGACATGAAGATGAGAAACCTGCAGTTGTTGAAGCTATTTTGACTGTCTTCGGAGGCATCTGCCTAACATATTTCTTGCCTTTTTCACTTCAAGAGGAAGAACTTGGAATCTTGCCTAGACAATTCAAAATGGTAGAAGGAGAATTCTCATCAGTTTGTTTTAGAAAAGACTCCTTCAGTCGTCTTTATTTAAACTGACTGAAATTTTGTGACATGCCAATGGTTACATATGTTTCGCATATGTTTATTTAATCTTTTTAGTTCATCCTGTTGTTGAAGGCTCAGGATTGACATATACATTTTATAAGATGGCTTCATATGCAGAAGAGGAGAATTAAAGGAAGTCCTTACTCATCCATAAATACAATTTTGTGTAGGATGCTGAAATTCATACAGGTAGTCCTTGACTTACAACCATTCATTTAGTGACCATTCAAAGTTACAACAACACTGAAAAAAGTGACTTAGCGCCATTTTTCACATTCATGACCATTGCAGCATCTGCATGGTCACATGATCAGAAATTCAGACACTTTGGCAACTGGAATGAATTTATGATGTTTGCAGTGTTCTAAGGTCATGTGATCACCTTTTGTAGTAATGTAACAAGCAAAGTCAATGGAGAAGCCATATTCACTTAACAACCATGTTATTAACTTAACAGCTGAAGTGATTCACTTAATTGTGGCATGAAAGGTTGTAGAACACTCACTTAAAACCGTCTTGTTTTTGCAATGGAAATTTTGGGATGTATTTGAATTGCAGTCATAAGTCGAGGGCTATCTATATAGTGTCCCTGGGTCCTGCAAAGTGTACACAAGCTAGTGAAATTATCTGGGTATAGAAAGAGTAGATTCAGTAGAGTTGGCACTGTAGATGTGGAGAAATATGGCATCCTTTTTCAGAGTCCATCAACTTGAATATTTTTAATATAACAGTCCAATATTTTTTAAAACAGTCCAATATTAAACACAAAGACAACAGTGGTGGGATTCAAAAAAATTTTTATGACCGGTTCTGTGGGCCTGGCTTGGTGGGCGTGGCAGGGGAAGGTTACTGCAAAATCTCTATTTCCTCCCGACCAGCTGGGACTCGGGAGGCAGTGAATAGATGTGGGCAGGGCCAGTCAAAGGTGGTATTTACTGGTTCTCTGAACTACTCAAAATTTCCACTACCGGTTCTCCAGAACTGGTCAAAACCTGCTGAAACCCACCTCTGAAATACAAACATCCATAACAATTCAGAATAACAGAATGGTCTTTTATATAAAATATAATTATAATACAAGAAACTGAGGTTAATTTCTCAGCCAGCTTTGTGTTCTACCAAGCAATGGGCCAGAATTACAACATCCTCTATTTCTCTTCCATGATATTATTACTCAGCCCACATGAAGAATTTCTTGCTTAGAAATCTGACCTACAATTTCCATACAACTGAAAGGAGAATGATAGGTCAGCAGTTAACAGGGTTCATATTCTTTCCTTTTTTGAAGCTGAAGACTATTATTGCTCTATTCAGGCAAGCAGCCAAGCCTATTACTAACCTATTAATAATAGCACAAAGGACTGAAAGCAGAGGTGTTGATTGTTGCTATAAAATTTCTCTAACTTGGAAGGTTCACATCAGCACCTTACACTTTCGCAGGTTTGCCTGAACCATCTTCTATAGAAAGAGAAAGTGGGGGGGGGGGAGAATTTCTGAAAAATCCTACAAAATTTCAAAATAAAGCAAATAGAAATTTCACAACAATCTTACAGTAAAATTGTTTGCTAGAATCAGACTATTCCTTTTTAAGATGTTATAAGGAGATTAGTTGCAGCAATCCCATTTTTTGTTGTCAGGTAATACCACATGGTTGCGGCATCCTGAAGTCCCGTGATTACTATTTGTGACTAGTTTTAAGAAAGATCTATTTAACTCGTATATATGCAACTACACAGACCCATCGTAAGACAATGTGGTACAGCAGTGTGCTAACTCTGAATCGTCATCGGATGAGGGGATATTAAACAAGGATCACCTGTACTTGCAAAAGTGGCTTTCAGGAGGAGAGATTTATTTTACTCTCTGAAGATTCAAAGTAATAGTTTATTTTATATAAAGTAATCTTATATTATATAATTAATGATTACAGTTAAAAAGTAAACTTAAAAACACATTTTTCCAGGTTACAGACTGGGGCATTCCAGATTCTATCAGGAATTTTCCAGTGGTGAGGAATACACTCTAGCTTATGATTATTATACACATAGAAAAAGTGTATCACTAAAGCACACCTATCCATTTTTGTTTTTAGGGTTTATATTGGTGCTTAATCAATTTTTTTCTGATAGAATGGTCGTTGCTTACCTGAACGACCCTTTTGTACACGCTGTGAGGACACTCCTCAGAATGGGATGCGATCACTCCTATTCGCACAGCTGAGTGTCAATCAAATCCCTCTGGAGCTGCATCCACCTCACTTCCTGCTTCCTCCTCAGACTTTTCACGAAGACAACTTGGTTCAATAGCAGCAGGATCGACCGCGAGAAACTCCATAAGGAAGACCCACAGGAAGCAGACAGCTAAAGAGGGAGAAAAAGCAGACCTCCACCAAAGCCAGGCACGGCCAAGAAAAAGGGAGGGACGGAGTGTCCTCACAGCGTGCACAAAAGGGTCGTTCAGGTAAGCAACGACCATTTTCCTACACGCTGTTCGGACACTCCTCAGAATGGGACATACCCAAGTTAGAGAAGAAGGGAGGGACTTAAGCCGTAGACTGGACTTGGGGAGAGATTACAGCCTGTAATACCCTTCTGCCAAAGGCAGCATCTGCAGAAGCAAACTTATCCAGCCTATAGTGACTTACAAAGGATGAAAGGGAAGACCACGTGGCCGCCCGGCAAATATCATCTACCGAAGCCTGGGTAGCCCAAGCCGCAGAGGTTGCGGCGCTACGAGTAGAATGGGGCAGTATACCACCCGGGACAGGGGCCTCTCTTAAGCCATATGCCTTGGATATACAGGCTTTGAGCCACCTGCCTACTGTAGCTGAAGAAACCTTCTGGCCCAGGGAAGAGGGAAGGAAGGACACCAACAGAGCCTCAGTCTTTCGAAAAGGGGCAGTCCTTTTAAGATATCTTCTCAATGCCTGTCGCACATCCAAGGTATGCCACCGCTTTTCAGCAGGATGACGCGGGTTCGGGCAAAAGTTAGGCAAGACGAGTTCTTGGGCTCGATGAAAGTGAGTATTCACTTTAGGAACAAAGGCCGGGTCGAGTCGTAGGACAACCCGGTCAGGATAGAAGATGCAGAGATCACTCCTCATGGACAAGGCAGCAATTTCGGATACTCTGCGCGCTGAAGTTATTGCCAACAAAAAGGCCATCTTTAAGGACAAGTAGCGTAGACTGGACGAAGCGATGGGTTCGAACGGAGGACCCGTCAGGGCCTGCAACACCAAGGAAAGGTCCCAAGTGGGGTAGCGGTGAATTGGCGGAGGCCGCAAGTTTGAGACCCCTTGGAGGAAGGAACGGATCCTGGGGTCCTGAGACAAAGGAACACGAGAGTCTCCTGACAGGACAGTCGCCAGAGCCGCCACCTGTCGGCGTAGAGTCGCGGGAGCCAAGCCCTTGGAGAATCCCGCATGCAGAAAACACAGAATGTCCGGAACAGAAGCCGTTGTGGGATCTACGTGATGATCCCCGCACCATCTCGTGAAGGCAGTCCATGAGGCGTTATAAATACGAATTGTTGATGGTCTTCGAGCTGCCTGAATAATGGAGATAACGTCGTCAGACAGATTGTCCTTGATGAGCTTTATGCGCTCAAATGCCACACGGCTAATCGAAGCCATTCTGGTTCCGGATGACGGATGGCTCCTTGAGTTAGTACTATTTTGTCGGGTGGAATCCTCCACGGTGGCTCGACCGACAAATTCTTGAGGTCGGCGAACCACTCTCGACGGGGCCAATACGGTGCTACCAGTAGAAGGTTCGCCCGTTCGTGAATGACCTTCCGCACGACCTTGGAGATGATAGGAAGGGGAGGGAAGGCATAAAGAAGGCCCCGGGGCCACTGACTCCGAAGAGCATCCAGCCCCTCCGCTGCTGGACATGGATAGCGGGAGAAGAATCTCGGCAATTGGGTGTTCTGAGCCGTCGCAAACAGGTCCACTAGGGGACGGCCGAACCTCCTGGACAGGTCCTGGAACAAGCCGGGGTCCAACTTCCACTCGGCGTGATCTATTTGGTCTCTGCTGAGCCAATCTGCCTCTCGATTGAGAGTCCCCGAGATGTGTTCGGCTTTTATCGACGAGAGGTGGAGCTCCGCCCATGACAGAAGACGCTCCGCCTCCTGCATTAGTGTCCAGGAGCGGGTCCCCCCTTGTTTGTTGATATGGGCCTTGGTGGCCACATTGTCCGTTAGAATCAGAAGGTCCTGGCGATATACAAGGCGTTTGAAGTGTATCAGGGCGAGTCGGACCGCTCTGAGCTCTAGCCAATTTATATTGTGCAGCTTTTCCGCCGACGACCAGGCACCTTGGGCTAGCTGACGGTCGAGGTGAGCCCCCCAGCCTCGCAGACTTGCGTCCGTGGTCAACACCATCCGAGCTGGTTCCAGAAAGGGGGAACCCTTGTTGAGGGCCGGAGACAGCCACCACCTCAGGGAAAGGCGAACGTGAGCTGGAACCTTCACCTTGAGAAGCGACTCCGCTCGACCTTGTCTCTGGTAAGGGAGCAGGAACCATTGGAGGCGACGAAGATGGAAACGCGCCCACGGAACAATGTCTATGCAAGATATCAACTTTCCCAGAAGCTGGGAGAGAGACAGTAAGGTCACAGTCCGGTGTAGCAAGACTTGAGATGTCAGTTCCCGAATGCTGGCTTGTCTGTCGGGAGATAGGGAGACCACACACAGCGTCGAATCTATCGTTGCTCCAAGATGAAGGATACTCGATGTGGGAACAAGATGGCTTTTGGCAAGATTCAAAGTGAACCCGTGGTCTTGAAGGGACTGAAGTACTAGCTCCCGGTCCTGGGTCGCCTGTTCGGGAGAAGACGACAGGATCAAAATGTTGTCGAGGTAACATGCCAGACGAACCGGAACCTCTCTGAGCGACGCCGCTACTGCTGCTAGCAACTTTGTAAACGTCCTCGGGGCGGACGAAAGGCCAAATGGCATAGCCCGATATTGAAAGTGGTGGTCTCCAAACGCAAACCGGAGGAACTTCCTGTGCGACTGATGAATGGGGACGTGCAAGTACGCTTCCTTTAGATCTACAGTTTGCATCAGATCTCCCCGACGAATGCAGCCCAGTAGAGACTTGAGGGAATGCATTTTGAACCGACGGTACAAGATGTGTTGATTGAGACGTCGAAGGTTCAAAATGCCTCTCCAATCGCCCGAGGATTTCGGTACCAGGAATAGTGTTGAATAAAAGCCGGTTTTGAGTTGACCTAATGGAACCTGTTCTATGGCCTGGATTTGCAACAGATGGTGAATTTCGAGTAACAGCAGAGATCGCTTCTCCGGCTGAAGTGGCCAAGGGCATTGAAAGTAAAAGTCCTGTGGCATGGTGGTGAATTCCAAACGTAACCCTTCGGTGACAGTTTGGACAATCCAGGCATCCGAGGTGGTAGTTGGCCACAGGTGAGAGAATGCCTGGAGCCTGCCCCCGATTGGGACCGGAGGCGGTGAGTCACTTACCGCGCCTGGAAAAACGGCCCGCCGACTGTCTGAAAGGTTGCCTGAAGTTGGAATGTCGGCGACCGCGGTCACAAAAGGGCGCCCTGTCCGAAGTTGACTGGAACTGAGACTGCGAAGATCTGTAGTAAGAGGCGCCCCCGGCGCCTTGCTCTTGTCGAAAGGGCAGTCGATTATAAGGTACATAGCGCCTCTCCTGGCGTCGGAAAGACGTGGGTAACACCTTCTTCTTATCCCTATTCTCGACCAACACAGAGTCCAGGGATGAGCCAAATAAGGCAGGGCCTTTGTAAGGGGCCGCAGTCAAGCGCCATTTGGACTTGGCGTCAGCTCTCCAGTTACGGAGCCACAAGAGACGTCTTGAAGATACTGTCGAAGCTAAGGCCCGGGAAGCGAATTTGGCTGCGTCCAAGGATGCGTCGGCTGAATATTCAGCAGCTGCGACCAGTTTGGCCAGGTCCTGCTGTAATCGTGCATCCTCCGGGGGAAGTCTGTCCTTCAATTGACGTAACCACACCAGCGACGCCCGATTAAAAAATGATGAAGAGGTTGCAGCACGAATGGCCCAAGCCGCCGCTTGGTGTGTTTTACGAAAACCCATTTCGGCCCGTTTGTCCTCAAACTTGAGGCCATCCCCCGCCTCACCTACCAGGATGGAAGACGATGTGAGACTCGCCACCGGATCATCAATTGTAGGCAACTGCAAAAGGGCATCCAGCGCAGGAGCCGAAGCATAGAGCTTTCGATCAAATGAGTTCGGACCTGATGACGAGGCGGGGCGGTCCCAAGGCTTTTGAACAACCTGGCAAAAAAGATCCGGGCAGGGAACAAAATCCTCATCAGGTTGAGGTAAATTGAACAAGTTACTACTGGGACCAGATGGAGTAGAAGAAGAGGAACCCTGAAGAGGAGTGGACTCCATATTAGTGGCAGCTTTTGCCTTGCGTAGGAGAGAGCGAAACAAAGAAGGCTTAAATAGTCCCGGAAAGGCCGGCTTGTCCTGAATCTCTTCTTCATCCTCTGACATCTCAAAATCTTCTAGGAAATCGTCCTCCCGGGCTGATTCAGGCACAAGGCTACAGGCAACCGATTGCTGCTGATGTTGTGCACCAGGAGGATGCATGGAAAAGGCAGAAGTAGTGGGGCACGTAGGAGCAGGGAAGGCACCAGTGGCTTGTTGCAACCCCATTTGATACATATGGGACATGGCCTGAGTAAAAAAGGACTGAAAATCCACAGGCTGAGGAAACCCTGGGCCCGCTTCAGGGCGGAGGCCGGCTGCAGTGGGTGTAAAGGAAGCTTCAGGGCCTGGCCTAGAAGCTTGAGAAAAATGGCTTGCAAAACTAGAGGAGCGGGACCTAACACTGGCCCTTGACTGATTAGTCGCAGACATTGGAGCCTCCTGAGAGGTTGATGGGCCATCCTCCCTCAGACCACTGACCAACAATTCTACATTATGAGAGGCCGAGGGCTCACAGGTCACCTCATGGCTCAAGCCTTCAGGAATTGGTCCTTGACCAGGGTCCTGGGCCCGTTGCCTAGCCTTAGCAAACTGCTTTTCTAATGCTTTATGCCTCCTTTGGGCATCTTTATCTGCTGTGGCAGATTTGGAGGACTTTGTCTGCCTGGAAGCCTTAGATTTCTTCCCCCTGAGCTGTCTAGGGGAAGGTACTGGGGGGGGAGAGGGACTCCTGTCCATATCAGAAGAAAGGGCACCTTCCTCCCTGTCATCCATGATCAATCACCCCAATGAATTATTAATTAATTAATTGTAAATAGAAACTTATCAATTCTATATATATGATTGAATATTAGTAATATAAATTGTAATATATATATATATATATATATATATATATATATATATGCTCTGTTATTATTATTATTTAATTTAATTTTATTTTTATTTTTTATTTGTAATAAATACCCTAAGTATCTACAACCAAAATCAGTGTAACAATATAACAAGGCAACGGCCCTTTTTCCTTTTTTTTTTTTTTTATTAAGAATGTAAATTAATTTAAGCAATAAGTACTTCCCTGGAACTTTCAGGCACCCCTCTGCAGGCCGTTGTGAATTGCAGGTACGAGCAGGACAGCGTCCCCACCTGCCAGCAATCTAGCGACCCTGGAAACCAAAGCCCAGGTCGCTATGGCCTCGGAGATCCAAAAGCGGTGCCGATGATCAGGGCCCAAAATGGCGGCCCGCGAGGCGAATTTCCAAAAGTCCTAAGCCAGGCGAAACAAAGCGCCTGCGGCCGGACTGAAGCTGCAGCAAAGGGAGCAGTCACAATTTTCCAGACAGCTGATGAGTATGCCAGCCGGCAGGGACTCAAGCCGATCGATCAAATGGCCACTAAGGCAAACCGGAGCCTCGCAAAGTGACTGGCAGCAAAATGGCGGCAATGGCGGCAAATGGCGGGAAAATTAGTTAAAATTAAAGCGCCAGCCAAGTCAAGCCGCAAGCGGCGGCCGGAGCCCCAAACCGCCGCTACGCGCTTAAAACCTCTCCAAGCGAAGGCAAACGAAGCGCAGCACCTTTAAACAGTAAATAAATAGTATTTAGCCAATTCAGTAAAGTAAAACTAAATTAAGAACAAAATGTAATCAAGAGAACAGACACTCGATGCCATTGCAATGGCTGAGTGAAAAAGTCTGAGGAGGAAGCAGGAAGTGAGGTGGATGCAGCTCCAGAGGGATTTGATTGACACTCAGCTGTGCGAATAGGAGTGATCGCATCCCATTCTGAGGAGTGTCCGAACAGCGTGTAGGAAAAAAAGAACACAATTGCAGAAAAATTCTTGCAACTGCATGTATTTACCTGTAGTCCATATGTTTGTACCTGGTTGCAATATTACCAATAAATATTAATGAGAATTAATAGCGTAAAACAACAGATCTACTATTACTTGCAATTTTGATAATTTTGTATAGTCTGGCACTTAGATCATTACCGTTACATTATCTGAAAGTTCATCCATCTGTTTATGTTCAATAATTCTTCATATAGAATAGAATAGACTTTTTATTGGCCAAGTATGATTGGACACACAAGGAATTTGTCTTGGTGCATATGCTCTCAGTGTACATAAAATAAAAGATATTCATACATATTCATACATATTAAAAAAGAAAAAGGTGAAAGGTGTCTCAATTTGGTTGGAATTAAAACTAGATTCAGGAAAGATTCAAAGACTCTGTGAGTTTTGGTCCTGTTTTAGGCATGAAGGCCAGCTGCTGACTTTCTCTCTCTCTCAGCCCAATCCACCTCACAGGGTTATTGTTGTGGGGAAAACAGGAGAAGGAAAGTGTGTTGGATATGTTTTCTGTCTTGAGTTTTTTGTCAAAATAATGTAGGTGGGATATAGATTAAAAGACTAAAAAAGCTAAATAAAATAGACAGCAGCTACCGTGTTTCCTGTAAGACAGGGTCTTATATTTTTTTGAACCCTGAAATAAGTGCTTGGCCTTATTTTCGGGGAGGTATTATTTTGGGGCGCATGGAACAAGACGGGGTTCCTCTTGCCGTCTTACCTGATTTCCAGCTCTGTCTTCCTAACCCTAACCAGAGGAAATGGTGGGAACCGGCTGCACATACATTTAAATATTTTCGGGGAGGGCTTATTTTCTGCAGAGGGCTTATTTTCAGGGCGGGCTTATTTTTGGGGAGGTGCTTATTTTCAGGTAAACACGGTAGTATACAGAAGATAAAGAAGAGAGTGATAGAACCCATTCATAGTTTCATTTATTGATTTCAATCATTCAGACAATTATTTGATTGCAGGCTTCTGATTGCATTTTAAAGTTTGTATTCCTAGACCTAGGCCTTTGTGGAATAGTTATTCTTTATAGACATACCAGTAAACATAATCAAAAAATACATTGCTAAAACATCATAGAAAGTTGACTTTAACCACTCAAGTTTTACTAGCATTAAAAACAGAAAAGGACAATGCTGGTGATTTAACTTCACAGTAATGTTTGTTTTTTCTGTCAAGTATAAAACCTATTGGTTAAGAAAGGAGCCAACATTTTTATTTATTTTTTGGCTAACATGAGAGATTAAAAATCAGAGGGTGTATGTTGTTTAATCCCCCCCCCCGTTCTCTGACCTCTAGAACACTTTAAGTAAATTTTGTGGTAAAGCAAAGACCACGAGCACAGAGGGTGTCTGAGACAGTCATAGTGTCTGAATATGCTTTTTGTGGTATTGGCAACATTGCTTTGATTAAGGATTGGCCCATTTGTACACTTTTATTTTCCTTCCCCCAAAATACTGTAACCGAATTAAATAATGCAGAGGCAACTGATCTTACTTATATATGTTTAAAAGATTTTATACTGTAAGTCCAGTTTCATTTTGAAGTGTAATTATATATCTTCATCTCTTCATGATCCATGCACAATTCAGTAGACAAAATATTTTAGGCTTCTAAATTTCATGGGAAAAGAGGGTTAAAAAAATTATACTCTGTCTAGAGTCTGTTCCTCAATCTCTTATAAGATATATGAAAAGATTGAGACAGCCAGAATCTCCTGCAGGGGAATGTGAGAAGTAAAGTAAGTGACGATACTGGCTTTTGTTCAACAACTGTTAATACACTTTGTGACTCCTTCAAAATCCAGTTTGGAAAGTCAGCATTTCAGCAGCATTTGGAGATATAGTAATGGCTTCTGCCCAGACCACATAAAGCCTCTTCACAGATCACAGAATGTTTTCCAGATCACAGCTCATGAAAACTAGAATATCAGTACATGGAGTCCTCGTCTTACTACCGTATGGAGCCTGCGCAGCTGTGATGGTCATAAAGTGGGTCATCATGTGACCAACCTGTTTTTATGAGCCTTTTGAGGTGGTCGTTAAGCAAATTCTATTTGCTATGGGGTGTTTTTGCCAAAAACTGGAATTAAACACTGGAATGTTTTTTTGGCAAAAACGTTGCAAATTGCAGTTATGTGATGGTGGGATACTGCAAATGGCAGTAAACGCGGACCAGCTGCCGAGCATCCAAAATCCGGTCATGTGACCATGGAGGGGTGGGGCTGGCCATCAGAACTTTGGAACCAAGTGGTATCTTTGGGGTGGTTCATCATAACTCCGAACAGGTGCTAAGGGACTGGTCGTAAGTAGAGGACTGATTCTTTCTCAGGTGGGATACGACGTTACTTAGGAGACAAACTCAAGATATATCAAGACTGAGAAATTGTGTGGGTGCCCATTTCTAATTAATGTGTCTGCCTTATTTTATACAAAATATGAGATTTTGTTTTACATAATTTAAGAGAAGCTGAATAGGCCTTCAAGCCTTTTTCTTCTGACTTCCCCCTGCTAGATGTGGAAAAAGTATTTGGCATAATGGTACACAAATAGAGAATATGCAGTCCCTAAGTTCAGTGCATTTCTTTTTCTATTAAAAAGAGGATAATTTATAGCCTACCTTACATATAAACTGAGAAACCAAGTCCAGTTCAAGCTTCCAAAACCTTGTTAAAGTCAAGAGGAACTCCAATACTTGGCAAATTATGAATTATGTCTGTCCAAGACTTTTTTTTAGGCAGCATGTATACAGTTCTGTGTGTTGTTCATTAAAACCACTAGGAAGCTTTTACTCAAAGAAATGGGCTTTTTACTCAGACAAAGGGATAGCAAGGCAACCAAAACCTAAGGCTCCAAGCTCAACTATAGAAGCTGCGTGCAAACTTTATACCAGAAAATGTCCTCTGGTTTATGTTTGACTGATTCAGTGGTTCGATTTCAAGATGACATTGAAAAGGGCAGGGAATAATATTCTTACTTCTATTTCTGAGATCAATGTTTCAAAAAATAATGATTGCAGAGTCTTAAAAGAGAATTGGAACAAAATCTTCAAGTTACATTTTCAAGTAATTTCACTGCCTGAAATAGTAATGATATTAATAAGTACCTAATGTTCGTTAATTTCTTCCAGTGACTTTACACACTATTGGCAAAGAAAAAGGAAAGATGGAAAGGTTTGCGTTTAATGAGTAAGTGCACTATAGTCTAAAAATAGTAAAAAATGTAAAGACATGGGAGGAGACTGAAATATCATGAAGGAGGAAGAGAAGTTTTATGTATTAAAATAATTTCATGCAATGTAAGTAAGTACATGACCGAACTGAATAAGTGAACCAGTATTTACAAAGATTTAGCAGTTTCCTCAAACTGAACTCTTCCAGAAATGTCGAATTATGACTTCCATCATCTCCAATCACCATGACAACTGGCCACGCAGCTGTTTGTGAGGGAGTATATCATAATTGCCCTGGGGAAGGCTACTATAACATCTTCAGCTATTTAATCATTCATACAACCATTTTATTTTACCCTGCCTCTGAATGAATTGTTAATTTCTAAGAAAAGACTCCAGATGTTAGGATAGCTCAGCCATAATGAGAAGAACAACAAAAGATTCAGAACTTTTCAAAAACCATTGTAACTTCAAAAAGTCACTAAGCGAAAGTCGAGGACTACCTGTATTCAATTTGGGTGAGTTTTACTTGGCAGCAACCCGAGAGTATAATTGTTACTCCTATTTGCACCTTCCTTCCCTCCACCTTCAGGACCTGAGGCTGACCATTTTGCAGGGTTTTTGCCACTCAATCTTGAGCTGCCCCTAATTTGAGATTTCTATCAGACCATTACACTTCCCCTCCCTGCCCCCTTGTCAGATGTATGGGATGGGTGGCACTTGAGACATCTGAAAGGAAATTATTTTAAAGCAGGCTGTTATAATAGGGCAAGGTGGCTCTTTAAGAATTCAATTAACTTTCAGGCTCTTTTGCAATCCATCATCCCAGAGCATGTCCTGCCACTCTTCATTCCAGGCAGAGTGTCCAGAGACTGCCCAGATGTTTCAGCCTCCGGTTCTCCTCCGTGGAAAGTTTCCGCCTGGAGGCTGCTGCGCATAGACGTTCTGTTCTCCTGACTCTCCTTAATCTAGAGTCCTGTCAGAGCTGTCACATGAAGAGTGAATCATGGGCCTTACCGAGAGCCCTTGAGCCTGGAGAGGAGCTCAGGGCAGGCAGCTGCACAAAACCCCGCACCCAAATGCACGTTCTCCTCACAGAGTTTTACAGCTCAACCTTTGGATAATCCCAGAAGCTGACTGACAGGCCCTGTTTGTTCAATAACAGAAATTTGCCAAAAACAAATTGGCTGTCTTTCAAACTGACACCCTGGCCTGGGCTCCTTAGACTCACCTTCTTCTCCCCGGTTCCCCCCACCTCCACCCTTCTCCACATTCCATCTTCTTCACTCTAAACAAACCAGAATTATAAAAGAATGTGGCTGCCTTGCTGGCCTTCATAGAGTTGCACTCTGTCCCTCCTCCCTGCTTTTCTTCTTCTATGTTTCCCAGGATAACATATAATCCTTTGCACCTGCAAATGCTCCACAGACTGCAGACTGCCAAGAATCCACCACGTGTCCTTGCTTCCATGACCAAAGTTCCTGTGTTTAAAGAGAGAGAGAGAGGAGGTGGGTGGACAAAATGTTAGTCTCTGCCTTGCTTGCAGCTTGCTACTTTCATATCAGGGTGAGTGGGTGCTAGAGTTTTAAATGGCTATTTTTGTGGCATCTTCATTTATAGAATGAGTAGGTCTCTTTTACCCACCATTCACCCCCACCCACCCTGCCAAAAAGCCACATGTAAAAGGGGTTGATCTGAGGAATGATAAACAGCACTGAAGCTTGTTTGCAGAGAGTTAAATACATATTTGTTTCAGCCTGGATAAAATGCAATTTTGCAGATACTGCCCGGATCTTTCTTCCTCTTGGGAAGATAAAACATGAACAAAAAAATACTGGAAAAAAATACCAGCAGTGACTTCCAAACTGAATATTCATGCCAAACAATATTTTTTCCAAACATCTTTGGCTTATATATTAATAGCATTAAGATATACTAAGTTGAGAAGTCCCAAAGCTAAGCAATCATCACTAATAGCAGTAATCTTAATGAGGCAAAAAAATGGCCAGAAAATAGTAACTTGCCCTAGACAACCCGCTAACTCTGTGTTTCTCCACCTTCGCAACTTTAAAACATGTGGACTTCAACTTCCAGAATTCCCCAGCCTAGAGAATTTGGGAAGTTGAACTCCACATGTCTTAAAGTTGCCAAAGTTGAGAAACATTGCTCTAACTATAGGTATGGCTAAATTGTTTAGATGGTATAGGGTTTTATATATCTAATAGCTGAGCTGTGGATCTGTATTCCCACCTGACCCACATTTTGGGCAGAAACATCTAAACTGAAAGCTAATTTACAGTTTCAAAAATAATAACTAATTATGAGCACATTCTCCTCCAGTCTCCCCAGAAAACTGATTGACAAGCAGTTGTATCAATTCTTTAAACAGCAGCCCTAATTCCAGGGCATTTAAAAAGAAAAAAATTCTGAAGAATGCTGGAGAATGAAATTTCAACAGCCAAGTCTTGTATCAGTAGATAGAGCATATCCAAAGCAAGGCTCATCTCACAACCACAAAAGCCACAACTATTTCTGGAGAAAACTGCGATTCAAAAGTTCAAACTGAGACTAGCCTTCTTTGTGATGCCTTCCAGATGTTTTGGAATACCTTAGCTGCTTTCACCAGCATGGCCAGGTATAAGGAATGGTGGAAGTTTCATCAGAAAACATCTAAGGGCACCAGATTATGAAGAGGTATTACAGGTAGTATTATCTCTAACCTAGGCACATGCTAACTTCTAAAAAAGTTGAACTGAGAGACAAGAACCAAGAAAACTGGACAACAACCTTCCATATAAGAAGTCAAAGCAATTTAGATGACCATGGCCAAAGGGAGAATGCAAACTGGCCAACAGGAAATAAGATAATCCCCTTACAAAGAGGCCAATTTAATTATGGTGTTTCCACAAGGCAGGGAAAGCCCTACTCTCTGAATCATTTAAAAATAGACCACAGAATGCAGCACTTGAGAGCATACTACAGGGAATTATTCACCACTGGCACTTGACATAAATGAGCTAACATGTTTCTTTCCATTTCCTTGTTTTACATGGAGAGCCAGCTGAAAATGTGAAAGGAAAAAGGGAGGAAAAACCCCTATCTGTTAAAGGGGAGGAGAATGGTTTATAACAATTACAAAGTCTACAAAGTTTGGTGGAATTTTTAACCTAGAGAACAAGGATGTGTATATATTTTCTTGAGGAGTGCATTCAGAACTTTAAACCAAAAATGGGTTAAAAAAATTAGTTATCTTACTCTGTCCTCTCCCCTCTCTCTCCCTCCCACACATACTTCCTTCTTTTCCACACATACTGTACTTCTCTCTTTTTCCATTCTCTTCCCTTCCACAAATTTATCAGGGTGGGACTGAAGGCTTCCACCTGAGATGTGAGCCAATCAATGGAAGAAATCTACTCTCCCACTACATATACAATATATGCTTGCTATTCTTCTCTCCTGTCAATTCCCTTCCCCTCCTTCCGTTTTTTCCCCTCCTTTCCATCTTCCTTCTCATACTGGTCTCTCCTACGTGTAATTAGGCAGAATGTCATATGTAAAATTTTGCATGGCATTTTATTCATTTATGCTACATATAACATTGGGAGCTTGGGAAGATAGATGTGGATAGAAAGGAATCCCATAATAAGACTGTATGGTACCTTTTGAATGTGATTAAAAAATCCCTTGGAGTCTGTTGCTTAACTTGGTTATGGTAGTAAGTGAGATGAAAGATCTCTAAATTAGAATGTAGAGGGAGGATGGATGGATGGATGGATGGATGGATGGATGGATGGATAGATAGATAGATAGATAGATAGATCTAGACAGACAGACAGACAGACAGACAGACAGACAGACAGATATAGACAGATAACTCTGGCACTAGGAAAACCAAGGATTACTCTAACTATGGTATAGTTTTTAGACATTCTGTCTCAAGATGCTATTTTGTTGTGAAATATACAGCAAATTCTTTATTATGTGTGTTGTAATTACTTTTTCCAAATAACCTCATAAGGTGAATGCTTATGAGGCATCAGATCAGATAACATTTTCTGCCTGGATGGAAAAAAAATGATATAAATGCCTGGCAAAGGAAGATGGATCAAATCTGATGTCCTTCAGAATTGTTTACAGCTATCACAAGCCAGCCATAGTTGAAAGCCTGAGTTAAAATTCCTTTGTAAATATTTTTTTTTTTTTAAATGAAAATCTCAAAAGAGTATCTGTACCTCTCTGATATTCCTATATTCATAGATAGACAGATATGAAATCCACTGTAGTGGTTATTGTCATGGACTGGCATCAAAGAGTACCAGGTTCAAGTCCATCCTCAACTACAGAAGCTTACTGGATTCCTTTGGGACGCTCACTCTCTCTCTCTTTCTCAGATCACCCTACCTCATAGGTCAGCTCTTGCTGGGATAAATATAAAAGACCTCTCCATGGAAGGCTCTTGGAGGAAAAGCAGGAGATACATCTATCAAAGAAATAAAATAAATGACTACATATTGAAATATTTCCTCTGTGGAATGAAGAAATTAAACAGCAAAAAGCAAGATGCTGTATAGGAATATTTTTCAACTATTTATGAAGACTAAATAAGGTCTCTCGATTGCAGCCATCAATTTCTAAGATTTCCTTTATGGAACCAAAACAAACAAAACCCACACAAGCACAACATAGTTGTGTGGGTCTACTACTTGGGACCACATTTCAGTAAGACGTTTAGAGCACCCAGGGCACCCAGGTGATTTCCCCACACAAAAATATCAAAGGGCATACATTTACCATTGACAGGGCAGTGAAGATTTTTCAACTTATCGTTCCTGAACATATTATCTTGGGACGCAATCCTAAGAAGTCCCCAGATATAAGATTCTGCATCAGTTAAAGATAAGCAAGAAAACAGAAAAGATAAGGAGAGAGAAGTTTTAAAAAAAGGATTTGTGCATACACACATAGCAAGTACAAATTGGCATTCTTTTTGAAGTGCAAAATTACTCCTCTCTTCATTTTGTTCTCTGATCTGGTTTTAGAGGCAGAAAATCCACAAACTAGTGTGCTACATTGCAATAATATAGTATGAAGCATGATAAACCGCTTGCTGCCTTGTTATGGGATCTCAAACACTGATGCTCAAAAACTTGTGTCCTTGACTCAGAATATAAGATACTTATTGATGATATACCATTCTAATCAATATCAAATACTATTGTGTTAAAGTGTCTTTCTGATAAGAGATTAGCAAAACCAGTGGAATGCCAACAATAGCAATAGTTATATTGGTTTGGAGATGTTAAAAATATGTCTCGTGGCTCACTGGGACCAAATAATCCAACACTATGTGACTGGATGACACAAGATAGTCCCAGTCTTTTAAATTTACATTAATAAATGTAGTACAGATAATCCTCAATTTACAAACTATTCATTTAGTGACCATTCAAAGTTACAACTACACTGAAAAAAAAATGACTTATGAACTTTTTTCACACTTATGACCACTGCAGTATTCCCATGGTCACATGATCAAAATTTGGACACTCGGCAACTGGCATGACGGTTGCAGTGTCTTGGGGGGGTCACATGATACCCTTTTGCGACCTTCTGATGAGCAAAGTCAACAGGGAAGCCAGATTCACTTAACAACCGTGTTGCCAACTTAACAACTGCAGTGATTCACTGAACAAGTGTCGCAAGAAAGTTTGTAAAATGGGGCAAAAACTCATTTAACAACTATCTTGCTTGGCAATAAAAATGTTGGGCTGAACTGCGGGCGTAAGTCAAGGGCTATCTGTATTTCCATGAAGTCAAAAAATAAGTATGAAAACCAATGCCCCTGAAACAGACACTTGATTAACCATAAACTAAACTATTCAAGGTTTTCCCAGTTGCAATGTATGGCTGTGAAAGTTGGACCATAAGAAACGCTGAGCGCCAAAGAATTGAGGCCTTTGTACTATGGTGCTGGAGAAGACTCCTGCAAATCCCTCGGACTGCAAGGCGATCAAGCTGGTCAGTCCTAGAGGAGATCAACCCTGACTGCTCTTTAGAAGGCCAGATCCTGAAGATGAAACTGAAATATTTTGGCCACCTAATGAGAAGGAAGGACTCACTGGAGAAGAGCCTAATGTTGGGAAAGATTGAGGGCAAAAGAAGAATGAGACGACAGAGAATGAGGTGGCTGGATGGAGTCACTGAAGCAGTCGGCGTGAGCTTAAATGGTCTCTGGGGGATGGTAGAGGACAGGAAGGCCTGGAGGAACATTGTCCATGGGGTTACGATGGGTCAGACATGACTTCGCAACTAACAACAACAACAACAAAGTATTCAAATAAGATAGTACATATTTTGCTCTTCTAAGAGAGACACTAGAAAACGACAAAAGCTATTTATCTGTTTCTTTTAGGTCTAATTTTCTCTGAACTTAAAAATTCTCTGGCCAACTCACCCTACATCTTTCTAATATTCCTTTATCTGATTGCCTGGAGCATGTACTATTGGAGACAGCAGGATTTAATTAATCATGTTTTTGTTCCAGGGCAATACCTGTTCCCACCAGTCTTCCCAATATCGGAAAGCAAAATATGACAAGCAATGCACTTTTACAGCAGACCGTGATGCCAAACCTGTGTCATGTGTATTTTATTAGATCCAAACCTGAATAGGAGACTTTGTTTTCCACTTCAAAGGACCCATCCCAATCTTGCGCTCTTCCTTTATGAATAACAAATTCGAAATAAATCTTTGGGATAAAACACATGGAAACGCACACAATCTGGGCTGTCCCTATCTTCCTAGGTCACTCATGTGCTATGTTCCTTTGGTTTATTATTAAATAGCTTAAGAAATTCCGAAGTAGGACCTACGCTGGAACACAAATATATTTCTGTATTCCATAAGATACACAGAACATCTTTCTCAAAAGACAAAGGCTATTCTTATGCTGGATTATATTATTTAAGCCTCTGATACTTTTTATGTCTTATCTTCATCCACCTGCTATAATGTCTACTAGTACCATACTTGCACATCACTGTTTGATAGATCATGCTGCTCTTGGGGGGAAGGAAAAGGCACACTGTTGCATTCAATACAAAAAAAAATTCACTATTTCTGGACAAAGAAAACCAATCTTATCATTTTTCAAAAAAAAAATATAATAATCCATGTGCTACTTCATTAACAATGTTAAATCTTCTGCAAGTACTGGTAATCCTCCACTTACAACCATTTGTTTAGTGACTGTTTAAAGTTACAACAAGCATGAAAAAAGTAACCTATGACTGATTTTTATACTTACGACCGTTGCAATATCTCCATAATCATGTAATCAAAATTCGGACATTTGGCAACTAGCATGTATTTATGACGGTTGCAGTGTCCCAGGGTCATGTGATCACCTTTTGCAACCTTCTGACAAGCAAAGTCATTGAGAAAGCCAAATTTACTCCACAACCATGGTGCTAATTTAACAACAATGGTGGCAAGAACAGTTACAAAGGAAGCAAAAAATTCAGTTAGCTTGCTTCCTTAGCAACAGAAATTTTGGGCTCAATTGTGGTCACAAGTCAAGGTACTGAAATACCCATAAAAATCTTTGTTCCTACTTCTACCAATGAGAACATAAACTGAAACTTTCTAGTAAAATTAGATGCAAACACTTTCTATAAATAATGTTAGACTTTATTTGTAAATTTATTGTTTTATCGTAGAAAATAAAATACAAAACAATAAAACAAACAAATGAAACAAAACAGGAACATACCTTCAACCCTAACAACAACAAAAAAGAATAAAGAGTTTCAGTCTTGTTGCTATTCTTCTTCTCTTCCTTGGTGCCAACAATCTAACACAATCTAGTGAAGCAATCTTGTCACCTTTACACTAGGAAGAACTGCGTAGTCCTTCCCGCCTAATTCAAGATCGCCTCCTTGGCCATCCAAGTTCTTCCTTAGTTGCCAGAAAGTTTTATAACCAACCTGCTTATGATGATCTATACTTTTGTATCCCTTCTTATATACTTTTAATGTGTGAAGAAATTTAGATATACCATCCTTAAGATAGATTTTTTAAAAAAATGCTCAGATACCCTTCTCATTCAGATGATATATGTCAGGCTTAACTAAACTCCCAACACTAAGTAACATTAGAAGAGCTCATACCAGAGATTAAATCCTATTATTATAATTCTGGGACTGACTTCCTTCAGAGATTCCTTCCAGCTTCTTCCAACTTTTGCCATAAACCTACATGTCCAAAAGATATTCTAATGAATTTCTGTAGGAATTTTTTCTTTGTAGACAATTTTGCAGCCCAACAAAAGAACAGTCCACCATACAATGAGATATTGGCAAAGAAGCATCAAATTCTCAAATTAGGGACTTCTCAAATTAGGAATCACATCCCACAAGAAGGTTGCAAAACATTTTAAAACCTAATCTGTCTTGCAAGGGTAAAACAGGAGCAGAGTCACTTTGGATAGTGAGATGGGCAGCGTATACATTTAATAAATAAACACAAAATAAATAAATAAATAAAAAATGTCAAAACTTTATCAGGCTTTGTTCCTTGCTTGGCCTAGACAAGCTTGCAGTAGCAACTATGGTACCGCAAATTAGAAAATCCCCAGATTCAAATTTAATTTAATCATTAAAATAGCATATTTATTTCTTGCACCAGCACTGACATATTTATGTATTATTACAAAAATCCATGTAGCATTTGAAGGAATTGTGGTATTCACTGAGTTAGTTTGTGTGTGTGTGTGTGTGTGTGTGTGTGTGTGTGTGTGTGTTGCTATGCAAACTTGGTTGTTTAAATGCAAAGCCCTTGAAGAATAAATATATTTTTGATATCTTTTTTTGTACATATTTAGAATGAAGCAGAGAGACTTTGTTTTCTAGAAAAAGGATTGCATTTCATTCAAAAAGCAGGTTTTGGAAGCCCTGGAGAAACACCCAGTGTTTCTGTTCTTTGGCAGCTTGTTTTCAAACAAGCTGTGTCTTTCCAAATTCTTAAGTGGTTTCAAAGGGTGTTTCAACATTGCCAGCAAGGCCCATTCTCCTTGTTCTTGCCACGTACAGATGGTGCACAAGAATGTCTTTGACAG
Source organism: Pantherophis guttatus (assembly GCF_059756535.1). NCBI lineage: Eukaryota > Metazoa > Chordata > Lepidosauria > Squamata > Colubridae > Pantherophis > Pantherophis guttatus. Next base: position 241,317,027 of record NC_142064.1, read on the forward strand.
TATTTTAAAGTCACTGTGAATAACCATTCTTGTGACATGAATAAAGTAAGGGCTTGTTTGCTGAACAGCTGGGGCTACAGTGTTCTTCGCATGGCCGAGCCTTGGGGGGGGGGGGGGGAGACGGGGAAGGAAGAAAAGGCAACCATTAGGTGAATGGCAAGTACACTCCCACTGTCTGGAAGTGACATCATCTCCTTTGAAACGGTGCCCTAGAAATCGGGTTTCGGGGGAAAAAGCACCCAACCAAATGGTAGACACGTTAGTGTTACAGAATGATCAGTGTTTAATCCCCCAAAGAAGCACAGTCGTTACACCGAGATGGAGAGATGAATGGTAGAACACTTATTGCACAGCTTGCAAGGAAATGGATTTAAAGCTTTTGTCTGGGTTTCATCTAGCCTGAGTTTTTAATGCCACTGAGAACAGTATGAAGGGGAAATGGGAAGGGGAGAGGGGTGTGGAAAGGAGAGAGAGGGATGTGAAAAGAGAATGAGAAAGAGGTAGACTGCATTTAGGGATTTTTTTTAAAAAAAAACTTTCGGATGCCAAAAACAATTGCTTTTTTAACCAATGTGCATGAGAGTACTCTCACCATGAGCTGCCAAAAATAAAATTTGAACAGTAAAAAAACTAATAATAGCAATAGCAATAGAGCTTAGACTTATATACCGCTTCACAGTGCTTTACAGAGCGGTTTACAGAGCCAGCATATTGCCCACAACAATCTGGGTCCCCATTTTACCGACCTCAGAAGGATGGAAGGTTGAGTCAACCTTAAGTCACTCAGAACTGAACTCCTGGAGTGAAGCAGTGAGTTAGCCCTGCAGTACTGAATTCTAACCACTGCACCACCATGGTTCTAATTAATCATAACTAACGATTAAAAATAAAACAATTTATGTAATACTTTAAAGGAGCGAGCTATGACACAGGTGCTTCTGAAGATGTTTTGCAGAGAAAAATTAAGCTGGTAGATTGGGATATGTTATGTATTCAAGCTGGTTTTGTTAGCCATCAAGGCAAGAAAGAACATCGTTCAAGCTGTTACTGAATATCTAGGTCAATGTAGGGAACAACAATCCTGGAGCCCAATTTGGCCAACTTAAAACAACATTGGCCTTCGTTTTCCTTTATTCTCGCCTTTAGAGGAGGGCGTGCTTGACATTTGAAAAGATTGGCAACCTTGCTCTATTCACTGTAACTCACAAAATTCTAGATAATTGAGTGAAGGACTGAAGGGTAAATAGACTAGGGGCATTCAAAGAATTGATGAATTATCTTCCCTGAAAATGTTCACAGACTATTTCTATGTTGTATTGGCCAAGACCATAGATCCCACAAGCCATTTCTGTGGGGTTTTTTTTCCAAATTAAAACATCTAGTCAGGCTAAGATGAAATGCTTACAAAAAAAAAAGTCTGTTTTACTGTTCAGGAGACAGCTTCTCACATACAGCTAAAAGGTAACTAGCAAAGATGCGACCCACCCAAATCATATTTGTAGTTTTCAGAATCCATAAGAATAGATGGGGCAAAATGTAGCATTAAAAAAAATCTTTGAGGGGTTCAAGGCATTTTAACTGATCCATTATCCTTGCAGATATTTGAGGAACCCATTTTAATTCTTTAAAATTCCTGGAGGCTGGAAGGACCTAGGAAACAAGAGATTTCAGCTGAATTCTGGGAGCTCTGAGTGGCTTTGGATTGGAGCCCACTACTTCCAAGACTCTGCCATCTTTGGGGCTGGGTGGGGTTGCACTATACCAGAGACCCAGTTTACACTGAGGGTTTTCCTAGACTCACAATTCCTGCTTAATGAGCAGGTAGCAGTTGTGCAAAGAGCTTTTGCACAGCCTCATGTGGTACACCAGTTGTATCTATTCCCAGACTTCCAAACTGAACTATTGCAATGCACTATGCACAGAGCTGCCTTTGACAAGTATTTGGAAGTTTCAGCTCGGAGAGAATAAGTGGTGCAGGCAGTTATGTGAGCTCCTAGAGCACGGGTGTCAAACTCGTGTCATCATGGCAGCATCAGGTGATGTATCGGGATTTTTTCCCCCTTTGGTAAACTGGGGGGGGGCAGCACATGACGCATCTGGCACATGGGCCGTGAGTTTGACACCCGCGTCCTAGAGCAGTGCATATTGAACTTCTGCTCTGTGACCACTTTAACTCCTCCATTTTGCATTCATTAAATTTTGCAACTTCCGGACACTTATCATGGATCATAGCTAGAGTACACTCCCATATTTAAGGCATGGTAAAGACAACAATACAGAAGCTACAAGTGGTGCAAAGATGGAAAGATACTTGCTCGGTATTACAAGACAAGATAGAAAAACCTGCATATGGATTAGAGAATAAATAAAAGTATATGATATCATCAAGAGGGTAGAAGAATTGGAATGGAAAAGGGCTGGTCACATATCAAGAAGAACTGATGGCAGGTGGACCAAGGCAGTCATAGAATGAATCCCACTTGATAAAAAATGTTCACGAAAGAGATCCAAAACAAGATGGACGACATCAGCAAGTATTGCGGGTCCAATTGCCAAAGAAGCTCAGGAAAGGTTGGAAACATGCAGAAGAGGCCTTCATCCTGCAGTGGATGGACAATGGCTAAAATGGTGATGATGATGAAAAACAGCAATATTTAGGTGAAGCCTGTAAGGTGTATTTCACACAATTTATATTGACATTATCTATCAGTTCAGCCTTTCAGATATGTCTGTGAATGTTAACTCTCCAAATTCTATACTGACTCCACTTATTTAGATGGGAGAAGGCTTTCAAATTCATACAGGCTTCTTTTTGAAGATGCCACAAATAGAATTAGTTCTGCACTTCAAAAGTATCACAGTATGGTGAAACTATTACTCTAGGATTATACCATAATGCTTTAGAATAATGAAAGAAAATTGTGAAAAGGAATGTGTGATATAAGAGAAGACTATACCCATACAATTCCACCGTTCAAATCATTTTTGTCCATCTCTCTAGTACAAATTTCTGAATGCATAAAAAATATGTTGTAGTGATTTCACATTCATCAAAACACCTGCAACTGTTGTAAAAATATCTGATATTTTTCTTTTTTTTTCCCCCTTGGTCTTTTTCACTGGCTTTTCTGTATTTTTTGTTTCTGCAAGACTCTGCAATGCCTTTTTAACCAGGGATTAAACCAGGGATCTCTTTTAATCTGTAATAGTTTATATTTAAAAAAAAAAAAAAACCATATCAAACAAACAGAATTTTATATAAAGGGACTTACCTTTAAAGATTCCCATACAGGAAACTGTACAAGAGAGAAAGGAATCTGGAGTTCAAGAAAGAAAAAGGAAAATGAGATGCATGATTAAGTTGGATACTGTTAGCTAACTAAATTAGGAAAAAAATATTCACTCAATGAACTGTGGCTTCTTAAAATTATAAATCTCAGAGTATTATATTATACACAAGGCTGAACCTTTGACTTACTGTCAAGTATTATAGCCAGGGTGGGCTCTGAGAGTCAGAACTGGCACTACCAAGTATGGTGAACTTTAATGACTTAAAAGCCTGGAAAAATAATACAGAGAATAGCCTAGAAGGTATACACAGAAAAATATTTGCCAAAGAGCTAGCTGCCTGCTCAGATTTGCAGCTCAGCAGAGACATTTAACTGAAGACTCAGCTATTTTCACAAGGAAGCTCAGTTCAATACTGACACAGAGATCTCTAACTCATAAATCCTTTGGGACTTAAACTGTCAATGCAAGTAACTATATCTCCAAGGGGTTGCCATCTATCCTTTGCAAACAGCCCTATGCTGAAAAAAGCCTAAACACTGCTGTTCCATTTGTTTTCAACACAAATGTATAAATATTTAGACCAAGAGACTGGCTGTAACCATTTTTGGCCAATGAGACATTTCACACAGCAAGCCAGAGCTTTGGAGACCATTCTTGTTAGGACATCTTAAGGCACACAAACAGATTTTCCCTCCACACACATATATGCCGATCACTTTACTAAGGAGAAAAGACTGGCCATGAAGCTTTTCTTCGAAAACTAAAGGGAACTTTTGCTTTCTCCTTAATACCAAAATGCAAGGAGTAATTTTAATTTATTTTTGTGTGCCGCATTCATTTATTTATATCCCGCCTTTATTATTTTCACACATAAAATGGCGAACATATCCAACACACCTTCCTCCTCCTATTATGCAACAACAACCCTGTGAGGTGAGTTGGGATGAGAGAGAGGGACTGGCCCAAGGTCATCCAGATGGATTTCATAGCTAAAGCGGGATTTGAACTCACTGTCTCTTGCTTTTTAGCTTGGTACCTTAACCACTAGACCATTTAACTATTAGACAAGTCCCCAAATTTCCCCAATGAGTACTGATACAATCGTTATAGTATGTGTTTGCTGCAAATTACAGACAATGTACCGTGATTTATTCCCTTTTGCTAGAGTTAAAGGAATATGATGATTCTCGGCAGCCCACTCATTAGCTGGGACCCCAAGAGATTCAGGACAGCTGGTTTCCAGAAACTAAAAGCTACTACAAGTCCAAGTCCTGTGATGAATGTTCATTTCTGATCCTAAAAATTCCCCATTTAATGATTGTGGTCTGAATCCTGAGAAGGTACAGGTAGTCCTCAATTAATTTGTTTAGCAACTGTTTAAAGTTACACAAGCACTGCAAAAAAGTAACTTACTACTGGTTCTCACACTTATGACTATCACAGCATTCCCACAGTCACATGATCAAAATTTAGGCTCTTGGCAACAAGCATGTATTTACAATGGTTGCAGCATCCTGGACTCATGTGATTACCAGTTGGCGTCTGACAATTGTGGAAGCTAGATTCACTTAACAACCACACAATTAATTTAACAACTGCAGTGATTCACTTATCAACCATTGCCAAAAAGATCATTTAAACAGGTCTGTCTCATTTAACTACGCCTTGCTTAACAACAGAAATTCTGGTCCCAGTTGTGGTCATAAGTTGAGGACTAACTGAAATTCTTTCAATCACATATTGATTCACTGAAATTCCTTTATGAGAAACACTCATACTTTCTGAATTAAAAAAAGATATCCTTTCCTATCCAACACTACTTCCTGACTTCCTTAAAGTTCAAGTTTCTGGTATCCACTGAACAGGGGTGGGTTCTACTTACCTCCACTACCAGTTCACAACGGGAGCGTGCGTGCACAGAAGCTCCTGTGCATGCGCAGATCGTTCATGATGACATCCGGGTGGGTGGGTGGAGCTTTCTGCCGCCGTTACTACCGGTTCGCAAGAACCGGACCGAACCGGGAGCAACCCACCACTACCACTGAACGAAAGCAACAAAATAACAGGAAAGCTACAGTAACAGTAAAAAAAGTAACCCAGCAGCATAGAAGGAACGTTGGCTTACCTGAACGTTCATTTTCTTGGCGATGCGCAGCAATTCATCTATGGGATTCTATCCTTCTTCAGATATAGGGACTGAGGGAGTACTGTGCCTTTAAATCTTTCTTGTGGCCACTCCCCTCTGCTCTGTTATCCCCTCAGTTATTTCTCGAAGGAATTCCACGTGATACCTAACCTGAAAAGAGAGGAAGACACCAGAGACCACCTCCCCATCCCAGACAGCCTGAGAGGTGGGATGAATTGCTGCGCATCGCCAAGAAAATGAACGTTCAGGTAAGCCAACGTTCCTTTTCCATGGCGATGCTACGCAATTCATCTATGGGATATGCCCAAGCACCCAACTACTGGGAGGGAGGCTGGCTGGGCTCGTGGACCCCAGGGGAGTGGACAGATTGCAGAACCCGTCGGCCAAAGGAAGCTTCAGCTGAAGCCAGAGAGTCGATCCTGTAATGGTGGACGAATGGGGAAAATGACGTCCACGTAGCAGCGCGACAAACGTCCAGAATGGATGCCTGAGTTGACCAGGCGGCCGACGTGGCCGCGCTGCGGGTTGAGTGAGCCAAGATCCTTCCCGGAGAAGGTCTGCCTTGTGAGCTATAGGCAGAGGCGATGCAAGCCTTAATCCATCTAGCTACAGTTTGAGAAGAGACCTTCTGTCCCATGGATGCCGGGTGGAATGAAACGAAAAGCGCTTCAGTTTTGCGAAAGCATGAAGTTCTGGCAATGTAGCGACGCAGGGCCCTTCTGACATCTAGTGTGTGCCACTGGATCTCCAGGGGATGACGAGGTAAGGGGCAAAAATCAGGTAAAACAATCTCTTGTTGTCTATGGAAAACGGAATTAACTTTGGGCACAAAGGAAGGGTCAAGCCTAAGAACAACTACGTTGGGCTTAAATATACAAAGGTCACTACGGATGGAAAGGGCAGCAAGTTCAGACACCCTTCGTGCCGATGTAATGGCAAGAAGAAATGCCACTTTCAGGGACAAAAATCTAAGGCTGACAGAAGCCAGAGGCTCAAAGGGGGCAGCCGTGAGGGCTTTCAAGACTAGGGGCAAGTCCCATGATGGATATCTATGAATGGGAGGGGGACGGAGATTAGTAGCCCCCCGTAAAAAACCCCTGATGCGTGGATCGAGGGTGAGGGACCTAGCGTCACCCGATCCCAGGACTGTCGCTAATGCAGCTACCTGACGCCTAAGAGTGGAGGGGGCTAGCCCTTTAGCAAACCCTGCTTGAAGGAAGTCTATAACCTCTGGCACTGTTGCAGAAGTAGGGTCAACGTGATGAGCGGCACACCACTGACAGAATGCTTTCCAAGAGGCATCGTAAATTCTTGTGGTTGATGGGCGCCTAGCCGCCTGGATTATTTGGATGGCTTCCCCTGATATATTGTCCTTCCTCAGGCGGACCCGCTCAAGCGCCACACGGCTAATTGTAGCCACTGGGGATTTGGATGGAGTACAGTCCCTTGGCTGAGCGAAACCATGTCCTGAGGAATACGCCATGGGGGTTGAACGGAAAGGTTCACGAGGTCCGCGAACCAGGCGCGTCGGGGCCAGTGTGGAGCCACCAGAAGGATCTCTGCGCGTTCCCAAAGCAATTTGCGGATCACCCCCGGAATCAGAGGGATGGGGGGAAAGGCATAAAGGAGCCCCTGGGGCCACGGGCACCGAAGGGCATTGACGTTCTCGGCTCCCGGACAAGGAAAACGAGTCACGAACCTGGGAAGCTGTGCGTTGTCCCGATGGGCGAACAGGTCCACCAGCGGAAGTCCGAATCGGCGAGTCAGCTCCCGAAACAGGTCCGGATCCAATTTCCACTCTGAAGGATCTAGCTGTTTTCTGCTGAGCCAGTCCGCTGTTACATTTGCGGACCCGGAGATATGTTCCGCCCTCAGGGACAATAGGTGAAGTTCCGCCCAGTCCAACAAAGTCTCCGACTCCCGCATTAGAGCCTGAGATTGGGTGCCCCCTTCCCGATTTATGTGGGCTTTTGCCGACATGTTGTCCGTGAGGACCAAGACATGCCGGTGGTGCACCCGCTGTAGAAAGTGGGCTAGGGCCAGTCGCACCGCTCTCAGTTCCAGTACATTGATATTGTCCCGAGAGTCCAACTGAATCCAAAGACCCTGGATCACCTGTGACTCTAGGTGACCCCCCCAACCAGAAAGACTCGCGTCTGTGGTGAGGACTATCCTGGATGGCTCGTGAAATTGGCAACCCAGTGCCAGGGTCCCCGACACCCACCACCGGAGGGATACACGTACCTGCAGTGGAAGCGATACTGTGGATGACCCCTGGCCCAGTCTCTGAAACGGCAGGAGGAACCACTGGAGTGGTCTTGAGTGACGCCGTGCCCACGGAACAATTCCTAAACAGGAGATAAACTTGCCAAGCAACCGAGACAAGGTTATGAGAGACACTCGCCTCAAGTCCAAGACATGAAGAACCAGGTCTTTGATGTTCTGTTGACGCTCCTCCGAAAGGAAGACCTTCAGGTTCACTGAGTCGATTCGAGCTCCAAGGTGGATGATGGACGTGGCAGGAAGAAGATGGCTCTTCCGATGGTTGATAGAAAAGCCGTGGAGCTCCATGATCCGGCACACTGTCAACATGTCCTGCTGCGCTTGGGTGTGGGAACTGGACAAAATCAAAATGTCGTCTAGGTAACACAAAATGCGGATAGGGATCAAACGAATGGAGGCCGCCACGGCCGCCAACAGTTTGGTGAAGACCCTCGGGGCCGACGAGAGACCGAACGGCATTGCCCGGTACTGATAATGCCGTCCGGCAAAAGCGAAGCGAAGAAACTTGCGGTGTCGGGGGTGGATCGGGACATGGAGGTAAGCCTCCTGAAGATCGATTGATGTCATAACATCCTCCTTCCGGACACAATTCAGGATGGTTTTGAGAGATTGCATCTTGAATCTCTTGTACCTGATAAATTTGTTGAGGTACTTGAGATTCAAGATAGCTCTCCAGTCCCCCGAGGACTTGGGGACCAGAAACAAAATTGAATATACCCCTTTCCCTTGATGAGAAGGTGGTACCGGCTCTATAGCCCCTATGGTTAATAGATGCTGAATTTCCACCCCGAGGTTGTCCCTCCTGACCTTGTTGGTGGGTATTGGGGATTGAATGAAAAAATTTTTGGGAAGAGTTTGAAACTCCAATGACAGGCCTAGGCCCACCGTGCGATGGACCCAAGGATCGGACGTGGTGACCTCCCACTGGGATAGGAAATGAAGAAGCCGCCCCCCTATGGGAACAGGGGGGAGAGAGTCATTTGCCCCTCCTAGCTGAGCGGGAGGACGAACCCCTGTAGGGACATCTGGAAGATGGCTGGAAACGCCCCCTGTCACTGTTACCCTGTCTGCTAGGGAAACGGTCGTATCCCTGGGAAAAGGGTCTGTTGTAGTAGTAGGGCCCCCTGGGGCCCGGCTCAGTCCGAAAGGGCTGTCGCTGGGCATAAGGGACATATCTACGTTCCTGTCTATTGTATGTGACCGGCAAGACCTTCCGCTTATCTTTCCCCTCTACCAAAATAGGGTCCAGAGCTGCCCCAAAAAGAGAGGAGCCTTGGTAAGGGGCGGAAGCAAGCTTCCACTTTGATTTAGTGTCCGCCTTCCAGGGTTTGAGCCAAAGGAGCCTGCGTGATGAGACAGAAGACGCCATTGCTCTGGCCGCAAATCTAGCTGCATCTAGGGAGGCGTCAGCTGAGTACTCTGTTGCGGCCACCAGTTTACTAAAGTCCTGGTTAATCCTGGTGTCCCCTGGGGGTAATCGATCTTGCAACTGGCGAAGCCAAATTAATGTAGCCCTATTAAAGAATGATGCAGATGTCGCGGCCTTCACAGCCCAGGCAGCTGCCTGATGTGTCTTCCTGAAGGAGACCTCCGCTTTACGTTCGTCAGATTTTAAGATTTCCACGGCGTCCGAGGACAACACCGCAGAGGACGAGAGAGAAACCACTGGGGGGTCTACAGAAGGTAAGCCAAGCAAATTTTCCAGGACTGGGTCAGCACAATAAAGTTTTTTGTCATGGCCACTTGGGGCAGATGGAACACCTGGGGTCTCCCATTGTCTCTTAATGACATCCTGGAACAGTTCAGGGCATGGAATGAAATCTTGGTCAGGAGCCGGAACAGCGAACAGATCGCCATGTGGCTGGACGGCCGATGGACCTGGATCATTTGGATTAACTATCCTGCCCATATTTGTTGCCGCCTTTGCCTTCCTAAGTAAGGTCTTGAATACAGCCGGTCTAAACAGGGTGGTAAAGGCTGGCCTATCAGGGATTACCTCATCATCATCCGAAAACTCGGGGTCTGGATGATCCCCGTCACCTGATTCTGCCTCCTCACTAGGAGAAACCTCCAAGGACGCCGGAGGTAGCGGGGCTGGAATGACAGCAGACGGTGGCAGCTGAGGTGGCAAGGGAGGCTGAACCACCGTCTGGGGCAAAGGCATCTGCCAAGGCGGTATCCCTTGTTGTAGGCCGGAGGAGATAGCTTTGGCTAAGGCATCTGTAAAGAGAGACTGAAAGTCAAGATGAGGAGGCCAACCCATCCCTTCCTGCGGACGTAAGCCAGCTGCTGTGGGCGTAAAGGTAGCCGAAGGCCCCGGTCTACCAGGAGAAATGGTTTCTCGAGGGTCAGCAGACCTGTCCCCCCCTTGAACCGGATCTGCCGCAGAAACAACATGAGGAGGGAAATCAGAGTCATGATCGCCCCCAGGTTGCTGAACAGAAGGGATATCCACAATCACTTCACCCCTGGCTTGAGCCTGCTTTTGAGCTTTGGTAAACTGTCTCTCAAGGGCTTTGTGCCTCCTTTGTTCTTCCCTGCCTCTGGTAGATGAGGCAATCGAAGACTGGGCTGAATGAGATGCATTGCCAGCAGAATGGGCCGTAGACCTCTTCTTGGAGGCTTTCTTGGGCCTTGGAATAATTGGAGCCTGCTCAGGGTCTGAGGAAAACTCCTGGTCATCCATAGGGTTATTGGAGACCAGGTGGCAGCAGATTACTAGAGGAGAGAAAAGGGAACCCTTTGTCAGGAAACCAGGCCCACAGTAGAGAAAAAATTTCCTCAAAATGGCTGCCAATTCCCAATTGCAGTTTTAAGGCCCAAGTGCCTGAATAAACCAGGCCCACAGTGGAGAAAAAAGTTTCTCAAAATGGCTGCCAGTTCCCAATTGCAGTTTTAAGGCCCAAAGTCCTGAATAATGGCAATACTCACAATCCAGAAGACAGCGGTGATCCTTCCTACTCACAAGTAGGCAGCTTCACAGGTGGGCCAGATGGATAAGCGCTAGGGAGTGACCGTCCCCTGAAAGCGCTGCCTCGCTGAAGGAGCCAGAAAATGGCGGCCGAAAAATGGCGCGAAATTGCAAACGGCTCTCTTTTGATGCCAACGGCCTAAAATGAGGTGGCAGAGAGGGCGCAGGAGAATGGAAGATCCCTAGAGCGCCGCGAGGAAATTATAGAGAAGGCAGAGTTTGAACTCGGGTCCCCGAGCAGGTACTCTGCAACTGCCACTAAACAGGGAGCGAAGAAGGCGGCGAGGGAATAGCCAGCGGACCAGCAACTCCACTCCGCTCGCCGGCGGCCTGGAATTTACGGCTCTAAGGCTGTGCGGTCTCTCCTACGCAAGGAAAGGCCGCCCGCTGTTAAAGGGGGCAATGGGCAGTCCGGATGGCTTACCCAGCGACGTCCACGCCCGCAGCCGATGGCCAGCCGCCTCCGCGGCAGCCGCACGCTGTTTGGAAATTTTTTATTTTTTTATTTTTTTATATATAAAACGCTCCCTTGCCTACTCGAAAAAAATTTGATACTATATACAAAACACTATATACACTATCTACAAAACGCTAAGGCACTATCTAGAAAAAGAAAGGAAATCACCTCAGAATGAGGAGAAAACTAACTCATGTCCCTACACGAAGACTGAGAGAAATAACTGAGGGGATAACAGAGCAGAGGGGAGTGGCCACAAGAAAGATTTAAAGGCACAGTACTCCCTCAGTCCCTATATCTGAAGAAGGATAGAATCCCATAGATGAATTGCGTAGCATCGCCATGGAAAATCCATTAGCAGATGCAGGGATCTAACACAACTACTAATAGATACTGTAACTGCAAGATTTTTTTGATAGGAAAATGTCTGTAATGCTAAACTGGGATGCCACTTTTACCATGTAGCCAAACTTTTCATCTCTGAAATTTTGGTGGAATACATCAGATCCTTTCAGATTTTGTTTATGAATCTTTTTTCACAGGAAGCTGCATATTCAACCAAAACGTTAATTTTGAAAGACGATTGTCTATTTAGTATGTTCTATGTATGTGTCTGCAAACAGGTAATCTACTTACACCCATCTGAATTCAACAAGCACGCTTAATTTTACAATGCAATGAAGCTACTGTTATGATAGTGTATTCATTACTTTTTCATGATTTTTGAACATGTCGACAAACTGTTTTTACAAAACCTACATTGCTTAAAAGCTACAATTTTTCAAATGTAAAATATTATTATAGGATGACTGTCAATCTCAGCTTCATTTGAGTTTATGTCACAACTAGTTAACCTAAAAAAACTATTCAGACATATAATAAGGAAGACTCAAGATGAGAATGCAGTAAACTATTCATAATGACATGTAATTTAATGCGATACTAAAATGTGTTTGAGAACTCTGAGATAAACTGTTTATCCTTTTTTAAAATTATGAAGATGACATACAGTGCATTCAAACAAAATAGCAGAGAAACAGATGTAACCATTTAACATTAATTTAATATATTCACTCAAAAAAAAAAAAACCACCCTTCACCATTTGTTATCTGTCCACATCACCATCTGTCTCCTTCTCGGTTTCAACTTCCAAAAATGGAAATTCAGCCTACTACAATCCACGTGCATTGCAATTTTAACACTTCCCTGTTCAAAATGTTGAGGAAATGGCCATTTCTGCTATACTATTTTCACAAGTCTAATAATGTTGTGAGGCGCGTTATACAGAAATCCGTCGGGTGCAATTCAAAGGATCCACCCACATCTGAATGTCTGTCTCCTGAAATCTTCATTAAAATCTAGTTGAGACTTTGGGATCCCTATCCTGAAGATGTTAAAGCCATTTTTCTGACCTAGGCTTCCTGAGACAGTAAAAAGCACACAGTTAGTCCCAAAAACCCTCTTTTTATTTCAACGGCTGTTAATTATGCTCATTCACAGCTCATAATGAGTCACAAATAGTTTGTAAAGAGTCCGACAAAGTCTACCACAGTCCTTCGGAATAAGACTGATAAGCAACCACCTTTATCTCCCTTGACACGCTGCCAAAGACCTAACTGGCAATTAGCTTTGCAAGGCCACACGGAGCACAGAGTCAAAACAGAGCTTCAGAATTTAAACCAACCAGAACGAACAAAGTTACTTCCTGCTCCACCCTTATGTCTTTCGGAGGGGCCAATCATCTCCAAGCCTTACTCCTGAGTCGCCCCCTTTGTCTTAACTGTTCTTGCCTTCTGGCAGCTCTGACATGCGCACTGGGAACAGGAACCCCCTGTTCCTCTGCCTCGCTGACGTCAGACTCTGGAGGCTCCGGAATCAGCACATAACTCCCAGATGGCCCTGGCCCCATCTCTGCCTCTGATGCAGAGCCCTCGTCCAAGCCTTCCCCAGATTCCAGGACTGGCCCATGTTCCTCCCCAGCCTCCTCACTGTCTGACTCTGCTGTCAGCGGACCACAACAGCCATTTAATAGATTGCTTTGCAGAAGATTCTATGGTGTTCTTAAGTGGCTTTGAAAAGGCAGGATGAAATCCACCCCATGCCTACCAAACGAGATAAGGCTTTCTTGACTCCTTTCCCTCTGCTGCTCCTTCATACTTCCCCAACAAACACTGGGTTTAGAGGTCAGAACTGAGGTTCAGACCTTGTGCAAATGGGGTTCTTATGCAGCAGCCTGAGTACTTTTTGCAAGTTTAGATTCACACATATGTCACCTCTTTTGCAAAAGGCAATCTCCTTCCGGGTACAATTCAAGATGCAGGTTATCACCTTGAAAGCCCCACATGGTTTGGGGCCATGCTATTCGAAGGACTTCCTCTCCACTATTATATCCACCCAGGCCACCAGGATGAGAGGGTAGGATATATTACCAGCCCCATCAATTACGGATTGTCATCTGGTGGGATCACAAAAAAGGGCCTTCTCAGTGGTGGCTCCTTCTGTATGGAACAACATACCCCCAGAGGTACGGTTGGCCCCCAGCCTGAAAAGGCCCTAAAGACATGGGCTTTGTCAGTGGAGATAGGGCCAATCAAGTGGCCAATTTGATTGGGTTGTTGCTACCATTGGGGGAGGAGTGGGTTTTTTTATGGGTTTCTTCATTAGGCAGATTTTAAAATGTTGTAAGTCACCCAGAATCCACCTATATAGCAAACTTAGGTGGCTATATAAATTTGTTGAATAAATAAATCTTTCCACCATTTTTTCTTCTTTTTCCATCTTCTTTTCTCATCTCCACTCCATTATTGATTTGCTATAGAAGAATCGCAGTTAATTTCTGTTTTTTAGGCTTTTGCAATAATGTAGTTCATGTTTCACACTTCTACATAATTTAGAAAAGCTACTCCAGGTTTTGGTTCATCAATTTATTTTATTAACCATACAAGAGCAGTCATAACATGATTTCTCAGCTGTTTTTATCTATATAAAGCACTTCAGTTTTGCTGTTCAGTCACACCTTGAGACTCCAACCCAACCTGAGGTCACGGGACTAAATACAGTCCCTAAAAGCTTTCAAAGGCTTCCAGAAGTTATCTCCCATAATTACAATTTTTAATGATGTAGACACAGAAAATAATTATGTATTAGGTCTGTGCAAAGCACTGAAATGGTTTGCTCAGTCCGGTGAAATATATGACAGAAGAGTAATCCTTTTAACTATATCCATATTAATATAAATGAGCTGGAATTTAGATTATGCACTAACTCACACTACTTTTTAGAAGGGCAACCACTACATGTCACTCAAAGTGCTAAAGGTAAATCCTGGTTCAGAAACAGCTGTTCTTCTCTTGACTTGCTGAATATACAGTATAAAATGTAGAAGAAAATGAGGCACAATGAAAATGAAACAATTCAGACACCACTTTTAAATTGGGTAACCAAGAGGCCCTATCACAACTTAATGAAAAGTCTGCTCTTAGAGAATAACTAATGGGATGCATATTTAATCTCTCAATTCATCTTGCTGAGAGCTCTTCATAAAATAATACTGTTATGAGTTACTTGCTTCAAAATCAGCCCAAATTTGAATGTATATGAAGTCAAAGACTGCATTCGTTTTCTGATATGTCAAAATAGTCAAAGATGCTAGTGTGTGCATGGCAGATGAGATATATAACCAGTGGTGGGCTATAGAACCAGTTCTATAGAACCAGTAGTAAAACCGGCGGGAGGCTCCGCCCACCGACCCCACCAAAATGTTTCTGCGCTTGCGCAGAGGAGCGTGCGGCTCCATTGCGAACTGGTAGTAAAGGTAAATAGAACCCACCCCTGTATATACTGTAACAACTGTGTGCAACTCCTTCTACCAAGTATCTCTTTTCCTCGGCCTGAACAGCCACACAATTCTAGGAAAGCAACATGGCTGAAGGAGTTGCAGGCAGATATACCTGAGCATATCATTAGAAAAGAATATTTGCAGCTCAGGATTGAACAATGGGGTTCTTGGTGCCCCTTGCTTGTTTTCCTGCAGATATTTCATTACCCAACTAGGTAACATGATCAGGCAATGAAACCTGTGCAAGGTAATAACCAAGCTCAGAGAGCACCAAGGACCCTGAATGTCCCAGATGCCTCAAATGAGTTTTTTGCTTTTGAATTACAAGTGATGAGCAGATTAACACAGATTACAATGGAGGTACTTTTTATTTTGCATTTGTTCTACCTTATGCAAAAACAATAGACCCATTAAAAATACTCTACAGTCTACTGTAGCTTTCTCCAACTTGGCATCCTGCATAAATTGGAGTTTTTACTCTCAAAATTTCCATCATGTCTAACTCATCTGGGAGATACTAAATTGGGAAACTTTGCTTTGAAAGAATACACAGAAAGATTTTTTCCACCAAGATTGGGAAACACAGTTTTCTGTACAAAGCAAGTATGGATAAAACCAGAATAAACTAGAATTTGGGTTATTATTTTCCACAATAAAAATTCTCCATGTCATCAGAAAAGGCTCTGTTTCCATGTCCATTCCTCCCCCATCTTTTTCAATACCCGCAGAGTTAAAGATTAAGGTCTGGTTCATCACATTGCAGCTAATGATTAATAAATGAAGCTACACCATTCCTCTACCAGGCAAAACTCAGTTTGATAGGCACCTGCTAAGGGAAATTTGTTATCTGGATTGGCAGGAAGTAGCATGGAGAAGAAATCAATGTCACTGCTGCACACGGAGCTGACAGACTGAAATCTCATAGGAAATTTGGCATCGCAAACAAGGAGGAATTTCCCTTGTGGCATCTCAAAACCCCACAGTAAAGGTCAAACATGGTTCTTATTTATCAGGGCCATGAAACTCAAGTGCTGTGATTAAGTTTCTTCCAAGCCCCAATTTCAGGTACCAAAGCTCAGTTCATTTTACAGCAAAAAGTTATAATATATTTATGAGGGGATTCATGCTTGCTACCTTGTTGCTGAGCGGCAATTAGCTGGATGATCGCCTTGTCCTGCTGAAGCAAATGCAACATTGCTGTCTTTTGCGAAATAAGTGTGCAGTTCACATCACAGCAATGCAAAATTCAACAACCTGCCTTTCAATTATTAATTTTCAATTGTTTTTGTTTTAATTTTCTAATCTTTGCAGCTTTCAATATAAAATGCATCTGAGCAAAAGGGCTGGGCTTTACAGAATTGAGTTTGGCTCCATTCCATAGACTTGCCTACATGAATTGCTTAGCAATAAGATGGCAATGAGCTGGCATTGCCCTCATCAAATGCATGGAATGGGACAACTCGATGAGGCCAACTCTCCACAGCCAATTTGCCATGGCCAACTCTCACAGCTGACCAACTCTCCGTGGCCAACTCACTGTGGGACAATTCGCTGTGAGACAATTCAAATATTTAAAATAATTTTAAAATATTTTAATTTTTGTCATTCACATTTTATTTTGTCCCACCTCTTTCTTTAATGATTCTAGCCTTAATGAATGGTGCAAAAAAGTCTTAAATGAGGTTGGTCATGTAACTGATCCATTTTATGACTGTTATGACATCTAACTATAATGGACAGGCTCCATTACGGTCATAGGTCAAGGACTACCTGTACAATGCTATCTACACATGTGTTAAATGTATGTGTGCCTATGCCTAGGGAGGAAGGGCAGGCAAGGATATGTCTGTAGGCACCGATGTGTGTTTATAGAGCACCTACTTCGCCAATCCATTCTCACAGGGTTTCCTGTCCCACTTCAGTAAATATTTGAAGTAACCTTTTAATTAAAGGCAAATAAGATACAAATTGACACGTTGCCAAGCTCCAACCTCTAACATTGTTTTAACCAAAATGTCTCTTGGGCTCATACATGTAATAATGAGAAGAAAATCTAAGAAAAAAAATATTTTAGAAAATAACAGCAGGGGATAATGCAGACTTTTTCCTAAAGGTAAAAAAATACTGGAAATGTGCAATCCTGTCCAAGAAACCAGGAAACAAAGAAATCTGTCCCAGTGGCAGCCATTTTAACCGAGGTCCTTTGACATGCTTAAAGGACTAAAAGTCACCTCAGGCCTGAAAGATTTGCATATTATTAACAATAGTATGAATAATGCAGTACCCTACTGAAAATGTTTTGGTTAACCTGTTGACTTTTCCTTTTCTTTCTTTTTTTACATATATACTATGATCAGATGTTGGTTTGATTTGATTATCAGACAGAGATCCCCTCACTTTCCTTATTTAATACATTAAATCGGGATGTGAAAGTTTATAACTATTGTGGACCCATTATGTAAAGCAGGGGAGAAAATTTATCAGTTTTTCTTGTTCTTTTTTCTCCCCCTCAGCATCCAGCCGGGTGGATTCTATATGTTTAATGTTAAATTTATAGGATATTTAAATTAATCTTTTTTCTTTTTTGTACACAGTTTTTTCTTTTTTTGTAGTTGTTAGTGTTGGATGTATGCTTTTCTGTTTTGAATTTGATTCCTGTGGATAAAATAAAATAAATAATATGAAATAAGAAAAAAAATGAATTGATTTAACACAAGTTTTGATGTTTCAGTATAGTGTCTTAGTTCCGATTGTCTCCTGCCGGGCAAAAGTCAAATAGTCTTGATGTCACCAAGGAATTAAACTTTCCCCACTGTGGCGGCCTCCAGATATGTCAGACTGCAATTCCCACAATCCCCCGCCACCCTCTCCTAATCAATCATATCCTCTAATTTGAATTAATGCTCATATTGGATGTGCAAACTGGGTGTTTCAGATTCTAACGACAAATTTTGCAGAACACATATCCTGCATGTAAAGCCATTCCAGGACTAGCTCCATTCCCAAACATTAATAGGTTCACAGCATAAAATCGGATTTAGTTATTTTTGCCAAGAGAAACATATTTGCAACAGACTCTTTGGGGAAATGGGAAGGGCAAAGGTGATCTGGCCATTTCATAAACAACGGAAATGAAGAGGACATAATAACTCAGCTATGAATTTATTTAAATTATTTGTTCCTTGCTTTTCAAAATAACACAGCTCCCAAGTGGCTTATAAGAAAAGTAATTGCAAATAAAAACACAAATAAACAAAGTGATTGGTCATTTGGGGGAGGGAAATGAACAACATATAGAGTTATGAACTGAAGGTCTCCAAAAGGGGGTAAAATCCACTTTGTATATCCAACCTATATAGTTTTTAATCAATAATACAAAATTAAAAAAACATTGGACATAGATATGACATCACTGGTTCCAAACATCTTCCATCACTTTACAATAATATTAGTACTCATATAAACATATAGTTCTTAAATCTGATGCCATTACTAATAGCACCATTCCTCTGGTCATAGACCAATTAAGTGATTTTTCTCCTTGAGACAAAAATGTGATATCCTCCATCACACCAGAGCAAACTGACATCTGAATAATACTTCAACACCATCAGCAAGACAACATCTTCTGTCTCAAGATAGGGCAAGATAGTTTAGGAGGAGAATGCTTGTTGTGTAGCACAATAACATTGGTTTGCCAAATCCCTGCCTTCTTAGCACCTCTGTTGCCGGAAGCAGCTACTTCATTATATGTGAAGATATAGTCAAAGTTGTTCACGATCTTGTATGTTAGTAACTCTCATTAATTCTACTTCTATATCAAGATTTTGCTGTCACGAACAGAATATTTATAGCCGGCATTTTCTGAATAGCTATTCTACAAGCAAATGGTCATCCCATTATGTCAGACTGCAAATGTATGAGAGGAATCTGATCGTGAGAGAAATATACTGGGCTCTTCCCAGATTGACTCACATACAAAAAAGAACGGTTACCGGTAGCCCTCAAATTACACTCTTTTGTATAGTGACCGTTCAAAGTTACAACAGCACTGAAAAAAGTAATTTAAGACTGTTTCTCACACTTGTGACCACTGCAGCATCCCCATGGTCACATGATCAAAATTCGGATGGTTAGACTCTCATATTGGCAATATCCTGGGGTCATGTGATCATCTTTTGCGACCTTCTGACAAGCAAAGTCAATGGGGAAACCAGATTCTCTTAACAAACATGCTATTAATTTAGCAACTGCGCTAATTCACTAAACAACTGTGGCAAGAAAGGTCATAAAATCTGGCAACACTCACTTAACAATTATCTCACTTAGCAACAGAAATTTTGGACTCAATTCTGGTCATAAATTGAGAACTATCTGTATAGGATTTCCTGCCTGAGCAGGGAGTTGGACTAGAAGACCTCCAAGGTGCCTTCCAAGTCTGTCATGCACCAAGACAAATTCCTTGTGTGTCCAATCACACTTGGCCAATAAAAATTCTATTCTATTTTATTCTATTCTATTCTATTCTATTCTATTCTATTATTCTATTCTATTCTATTCTATTCTATTCTATTCTATTCTATTATTATACATTCTCACAAACCTAATGAATGAATGAAATTAAATCTTTCTGCAAAGTATTTCAATGCATAATAAAGGTAGATTTACCAAGAGACCTAATGAACAAAATACAGAAAGCAATCTGATTTCCCAGATGCTTAATTTATATAACAAAAAGGCAAGGTGTTTCTCTCACTACTGAAATATAAATATGGAGGCAAAAGGTTCTTTTATAGTCACAGAAAATATTAAATCAAAATAACTGGATGTTATTCAAAGGCAACACACACTCTTGACAATGACTTTTTTTTTCTGCCTTGCTTGTCAGAGAGTACTCTACAAGAAAACTGGAATCAATGGATGACACATCAGAAATAAAGACACTGAGGCATTACCTGGTTTGGTAATGAAACATTTACAAGAAAACCTCCAAACTCAAAGACCAAGGACTTGTAGATGACCACCAAAGACCCCACAATGATTTTCCTACTCTCCAGCCTCACTGTAAACATTCACCCTCTAGTACTGCTCAGACATTGCCCATTTTTAACAAAAAAAAAAGAAAAAAGGGGGGAGGCTACAATGCATTAGAGAAAGAGCAAAAATGAGACCTGAGTTCTTCTAAATTGCTCACATCCTTGCTGAAAGCATGAATGTCTTTGAAGATGAGATCACCAACAGGTTCATGGAGCAAGTTCACCCTACTTCTTACTTAAGGAATTTCAACTCTTTAATGTCTTTATTTATATGCCTTCTCTTTATTTCCCTGTTTCATTGCTGCTGTCCTTCCCTCCTCTCCATCCAATTCAGTCCTTCCCTCTCTCATTCTTTTCTTCCCTTTCACTGTCATGACCCTTCTCTTCATGTTTTCTCCATAAAATTATTTATTTATTTATTTATTATTTATTTATTTCACACTCTCAGATGGAAGGAGAGTAGGGGGGGAAAGTGTATATATACCTGTAATCATTGTACATAGAAAATGGGGTAAAAATAATTTTATACATGGGATGCCTTAATTTACAGGAAAGTAAATTCAGTTGACAAGGATTCATTTTCTTCTCTCTTGTTTTGTTCCTATCTAACACCCCCACCCCCGGTCCTCCTTTTTGGGGAATGTAGTTTGTTGTGTGTGAGTGCCAGTGTATGTATATGTTATGTTACATTTGTTAGATGTTATAAGAAAATCTCCAACCTCCAATCAACCACCAACCTTCTAGTCTTCTTGAAGAAAGTCAAGATTGGTTCTGCCAACTGGCATGGGGGTCTAAGAGTGGCAGGCAACCCTGGGGATGGTTGGAAGCTTAAGCTGCCCCCTCCCCCAATTTTTTTAACTCTTAATTTTTGTCATTCTTAACTTTTTAACTGTTCTTATTGTTTTTTAAGTAAATATCTTTTTACATTTTTAATAAAATGCCCACAGACACTAAGGTAAGATGGGTGGTATAGATAGAAATTTGATAAATAAACCTAAAATGAAAGCAACTAGAGAGGTTGGGCATGAAACTCTGTGGTTTCTTCCCCAAACCCCCAAAACTTTAACCTTAAACTGTCTACTGTTGATCTCACCCCATTCCTAAGAGGTCTGTAAGGGGTGTGCATAAGTGCACCAGTGTGCCTACCGTCCCTGTCCTAATATTCCTTTTTACTCTTACTCTTTTCATGTATTCAAATTATGTTTATACTTTTACCTGTTATCTTACATATGCTTGACAGGTGGGTAGGTGGGTGGGTGGGTGGGTAGGTAGGTAGGTAGGTAGGGAGAGAGAGAGAGAGAGAGAGAGAAAGAGAGAGAGAGAGAGAGAGAGAGAGAGAGAGAGAGAGAGAGAGAGAGAGAGAGAGAGAGATTGATTGATTGATTTGGGGGGATGTTTATCATTTTTGTCCCTGTGCACTCCTATTTTTGTGAGGGAAAGGTGAATTGTCATTTCAAAATTGGGGTCAACCTCCTTTTGGATAAATGATGTGTTTTAACACTTTTCTTTTTTCTAGTCTCACTACAGCATTTAGTCCAACCACTTTCCAAAGTAACAAAGGCCAACAGATACACAAACCAGGCCTCCTGGAGTTCCAGTTTCCCCAGGCAATCCATTTCATTCATGACACTGAGTTCTAAACCCATTGTTTTTCAAAAATAGAGACCAATAAAGGAAAAAGGAACCCATGCAATAAACCACTACTGATTAACCACAATTCACTAGATTAACCGTTCATCTCGTTTTATGCATCTCAAACAATAATGCCAGGGATGAAATAAAGGAGTAGTTAGTTGCCATGGAAATTGAAAATCAGTACCTTTATTAGTGAGCTGGCTGAAAAAATGTTAGGAATGGTTGTGTTTTGCAGCAAAGCTTATTACCATTATCAGCTTAGACATTTTTTTAACAAACAAACTGGCCGGTACATATAGATATAGGTTTAGAGTTACACTGTGATTTGAAGGAAAATAAGAAAGCATGTTCCAAAATATTTTATGAATGCTCATGTGAATCTTTTTAAAGTTTGCAGATAAAGGGGATAAATAGATGTATTATTATCATTACATTGATGCATGCCAGTTATGACCAGAACTTTCTGTGGAGTCCAAGGATTTGACAGAAACTTGGTGCAAATATTTCTGAATTTTTCATTTTCATTAAATAGTTAGACATCTAGTTTGCATACCTCGTCCAAGCTATTTTATTTTAATTGATACTTAGGAAGCTACAATATATTACTCCCTCTTTTTTTGTGCCCACTTTGAGCTAAGAGCAACTGCTTTGAGATATTAAGCTACAATGTATCTGAACTTTCTGTAGCATGAGTGTTTTCTATGCAATTTATAATGTGGACTAACATAGAAATGCATTATTCTATTTCTATACTCTACATATTTTCTAATTTAATGAATGGTTTCAGATACATGAACAGCAAATGGTCAGTTTTGGTTGATGTGACAGTTACATTTCTACCTCAACCAGGAAGCCTCGGTGATTGCAATGTATTTACTGAACACCACATAATTAGACTACTTCAGTGTACTCTAAATAGGGCAGGCCTTGAAGAAAACACCTGGATTAGAATACAAGAACCAGGCTACTGGCAGAGAAGCTGTGGAATTTCTCCAATTGCTATGGAGTCAATATTACTTTTTATTAATATGCTACTGCACAAATCTCATTGATGATTGGGCTGAGACTTGGACGGGGATGAGTTGCATCCTTCTGGACCGCTTGCAAGGATTGGGAATTGGAGGTACTGTTGTATGGTGGCTCAATCAGGACTAGGAACCTGGATCAGGAGAACAGGCTCAGACTAAATCCAAGGAAAACAGAGTGTCTGATAATTCAGAAGCCTACTGATATAAACTGATTGTCAAGGGGACTGACAGTTTGCAATAAGGGCAGGCTTGTAACACGGGAGTCTTTCAGAACTCATACTGCTGGAATAGTTATCTTCAAACTCTTCAAAGATGAAGGATGTTATCAAGGGGGACTTTGCCCCAGTCTTAGCTGGTACACCAGTTGAGGATTTACCTGGAAAAGGATGCACTAAGGACAGCTACTTGTGATTTATCATCTGCATTGTTATAATTCTCTCTGCGTAGGTCTTCCCTTGAAGGCCACCTGAAAAGTTCAACTGGTTCAAAATGCAGAGACCTGGGTTTTGTAGGCAGGACCTGTACAGTGTACAGGACCTGTACTACTGCCGTGGGAGTTGCATTAGCTATTGCTTCATTTTCAAGCATAATTTGGATCAGCGGGGGGGGGGAGTTTTAAGGTGGCTCCCCTCTTCTGGAATAGCTGTCTCCCAAAGATGCCTAGCTCCCTCTCTGATGGTCTTCTGAAAATTAGTAACATTTGAGTCTTTCCTAAGGCCTTTGGAGATTGTCTATGTTGAGTCACTAATACCAGTTTGAGCAACTCTACTCCATTACATGTTCATCTCCTTCAGCTGTTTGACCGTATGAACTCTGGCATATTCCCAGAGTTCTATGAGACATTCATGGTTGACATTCATTTAGTGCTCATCCTAGACTATGAGAAAAATCCTCCTACAGTAAAGAAAGGAATGACAGAAATCCAATGCAATTTGCTCTCCTTAGCTGCAATTCCCCACAAATCGTAAAATCCTCTTTTTTTTAAAAAAATAGTCTATGTTTTGACACCATTTTCACAGAATACCCATAAAGAGAAAAAGAGAGGCCCCAACACTGAGACAATGATACAAAGCCTGCTTTCTTTAGGAGGTCATTCAAAGACTGACAAAAATTGATTGGATTCACCACAAGCTTTTTTTTTTTTTTTTACAACTTCACCACAATTAAAGCAATTAAAATGTCTTGCACCAGAAAAGACTTTTCTTGCTGCTGCAGCAAGCTTCTTTTGGGTGGTTTGCGAACTGATTGCATTCTGAGATTATTTTCCTAACGAAATCACTGAAACAGAAAATCATCACGCCCTGCCAAGCATTTCTATTTACACCTGAAATATGTTAAAACAACATTGAAAATGTGTTTCCCACATGTGCATAACTTTCTGCCAGGAAAAGGCTGGCTGGCTGGCTCCATCGACTCCCCTACAATGTTCACAGAAAACAGACATTGCAGTACCAACTCTTTGGCTTGAAGTTATACGACTATACTGATTATTCAGCAGAGCTGACAAATATGGAATTACTTCCAGACAGACATCAATTATGGCAGAACGTTTTACAGATTAATAATGTCAATTCTCTATCAGCCACATAGATTTTTATTCCACAATAATGACAATAATATTCATAATAATAAACCACATCTGCCAATTCTTTAGCTGGTGTCAGCCTTCATATGCATCAAATTCTTCCCAAGAATTTAAGATGTCGTAATACATTGGTGTAGTATAGTATATATGCAGATTCAAGCAATTTGGCCTTTTGGGAATTTTGTCAATGCACAGATCTTCTAAGTGCTGTACAAGATTTTTGGATATGGCACCCATGTGACAATAACCACTGGGAGGCTGGTTTGTGCCATAATCATTCAATTTCAATTTTCAGATCTTGATACTTTCTTAACTCCTCCAATTCTTTGTCTTTTATTCCACTATATTCAGATATTGCCACATCAATTATCTATACCTTTTTTTAAATTTTCAAGCACAATTAAATGTTGCATATTATGAGCCAAGATTTTATGAGTTTGTATTTGGAAATCCCACATTATTTTAACCTGTTCATTTTTTTTACTTCTTTCTCAACTGTATGTTCCCACCAATTTTTCATCAGAAGCACATAATTTTTATAGATGTTAATGTGAATCATGTCAATTTATAATCAGTTTGTACGAACTTCTTACACCATCTGAGTATATGATCTACTGTTTCTTCTGTCTCTTTGAACGGTCTGCACTTTGAATAATTTATTTTTCAGCTCTGACCTTGATCACATTAGTTCAAATAGCATGCTCTTGAGCAATGAAAATGAAGCCTTCAGTTACTTTTTTCAGTGTTCCAGTTTTAAGCCACAGCCAGATTTTAGCTTTATCCATTTTCCCCTCAGTCTTTTGTAGGAATTGAGCATGTAATGCTTTTCCTTGCCAGCATTCTTGTTTTTATTACATTCTTTTGATATATTCATGTTTTGATTCCTGCACATGTAGTAAGTTCCAGTTTTTAACTTGCATCGATGCTTGTTTTGTACTTCTTTTATATAATCAGCCAATGCATGTTTTTCTTCTTCAACAGTTTGTTGGACTTTAAGTAAATCTTTGGAGAAAACCACAAAATATAAAAAACCTGCAAATAGAAGTTGAATGACAGTGGCAAAGGAAAGCAAAGATAGTACCAATAGTGTAAGATGATTTGGATGCAATCACAAAACAACTGGAGCACCAGCTGAACACCATTGGTATAGACAAAATCAACACCAGCCAATTACAAAAGAAAGCTTTACTTGGAACAACTTAAATCCTGCAATTTAACACTAACAAACAACATCTGCCTATCCCAGGTCCGATAGTGGAAAGTCCGATAGATGAACAGAATGCCAAATACAGTTTAAACATCTGGCTAACTAACTATATAACCAATGATATTAATATCATCCATTTTATGGCAGCAAATGTTACAAGTTTTACAGTTTTTAATTATCCATATTAATTTCACCTCTCTTTATATAAAGTCTCCTATTAAAATCCATATTCATATACTCCATCTATATTTTAAGAGATGTTATATTTATTTCTGAGACAGAACAGAGGTTGTACACATTATCAAATTAGCACATAATTTGTTGGGCATACTTTTTAATCAAAACAAATTTGTCTGGGCTAGAATTCTACCGCTTGTCTGAATGGTGAAGCATTGTCAATATTCTACAAAGATTTAGTTCTGAGGAAGAACATACTTTCAGTAAACTATCTTTCCCGGGTGACAAATTTCGGAGGAGTAGCTGTGTTTATCAGAGCAAACACTGGCATAGATCTTTAGATTTGTTTATGGTTTTGGTTTTGCCATGACGATTTAGTGACCCATTCAATTTGATTCTATTCTTTGGGTTGGAGCTTGCATTCATTTCTTTTCTATGTAGGATTCAAACATGCTGACTACAAGGTCTTTCAATGTTTGGCCATGTTGACTCATTTCCTCACGGATCAGTGGTGGGTTGCGCCCAGTTCGGCCCGGTTCAGCCAAGCCGGTAGCGGTGATCGCTGAAGAGATGATCACGCGCGAAGCGTGTGCACAAAGAGAACCGGTAGTAAAGCCGGTTAGAATCCACCCGTCATGGATCCCTATATAGGACCAAAACTTGGTATAATTCTGAACCTGCTGTATCTCTTCTTACATTTCATTTTCACTGGAATAGCAGAGAAACCACCAACTCTCATCATGGCCTGCCAAAGTCTACTTCCCTCAAATATTTTTTTCTAGTGTTGAAGCCTCCATGAATATAAATGGAAGCTCACCTTCTTGAATGAACTGCTTTAGAGTATGCAAACATTTATGCGCTTTAGAACAAAACAGATACTGCCAGCCCCCCCCCCCCATGGCACATATTTATAGTCATAAAAGAAACACAGAATTTGAAATGATATATGTATTTAGTGGCACATCAACTTTGACTTCTAAATGGTCTACTTCTAAGGGCTTGGGCCTGTGAAAATTTATGTCACGATGGATAGCTAATATGAAAGAGTTTCCTAAGTGGATGCCAAAACACTGCTTATATCTCCTAGAGGTGGGGTAGATGCAATTGTACACTAGCTTGCAAGACAGGAAATAACTTACAAATAACATTTAGAGTAAAATTGAGCATTGGTTGCACATTTATAATGTACTAGCAAAATGTACTAAAATTGATGATTCTGCCTTTATAATTAGAGAATGCCAATACAACTAAATCTAGTAATCTATCCATATCTTCTCAATCAAAAAGCAGTATGTGAAAGCCACAGATTCATCACATGGCACACTGAGATTTTAAAAAGGGAGGGAGGGAGGGAGGGAGGGAGGGAGGGAGGGAGGGAGGGAGGGAGGAAGGAAGGAAGGAAGGAAGGAAGGAAGGAAGGAAGGAAGCAAGCAAGCAAGCAAGCAAGCAAGCAAGCAAGCAAGCAAGCAAGCAATGTAGGGCATTTGGGATTATTTTAGATAATCGCAAGAAGAATAAAAGGCTTTTCTTAGGACTCAATGGTCTCAAACAATCGAAATCTGATTAGCTTTAATTAAAATCTTAAACCATTTTGATGTCCATGTTAAATCTGTATAAGGAAAATTGCATTTACCATTGTTTCCTGGAGAAAATCTATCCGCATGGTCACTAAGAGTCAACTGCAACTCTATGGCATATAATCAATAATCAATGTGACTACTAAGCTACATCTACTTCTAGGCTAGAAAAAATGATCTAGGATAATGGAGAATTTAAATGTAAGCATCAGGATTTATTAACAGAACTTGCCACCATACTCAGGTCAACGGTCACAAGGAGAGCACAAAGCCTTTCGATCCTTCTAGAATTCACAGATTTCGCCTACTACTCCAATCCTATTCATACAGAAAGACCAATTATTCCAATGAAACCCTACAAAAAAGAAAACTGCAGAGTTATGTTTCGGACAGTCATTTGTCCGTAATGGCATAAAGTCTCCTGCTTGAACTGGGGGTTGGACTAGAAGACCTCCAAGGTCCCTATCAACTCTGGTATTTTGTTTTGCCACCTAATAGGAGACAGCACGGATGGATAAAGGAACCAAACATTTCTGTCAAAAGCTACGGAAGCTTCATATGCTTCCATAATAAAAGACTGAAAAATGGTATGTTCAACAATGCATAAGAGTTCTTTTGTATTCCTCCTACAGCATAAGTTTAAAAGGTCAGACAAGATAGATTGCGGTTATCCTCAAGTGTGGGAATTCGTTGCAGTTCATTTGTGCAAATCAGCTGGGAGACAATGTGGACCTTAACAAAACAGATGAGAAACAACCTTCTTCGGGACCTAAGCAGGCCCTCTGCAAATCCTGATGTTGAGCAGCATTTTGGAAAGCCCGCAACAGACACAGCTTGTTGAAACAAGGCAAAATATGAGAAAAATTCCTTGAGAAATGAAACAGCCTTCAGAATTCTAGAATTCTTCACATCAAGAGGAAACAGATGTCCACGGTTGGAATTTGCATGTGGCCTTATTCTCTTCTATGATACAATAAAGTCACTCTTCTGCTGGGGCCCTAAAATGTAGAATTAAAACAGTGGCATGACATGCCTACTGCAGCTGTGCCTTCCGGCTTCATCCTTTGTTACTATTTTTTTTTTAATGGGAAGAAGAAAAAAATGGACAAACAAGAGGTAGCCCCCTCCCAAATGAAAACAATGGCATGAACTCTCAAAACAATCTAAAAACTACAGATGTTCTTACTAATCTGCAGCAAGCATTTGTTTATTCAGGTTCTGTCTGTTTCTGAAGCAGGACAGTCTCTGCCTTCCAAATTAAGTCCTTTAGCAAAACTCTAAAGTAAATACTGGAAGAGAAGATCTGCGTAAACAGCCTCGGGAGAGAAGTAGCTCACCTTACAGTAACAGCAGGCTTTGTTTAATTCAACAGGTGCAGCTCTGCTTTTCTGTAGAGAGGCTAAATATATCACCAAGCAGAACTTAAACAGATGAAGGCTCCAGAAAAGCAAAATTTTGGCAATTATATGTAAACTCAGCATCCACATATAGTCATGAAGCACTTTCCCTTTGCTCAGTGGATGTGAGCAAAGAAGAAATAAAAACAAAGAATTAAATAAAGCGACAATGGCAATACAAAAGTCAAATTTTCTAAACCCATGCACTTCCTAATGCCAGTGGTACAGAAATGTTTATTGGTAATCAGAAAATTGTGTTTCTACAACCATCTCCTCTTCCTCCATTGGATTACTGTACTGAAAAACTCAATCATGGTTACCAGCCCCGCTCACTCCTGGAAACAGCAGTAGGATGGAAGTATGCATCAGCTAGCTTCAACCTGATTGGCAACTAGGGATGATGGAAATTGTAGTCTATCACACGAAGGGTCAATGATGTACAGTACGTGAATAGATATGGCCTATCTTTCTTTCAGGGATGTGGTGGCTCAGTGGCTAAGACGCTCAGCTTGTCGATCGAAAGAACCTCAAGCAGAGGCGGAAATGCACCCAATACTCCCATTGTCAGGCTTGAGATGCAGAAGACCTTCAAGAGTACTTGATATTGAGATAATGCTGGAGGAAGTAGAAATATAGAAATCTTCATTTGAGGGAGGCCTCTTTGTGTCCATATCTTGGATTATATTTCATGCTCATGGACCAGAATTATTGTTTAGCTTTTCTTCTGGCTTTGGACTTTCTTGGTAAGGCTTCTTCTCTTTTGTTCATTCAGTCAACCTTCCTCAGATGTACAGTACACTTACCCACATGCGCTTGTGCCTCTCCCCCATAAAAAGACATGCACCATACCACTCAGTTTTGTCCACAGCACATATCTTCTGGCCTTCATCTTAGCCATGACCAGCATGACCCCTATTTGGCTTGTGGCTTTCAGACATGCTCAATTAACATACCTGACATTTTATGTCTTCCATCTGGAATCATTCGGCCTCGCTGAGGAAGAGGGGGGAATTCAAAGGCTTCCCTTCAATCCTGTTGAATGTTCCAAAATACGGAAACAATCTCCTGCCAATGAACTATTTCAGTCTGTGGCCAACTTTGAAAACACCAAAGTAATGATTCTGTTTACTCCTCCCATTTTATGTAACACGGTC
Source organism: Pantherophis guttatus (assembly GCF_059756535.1). Taxonomy (NCBI): domain Eukaryota; kingdom Metazoa; phylum Chordata; class Lepidosauria; order Squamata; family Colubridae; genus Pantherophis; species Pantherophis guttatus. The sequence continues at coordinate 241,346,810 of NC_142064.1, forward strand.
CCACCTTTTCTTCTTATTATTTTTTTATTCAGCACCATCTAATTTCAATTCATAAATTACAGTAAACATGATGCACTCTGGATATTTCTGGAACGGCGTCAAGAAATGTTTTACTCTCTCCCTCCATGACAGAGACAAGAAAAGAGCAGAAAAGTTAACACACACACATGTGCGTGCACACAAACATACACAAAACTGAACTGAAAGAAATGTCATCACATGAAATAACTGCAATTTGTGACATTAGCAGGACAATGGCTACTATTAGGCAAATGTGAATGGGCAGAAATTTTGGAGTAGAAATTTCAGGGTAGAGTAATGGGTCATCTCAGAGATATTTGTGTGGGGAAGAAAAGGAGGGGAGCTGAATTTCAATTGCCTTGTTCAAGAACAGGAGAACATGTATGGCCAGCTGATTGTTAGGATATACTGCCATCTATTAGTCTGTCTCATGCATGCACAAACAAAACCAAACAAAACCCCCAAAAAACCCCACACAAACCAGCCCTAATGCTGCAAGAGTGAGAAGAAAGAAATGACTTACCTTTGAGCAGGACAATCAAAGAAGAATGCAATAAAAAATCTCTAAAATCTCTAAAACCTCTAAAAGATTAATATCTGAAGGTATATCTTCACATCTCACTGAATATCTTAAGAGATGAGGATGGGGTCAAGCAGGTGCCAAGGTAGGGCATCCTTACACAGTGTTGACAACTTAGCTAAGAAACAAGCAGCACAGAATTGCAGAGTTAAATACAAGACTCTCATAATGTGAGAAGCAAACCTGTCCAGATTCAGATGTTCTCAGACTAGTGTCCTTGGTACTCTCTGAGCTTGGTTGATTTCTTGCAGACATTTCATTACCAAACTAGTTAACATCATCAATGCTAGTAAGCAAGTCCTTTCACCAATACTGTCAGGGCAAATCACTAGTACATAAAATGAGAGCAAACACTACTTCCTTACTAGCACTGATGATGTTACCTAGTTAGGTAATGAAATGTCTCCAAGAAAACAACCAAGTTCAGAGAGCACCAAAGACCCCACATTTCATCCCTAAACAAATATTCTTTTCTATTGGTGCCCTCAGCGTGCAAGATTTTCTTAGCCCATACGCAAACTTGCACACTTCTTGTCCATGCCATTAGCTTATGGTCACCTATGATTCAAGCTGAGTCAGACAACTAACATGATAAGGACCTGAGTATCCTTATGTCAACAGTCCTGAAGCCTTACTGAGCAGGTTCCACAATAAATTAAGTTCTAATAAAATTACAAAGGAAATTTATAGCAATATAGCCTTTCTCCTCTTTTGTATGCAATAAGGGAAGAAAATTTTCAACTTTTTATCATTTTTCTACAACTAACTTGTGCAACAGACTTATTCATTGTCAGGATTAATCCAGATAAATACAGCAATATACAGTAGCTTACGATTTAGGTCTACTATAGATGTTTAATTGTTTTATTGTCATGCCGAAATGTTACAATATGTATCCAACCATAAGTCACTTTTGTAAGTTTTGCGTGTTCTAATTTCAAATTATTTATATTTGGAATATGCTATAATGAAAATGTAGATTATGCCTTTCAGCTAGAAACTGGGAGACATAAATTTATGAAATGCCATTTCTAATTGTATCTTTGCACCCAAAAGATGCAAACTCACTGCTGTCTTCTAGAATATTATGATTTCCACTCTGTTCTAGGGGTCATTTACCAAAATATGGTCATAAGGAAGAGGACAAAGAGGGAGGCATTCAAAGGGAAACAGAATATATAGCAATTCCCTTGTATTTGCTATTTTCAAGGCAAAGATACAAATCTCATAGGATAACAGATGAGTTTAACAGCTCTGGAAGAATGAATATATTGTTTAACAGGAAGCAGATGTATGTCAGATGGCAAACTCATTAGTGTCCCATCGTTAAAGGAAACAGGATAACAATGAGCCATCTGAAAAAATGAGACATGATCAGGAAATATACAAGCCGCAGCTAATCTCCTATTTATTGGTAGGTAATGCCTTTAAGTCATGCAGATGCATTGAGTTTAGGACCATGAAGGCTGAAACTTTCTTTAGACTGGTGGAAAAAAACCCATAGCTGGCAACCCCCATTCTTTCTTGGGTAGGGGAGGGGGGGTCCTTTTGACCCACAAATGTATGTGAATACAGGGGCCCTGGTATTTGAAAAAACAATTTATAACTGTTCTCATTGTCTCACAAATCTTTAATGGTGAATCTGTACCCCATTCAAATCCTAATGGAGTACCCACTGTATTAACAAGCACTTTTTAAAAATTTTCTGAACGTGGTTATGGGGCCTAGTTGGAGTCCAGAGTATTCTTGGAAATAAAGATGATGCTTCATACTTGCATGAAGCAAGTATGATACAGACCAACTCCCAATTTTTCAATATTTACTCTGTTTCCTCCAAAATAAGACCTCCCTAGATAATAAGCCCAATCAGGCTTTTGAGCGCATGTGCTAAAATAAGCCCCCCACCCAAAAAAATAAGCCCTCCCTGAAAATATTAAACCTCATGCGCAGCCAGTCCCTGCCATTTCTTCTGGTTAGGGTTAGGGTTAGGGTTAGGGTTAGGGTTAGGGTTAGGGTTAGGGTTAGGGTTAGGGTTAGAGACAGAGCTGGAAATCTGGTAAGATGGCAAGAGGAGCCCCGTCTTGCTCCATGCAACCCAAAATAATAAGACCTCCGTGAAAATATTAAACCGCATGCGCAGTTGATCCCTGCCATTTCTTCTGGTTAGGGTTAGGGTTAGGGTTAGGGTTGGGTAAGGGTTAGGGTTAGGGTTAGGGTTAGGGTTAGGGTTTGGGTTAGAGACAGAGCTGGAAATCTGGTAAGATGGCAAGAGGAGCCCCATCTTGCGCCACACATCCCAAAATAATAAGATCTCCCCGAAAATAAGGCCAAGCACTTATTTCGGGGTTCAAAAAAATATAAGACAGGGTCTTATTTTTGGGAAAACACGGTATTATTTTTTAAAATGAAAATGTCAGACAGAGCAGGATGCTTGGGGTGTTAAGAGAGACATCTATAGGCATATTGGTAGCACAGTCATGATGTAAGGAGTCGTAGTCTAGGACATGCCCACTAATGTAATGTAATGGATCTCCTATAAAGCAAAATAATATTTTAAAACAATACAATAATAATTGGTCCTTAACACTGATTTATTTTTTTTTTAAAAAAAACACCTTCCACACTTATTCTATCAGACCTAAATCCAGGGTTATCTAAGAATAAATTGAATGACCTTGGCATGCTAAACTCCGCATGGGAAAGCAGTCTGTTAATACTACCAAATTTTCCATGTGTATTAGCATAACACAGTTCAATGTATAAATAGCAACAAGCAAGATTCCCTTTCAATTTAAGAGAAAAATCCATTTCCCAGTCTTCTTGAACTTTGGAGGGTTACTTTCTAATAGACCCATTACAGAATTGGTGTAGGTGCCTTAATGAGATTACAGAGTCTATTTCAGCACTTTAAAATTTAATAAATATGTATCTTTGACAGCAAAAAATGAAAAAAGATTTCTAATATATGAGAATTAAGTTTCATGTATTCAAGTTTCAAGTTTCAAATTAACAAAATTAAGTAAACACCACATGGTTCACTATGGCTATGGTTTTGCTGAAAACCGGAAATGCTGGGTTTTTTTGGCAAATCATCATAAAATGCAGTCACGTGGCAGCAGGAGGCAACAACAGCTGTAAATGCACCCATGTTGCTGAATGCCCAAAGTTTGGTTACATGACCGTGGAGGGAATATTGGATTGGGTTGTAAGTCCTATTTTACAAGTTGGCTGTAAATTCAAATGGTCATTAAGTGAACAGTCATAAGTTGAAGACTATCTGTAATTGTCATTAATATTCACTGTGCTCCTAAAAGACACATCAGTTAGACCTTGGAAAAGCAAGACCATTAGCCTGGCAACCAAATGTGGTTAGTCCACTCTATCGTGTTCCCCCTAGCTACCTACGGTTGTGTCTAATGAGATTCTCAGTCATCCAGGCCATGGTTGTCCCAAAGGTGCTTTTTCAAGAGGCACCTGGACTTTCTGGTTTTCCTTTGAAGACGTTTCGCTTCTCATCCAAGAGAGCTGAAGAAGCTTCTTGGATGAGAAGCGAAATGTCTTCAAAGAAAAGCCAGAAAGTCCAGGTGCCTCTTGAAAAAGCACCTTTGGGACTACCTATGGTTGTGAAAGTTGGACCTTAAAAAAGCAAAATAGGAAGAAAAGCAACCCAATTGAGCTGTGGTACTGGAGAAAGCTCCTGCGTATTCCTTGGACAGCAAGCATTGGAGCGCATAACACCAGACATGTCACTGGAAGGCAAAAATCACAAAACAGCATCTCACTTATTGTGGCCATGTCATGTGGGGGAATTCACTGGAGAAAGCAATTATGTTTGGAAAAGTTAGTGGTAAAAGGAAACCAGGCCGCCAAAGAACACAGTGGCTGGACACCATCAAAGCTGACATCAGCCAGAGCACAGAACAACTCAAAGAAATAGTGCAAGATCAGAAGACATGGAGAGACCTGGCCCATAGAATCGCCAAGAGTCAGATACAATTGAATGGATAACATCATCATCATCGACTTGCCAATTGCGAATAAACTGCCTTGACTGCAGATCATGTAGCTCCAAATTTTCTAATCCAGGATGGAAGAAAAGGGAATAATTGTAAGACTATAAGCAACTGTAAGATCGCTTTGCGATAAAGAGAATGAATACAAATTAATTTTCGGCTAGAAAAATCATACTACTTTTATCTGACACCATCCCCATCATGTGGCTGAGAAATTTATCGCAGACGTTTCTCAGGCTCTGAAAACAAAAGCCACTGCAATGACATCATTATTAATATTTATGGGCCAATCTGCCAATGAAAACTGCTTATTCTCCAAATGTCCCCTCTCAAATATCTACACATTCCTCACATCCTGGATATAATCTATTTCAACTTCTCCCCTCAGGAGGCCGCTAGAGATGATTGCATGCCAAGACAAGTAGACACAAATATAGTTTTTCCCCCATGCCATCACTCTGCTGAACATTAATTCCCACAGCAGTGTCTTTTCTCATCTTCTCATCTTTCCTACTATCTTTTCCTATTGGTTCCTTATGATTTATCAATTGTTGTTTGTCCCTTATGATTAATAATTGTAACTATGATTTATGACCTATTACTTGCTGTTTATATGTGAGCTTATGAGCTTATGGACCAGATACAAATTCCTTGTGTGTCCAATCACACTTGGCCAATAAAGAATTCTGTTCTGTTCTGTTCTGTTCTAATGTTCTAAATAGCTTGCAAGTTAAAAACGAATCCTCGCGTTTTGCTAATTTAACCATCTGTATTTAGAGTCAGCTTTTCGTTGTATTAAAAGAACATTCATTTTCAGCATTTGCATCCCATCCTTAGGTTGGGTCTTCTCAATTTCAGAGGCTCATACATGCTTGTTTTTTTCTATCACTCTGCACTGTTCATTAGACTAAGAACTGTTCTTTGAGTTTGATATGTAGAGAGAAGAGGGTAGAAAAACCTGCAAACCCCACACTTCTCGTTCTCTTCCTCTTTCTCCCTCTCTCTCTAAAATGGTACCAAGTTTGAACCTGTCACTGAACAGTAGAAAACAATATTAGATACAAACTGTAAAGATAAAATTAGGACAACCTGAACATGTGTAATTTCTCTTTCGTTTACCAACAAAAGAATATTTAATAGCTAAACTTCTTTGGAATTTATCCTTTAAAAGCAAAACTTAAAGCAAACATTCTAAGTGTAAACTTAATTCTGCCAGTTTGAATGATTAGATGCACTTTTTCTTGGAGGTCTTAGCTATTTAGTAATGTGTGAAGATCTATTCCGCTCTATTAGCCGGAGATCCATGTTTCAAAACTTGGGAGATAACATTCGGAAGATTCTTGTAAAATTGGATTTTTAACATGGAGTACCCTAGAAAGCAATAATGAAAGACCAAAAACACCACCACTTTCTCTAAAATGTTGATACCTATGAGTGAATGCTGAATTGTTTAGAAAACTGATTAAGAGCAGAAGTCCCTAAGTTCAAGGCTATAAACCCAAACACACATTCTTCCTTGAAACTCCTGCCGAAATTACATTTGGGGTGTAAGCCTATTCGTATTTATTATGAATTCTTACTGGCTTGGTGGGGCTTACTCTGAAGTTAATATGCCAGAAGAAGTTCATCCGGAGGGCTCATCTTCAGAGCTACAGAATGTCTACATCCCCTGCTCCAATGGTGCTAACAAATTTTGGAGTAAGGATTCAAAAATGCCAATCAAAGTCATATTGAAAGATACAAATAAAAAGAGTAGGGTGAAACATGGAATGACAGTATGTTTCTGCTTTTAAAAAAGAGTATTTTTATTTCTTGGATATTACAGCAGCAATAATAAAAAGGATGAAAGTAGTATAGTATAATACAGTTTAGAAATTTATGGGCCCTCAAACAAAATTTAAAAACTATTTTTATGTCTTTGCAAAGTTAAGTAATACCAAGCAATATTTTTTAAAAATCATTCAGTTATTCATATTTATGTTCCTAGTACTATCATTTAAGTAGCCTAAAATTTAATTAATGAATTAAAATGTAAGCACATTGCTACTTTTGTTCTTAGTAACTGGTAATTTGGTAACAGCTTTATAATTCCATAAATTAATTTTGGAACTTATTTCTTTTAACATCTGACCGTATTTTTTCAATGTTTTGGTTTATTTTATTCCAAATAGACTTAACACTATAGCCAGCTTTGGTCCTTAACTGCAATGAAGTACAGTGTAGCCAATTAACTAACGAATTAACTATTCTAATTCAATAAAGATTCACCTGTGATCCTTCCTATGAAAAGATAAAATGAAGATAATTTTTAAATTTAAGTTGTAAGATAAAATTAAAGCAAGGTACAAGCTGATCACTTTCATTCAGTTCAGGTTAGAAACTGGAGATACGGTATCTAGTGATTTGACAGAGGTAAATATCTTGTGAAGTTACAAGCCTATGAATCTCAAGAAAATGGTTAGAATTCTCTGTGAGATCAATTCCACCACTTCTGGATTGGATTTTTGCACCATTTGGCTGACGAAAGCACCTAGGGAGGAGACTGGAAGCTGGATGGCTGCTTCTTTGGAGCAACCCTGAATATGTTGGTCTTGCTACTTTTTTTTTTTTTTTTAATTTTGATTTATATGCCGCCCTTCTCCGGAGACTCAGGGCGGCTTACAATGCGTTAAGCAATAGCCTTCATTCTTTTGTATATTTTACTTCTCAAGAAGCCAGTCTGGACCCCAAGATATGAAACCACTACCATGCTATTTCTTCGCCTTGAGGAACATCTCAGGAAAAAAAAAATGATTCCACTGCAATTACAGAGAGTTCTTGAAGGAAATGTATTCTTTGACCCATACCAGTCTATCTTCAGGATGGAAATCAAGCTTTGGTTGCTGTCATAGTAAGAGAGATACGGATGGAAGGAATGTGACTATCCTTGCTTTCTTAGAGCTGCCAGTGGCTTCTGACCATGGCATTCTTCTATCAATCCTGCAAGGTTGACAATGTGAGAAAGCAAGAACTACTTGGATTTCTGGAAAGGTGTTTATTGCTAGTAGCATAATGTATGAATAGCTGTCAAAGCAATTCTTCCTCTTATTTTAACTAGCATATTTAAGGCAGAAATGTTGTAAGTCCCTATTTCATATTTTTCTTCTCTCCTGGGCTGAGGTTTTCCTTTTCAAAAAGTCCAAATTCCTCTTCTTGGGATCTATCAGATATTCCATCAGACCTCTGAGGTGACTGCAAGGCATTGTGCTACAATGGTTCCACTCCTACTTGAGCAGACAGTTTCAGTCAGGGGTGTGGGGGCTGGGAGAGGTGTCAGGCCTTTGGATGGTCTGATATTGGGAGACAAATAACAGTCCTTTCTCCTATCCTGCTTAATATCCACATGAAAGCAAAAGTGGGGTGCGTTATTCCAATATTGTACCATATTTGATTCTTACCAGAATCAAGAGAGCAAGGGATCCTGGCCTTGAAGATTGTGCTCAAGGAACCTATGGAAGCCATGGATAGGAAATCCACTTCCCAGCTTCAACTGGTACTTCAGATGCAGCCTTAACTTGGAAAAGAAAGCTTGGAGGTTGATCACTCATATCCTGGATATATCCTGATTAGACTCCTGTAAGTTACCCTACATGTGGCTACCTTTAAAGACTTCTAAGAAACTACAACTGATCAAGAATGCAAGATCAGTACAGTGCCCAAGTTCTCTACTATCATATTGCACTACTGCTACAAGAACTGCACTGGTTGCCAATGTTTTTCTGGAAGCCAATACATATTTGGCCTTTCCAAATTATAGAGGCAAACATGTGTACATGTTTATTTATTTATGTATTTGATTTTTTTTAATTCCACCTTTATTTTTAGTCAACTCAAGGGAGCATTTCCTGTCCCCTATTTTCCTCACAACAACTTTGTAAGGTAGGTTGGGGGGAGAGAAGAAGAGAAAGAAAATAATAATAATAATAATAATAATAATAATAATAATAATAATAATAATAATAATAATAATAATAATAATAATAATAATAATAATTTTATTTATATACCGCCCTTCTCCCGAAGGACTCGGGGCGGTGTACAGCCAAGATTAAAAACATAAATATACAATATCATAGTTAAAATTAATTAAAATCAATTAAGAAAGAGAGAGAAAAAGGGAGAGAGAAGGGAGGGAGGGAAAGAGAGAGAGAGAAAAAGAGAAAGAGAAAGAAGAGAGAGAGAGAGAGAGAGAAAGGAAGGAAGGAAGGAAGGAAGGAAGGAAGGAAGGAAGGAAGGAAGGAAGGAAGGAATTGGCCCAAAGTTAAGCAGCTGGCTTTCATGCCCAAGAGAAGCACAGAACTCAATCTTCTAGTTTCTAGCCATGGACTAGCTAAGTACTGCAGCAAGATGGTTCCCAGTTTGTATATGTATTTCCCTATTATTAAATTTTGTATTTTTTGTTATTATGATTCCAGACTGTATTCATTATTCTTATTGCTAGTTTAATGTTTATAAAATACCTAGAGCCCAAGGCAACCAAAGATGTAGATCAAACTCTATCCGTGCATAAATAGCCCGTCCTCCATTTTATTCTCAAAGCAAACTTAAGGGGTAGGCGAAACTGAAAGTCAGAAACTGCCCTCAGGGAAGTTTCACAATTGCTTGTTTGGACTCTGGTTTCCCCAGACCTAATTTTACCCATTATAACATGAAGAATGATGACTAGAATCCTTGCTGTCTGACCCAGCTAAGTTGACCTAACAAAGCTCATAGTTACCTTTCTTGACAACTCCCCTTATGCTTTCTTCATAATTTGAAGATGGTCATTTGGACTTATCACATCAGCATTCATTCTGGTTGCCTATGCATTTTTAAGCAATGTTTTTTTTTTCCTTTAAGCGGCTGATTTTTTTTTAAAAAAAAAAAGTCAAAATCTAATACCTTCTTCATTTGCTCTGGAACATCAAGTGCCAGAAGATAAATGGCAGAAGTCTTTACTATGTCAAGAGAGCTAAACAGAATCCTAATAACATTCCACCTGTCAAGCTCCAAAACTACCACACATGTAGAATTTATACAAGTGGAACTGAAGTTATTTCAGGGCATGTCATAACATTTAGTCGTTTCTACAATGTGTACCATTCAAACTGTTTTGGAAATTGAAACAAGGGCCCACAAAAGAACGACTGCATCTCAAAGCAACCAAGGCCCACATTGGATTTACAGATATCTTAAGGCTCTGTATAATATTCCAGGGTGCCTCGTAGTGCCTCCTATGTTTTCTGCAATGAGTTTCCAAAAATTAATAATCCAGTTAAAAAAAGAAAAAACCTCCAGCAAAATTTAGTAGCCGTGAAAAACACTTTCATTTTACACACACACACACACAAATTACATATCAGTCTCCAAACCTAAGTTTGTTAAGGATATGCAAGAGCCATAAACACATCTTGTCTGCTATTCATTGCCTGCAGTTTGTCAGTTGCCATAAACTACAGTTTCCATAATGACAGCATCAAGAAAAATATATTAAATGGCCATCTCATGGTACTGTATTTCAGCATAGAGCACTAAGGCTGACCTTGAGATGCAATATTATAAAAGCACTACCTTGAATTACTTTTGGTAGAGAAGTTTTTTTTTCCTAAGGAAAAATCCTGCCTGGACAAGAATTAACTAAATCCAGTGGGAATGGAAGATTCTGAGCATCTCCTGCAGAAGATGCTTATTACAGAACTGCATTCATGTTTAGACTCCTTTTAATTGTTAGTGGCTGATGAGCTGGTCCTACTGCTGCTGAAAGTGGATTTAACCACATTTTCCCCAATTGCATTATTTTAAAATCTATCCTCCAGTTTTCCAGCTCATGTTTTGCATCAGAGACTCCAGTTTTTCCAGAATTATAGTTAGTTAACTGTTCTTAGCTTGTTTTGTCCCATTTATTTAAGATTATAGTTAGTCACCACCAATGAAAGTGTCAAAGGTACAAATGCTCCAGTGGTGGGTTGCTCCTGGTTCGGCCGAGCCGGTAGCAACCGAAGAGGCGATCGCGCGCAAAGCGCGCGCACAAAGAGAACCAGTAGTAAAGCCGGTTAGAACCCACCCCTGAAATGCTCCCTGCCTATCCATTAATCTTTTAAAAGTCATTTTGGCTGCTTTGTAACTCAGACAACAGTGTTTTTACAATTCATTCCTTCTATTCCCATGTTCTAAACTGGGCTTGGAGATAACTTCAGCAACAACTCCTTTGCTATGACAGAGGCCAGGGCTGTACTTTCAATACTTTTGGTGTCACAACAGCAAAATGACTACAGGTAGTCCTCAACTTATGACCACAGTTGAGCCCAACATTTCTGTTGCTAAGCGAGACGGTTGTTAAGTGAATTCTGTCCCATTTTACAGCCTTTCTTGCCACAGTTAAGTGAATCACTGCAGTTCACAAAAGATGATCACATGACCCCAGGACATTGCAGCCCTCATAAATATGAACCAGTTGCTAAGTGTTGTGGCCCGCCAGCGGCCTGCGCGGATTGTAGCTGATTCCGACGAGGAGGAGGCTGGTGTGGTGCTGCGCCAGCAGCCTGTGCAGCTGGTGTTCGAGTCGGACAGTGAGGAGGCTGGAGAAGATGTGGTGCCAGAGGCAGGGGTTCAGCCAGGGCCTTCAGAACCTCCAGAAGCTCCTTTAAGTGAAGAGGATGAAGAGGAGGAGCCTCTTCTCAATGCACGGGCATGCAGAGCTGCCAAAAGGCAGGAGTGGTTCCTCAGGTGGAGGTCTCCTCGAGAGTAAGGCTTGGGGTTAATTGGCCACTCCCTTAGCCTATTTAAGAAAGAATGCCACTTGCAACAAGCTGTAGAGAACAACTTTAGTTCACTCTCTTTCGTGTCTGCAAAACTGCTTCTGGGCTTTCTGCCAACTCTAGTAAGACTGTGATTTACCTTATCTTAGAATTCTGATAGGCTATTAAGACAATTCATTAACAGCCTTTGAAATAATAAAGACTAAGTTATTTTGAGTAAATTAGCTTTGTAAAGAGTTTGTGTGTGCTGCGTTCTTTGGGGTCCGTAGCTGGGGCAGAACACTTAAGCGTCTGAATTTTGATCACATGACCATGGGGATGCTGCAACAGTTGTTAACTGTGAAAAATGGTCATAAGTCACTTTTTTCAGTGCTGTTGTAAGTTCAAACGGTCACTAAATGAACATTGTAAGTCAAGGACTACCTGTAAAACAGGACCAAAACTTTTTCTCATACCTGAACGGGAGGGACCTAGAGAGTTCTGAGCCCCTTTTTAAGGGAGACAGAACCTCAGACTGGGTTCATGGGCAGTGCAATTTATATATGTAGGGTCTTCTTTAAGTTCATGCTTGTCTGTGTCTTTCCAGAAGCCTGGCTGAATTTCTAGTCCTCTCTTTCAGAAAAGCAAGCAAGCTGGATAATCTTAAAAAAAACCTTAGTACAGCTTTTATACACTTCTCGAAACAAGTGAAGTGAGCAATAGTTTACTGCCATCTATTAACATATTGTACTTCATATTGTCTAGTTACCGAGTTCTAAAGGAAAACCACATAATCTAACACAAGTCAAAGGCAAGCTATCCATTTTTAATATTATATGCATCTTGAAAGTAATATAAACTTTATGGAAATTTTTAAAATAAATATATATGTCAGGTAGCAACTCCCTCAGCAGGCATAAAACTAAATAAAAGTGCTCCAGTTTTTTCCATTTATGGAGTAGCTTGTGGCAGAGAGAGAACAGACTCAGTTCAGCCTATCTAAGCAAAGAATATTCACAAATGATCCACTGGCACAAGAACTATTATTAGCCATATATTATGTACAATGGATTGTTTTTAAGGTAAGCAATTGAATATTTAGATTTTCTACTATTAACTTGAATCATACCCTTAAAAGGAATCAGAGATTGGCATTAATATATATTTATCACACACAACAACACAAAACTGTGCTTGCTTCACACAAGCGTTGAGAAAAAACACATTACATTACAATGTCAGTTCTTTTTGACAACATGGTAAATTTACCATTGCAGTCTTCCTTCTCCTAACCCAAGACTTTTAGCCTTAAAATATTGTGAGCAGGGGGGATAACATTTAAAATTACGTTGCACAGCTCTTGGAAACCTGCCCAAGGATTCTAGAAACTTTCAGCAAAGGAATTATATCTTATCCTAAACCATACAATCACAGAATAATTCTCCTCTCCTGAAATTCATGATCTGTAGAATGTAGCTAGTAACTAACGCAGGGGTCAGCAACCCGTGACTCTGGAACCGCATGTGGCTCTTTCATCCCTCTGCTGCGGCTCCCTGTCGCGGGTCGGCTCCACAATTGATAGGGCTTTCGGTTAGGATAGGTAGAGGAAAAAGGACACCACACTAGGAGACTCTATGGTGGGGGAACCAGACTTCTGGTTGGCTCCAGAATTGAATGGGGGCTTCCAATTAGGACCTTTGTGGCTCTTTGAGTGTTTAAGGTTGCCGACTCCCGAACTAAAGAAAAGTTTGTTCTAAAGAAAAAGGAATGTGCGATCAGATGAATGTTCCTTGTAATGAGTCAAATGGTAGTGATGTTCAGTTTTCATTCAAGAGAAAATTCCTCCGTAATTCATCCGGGATCATTCTTGATGCAATTAAGTTTACAAGTAAATGTGATGCATCTAACAATTCACCACAAATACAAGGTTCTGGTTTGATAAGCACGTGAACATGCTTCATACTACAATGCAAGCAAAGGGACACAGAGGTGAAGAATGGGGCAAGAATGATCAGAAATGAGGAAATCAGAAGGACAGACCAAAAGGGCTGATCTGCCATCTTTGATCTCGATGAGTTCCTCTTCCTGTGATTGTTTTGCATTTGGGAATCAGTCAAATGTCATTCTCTATCTGACCACTGACTGAAGCAATGCAGCATCTTTGCAACAATATTTCACATCACTCTGCTTTATATGGAGGCCCAGACTATCCCTGGAGATGTGAAAAGATATGAGAATCTTCCCAATGACTAGAAAAGGAAAGTTTATTTCAATGGGGTTATAGCAGAGGTGTCAAACTAAAAGCCCGTGGGCCAGATTCGGTCCGCGGGGTGCTTAGATCTGGCCCACGGGGCCGCCCTGGAAAGAGTGAAAGACCGGCCCACGGTGCCTTTGCCAGTAAAAATGGAGCTTGGGAGGGCTGCATGCGTTTTTGCTGCCAGAGGGTTGCAGGAGGCGTTGCAGCCAAAAATGGAGCTCAGGAACCCGTTTTCTCTGGCAGAGCGCTCAGGCCAACACAGGCTCTCCCAACACGAGTGACATTGAGCTGGCTATGCTCACACTGGCCATGCCCCCCATCCCCCCACCCCGAGGTCAAACACAACCCCGATGCGGCCCTCAATGAAATCAAGTTTGACACCCCTGGTTTATAGAATGAACATCATAAGACAGTTTTATGTCAAGAACAAATATTCTTGAATAAGAATAAGAACAAAATCAAATTAAAAGATGGAGGAAGGAGACTATTGAGCAAGGAATAACATTAAAGAAGGATCAGGCTGAAGGATCTGACCTCCCTTATACTACTTGGAGGACCCTGAATAGGTTGAAAAACGGAGTGCCTAAATGTAAAACCAATATACTCTGCTGGTATGTCACCTACTACCAGAAACATGTAGTGATAATGACTTATTTTTGGCCATTGACAAAGCCAAGAAAGTGGCTTCATTTTCAGTTTAAACTTTGATCTAGATAGAGGAGGAGGAGGAGGTGGTGGTTGCGGTGGTGGAAAATTGAACTTTTTTTTAGTTCTGTGAATTCAGCTGGCTGATCCAACAAAGCCTCTTCTAATTTTATTTTTGTTTTACAATTTATCTATTCACAACCCTGCTTTTGCGCATATTTAAAGCTTACTGAAGGTTTCAGATGATTCATGCAAGACATTACATAATCTTAACATAATTAACTATCTTTGGCTAAGAGTGGCATAGAAAAATCCACAGAGAATTTTAACCCATGTTATGTACTTTGAACATCAAACTGAATATTCTGAACCCTTCCATAGGCCCACATTCCCTAGTTATTGGAAACACATGCTGGCACTGAATCATTTCACGGTTCATTTCAGACAAACATGCAGAAAACTGTGGGAAACAAATATGCAGCCCTGTGAAACGGTAAAATGAAAAGAGCGCTTGCAGTCAATGAAAACCGAGACGAGCTGCTGCTTGAATGATGGGGAACTATGGAAAGCGTGCTAAGCTTGCAGAGAAAAAAAAAGAAGAAAAAATATATTCAGACAGTTATCCTAAAATTTCACCACTTGGAAAAAATGAAGACTAATTCTCGTAAAAAGCTAAAAAGCAGGAAAGCAGTAGTTGCCCACATTTAAATTGAAGACGTAGATAAATTACATTAAAGGAATAGATGGATGAATAAAAATGAATTATTACATATACAACGCCTTGAGCATTAGTTCTTCTGATTTCTAACCAAATGTAAAAACTCAGTTCTGCTTGTATTGTAGCCACTTCTAATGTAGGATTGAAGTTGTTTGGATATAACTAATTGCAGATTAATAAACAAATCCCAATACTGACAATTCCACTATGTTATCAGCGACACCTCAAAATGGAATAAAGATAATATTGTTTTACAGCTAAATAGAGTACAAGTAGAACAACTACAAGAATTCAAATACCTCAGTTCCACAATACAGGAAGAGAAGAATGCCTGAAGTAAAACCCCAAAACTGATACTGCCATCATTGTATTTGGTTCACTCATCCGGGTTTACGGTAGGAGCCTATATTACCATATAAACTAAAATGCAAATATTTCAGTCAGTGATGCTACCAGTGTTACTGAATCATAGACATGGCTACAGTGGTAGGTTGCTACCGGTTCTCCCCAGTTCTGGGGAGCTGGTAGCAGAAATCTTGATGTGAGAGTGGGCTTTGTCTTACCTGAAAGCCCTTTCTGATTGTGGTGGGTCCGGTGGTCCTCTTCCATGGGAGATGCTCATCCGATGACGTCGGATCGGGTCTGCTAGCTGAGAAGCTCCTCCCTTCCTGTAGCCTCCCAGCTTTCTGATGAGATCCGAATTGTAGCAGACCTACACGGTGAGCTGCAAGAAAGGAAACAGGACACCAGAACCCCGCCGAATCGGTCCTGGGCATAAACAGGGTGGGGCGGACCACCGGACCCACCACAATCAGAAAGGGCTTTCAGGTAAGACAAAGCCCATTCTCATTGATCGTGGGTCCGGTGGTCCTCTTCCATGGGACATACCAAAGCCTGGAACTATAGGGAGGGATGTGCCCCGGCCGATGAGGCGGACCGCTGGAGGACCTGTTGGAGAACCCTACGCCCAAATGCCGCATCTGCCGATGCAAAGCGGTCCAGTCGATAATGTCTAATGAAAGGGGTCGGGGACGACCAGGCCGCAGCCCGGCAGATTTCCTCCAAGGAAGCTTGAGTGGCCCAGGCAGCCGAGGTGGCCGCACTGCGGGTGGAATGGGCCGTGATCCGGGGTGGAACTGGCAACGCCTGGGACCCGTAAGCTGTGGCTATGGTGGCCCTGATCCAACGCCCCACCGTAATGGACGAGATTTTTTGGCCCATACTGGATGGCTGGAAGGAGACCAGAAGGGATTCCGATCTCCTGAAGTCAGATGTCCGACGGATGTAGATCCGAAGGGCTCTTCTCACGTCCAGGGAATGCCAGGCCCGTTCTAAGGGCCGGTTGGGACGTGGACAAAAATTCGGAAGGACTAGTTCCTGAGCTCTATGGTAAGGGGAATTTACCTTAGGAAGGAACGTGGGGTCTAACCTAAGTACCACCCGGTCAGGATGAAAAACACAGAGATCAGCCCTGATGGAGAGGGCTGCCAACTCTGAAATTCGTCTGGCCGAAGTTATGGCCAGCAGAAAAGCGACCTTATAAGACAGGAAACGTAGGCCCACTGACCTTATGGGCTCGAAGGGGGCCCTAGTGAGGGCGTCTAGCACTAAGGGCAAATCCCAGGAAGGGTATCTGTGGATAGAGCCCGGGCGAAGGTTAGAAGCCCCCCTGAGGAAGAGGCGGATAAGGGAACGGCTCGAGAGGGGGTGTTTAGATCCACAACACAAAATGGTGGACAGGGCGGAGACCTGTCGGCGGAGCGTGTTAGGAGCCAGGCCCGCCTCAAAGCCGTCCTGTAAGAACACCAGTACCTGCACCGTGGAGGCCGCCGTCGGGACGATGGAACGACGGTTGCACCATGACACAAAGGAGCGCCAGGTGGAGTCGTAAATTCGTGTCGTTGAAGGGCGTCGAGCCGCTTGGATGGTGCTGGCGACACGAGAAGGGACCCTGGCCGCCGTCAGCAAGCTCCGCTCAACCGCCAGGCGGTTAGCTGAAGCCATGCCGGATCCGGGTGGAGCAGTGGCCCTTGACGAAGAATCACTCTGTCGCGAGGAAGTCGCCAGGGATGCCGGACGGACAGGGCTTGGAGGTCCGCGAACCATGGCCGACGGGGCCAGAACGGAGCAATCAGCAGGAGCTCCGCCCGGAGGAACAGCATCTTTCTGATGACTTTGGGAATGAGGGGCAGAGGCGGGAAGGCGTAGAGGAGGCCGGACGGCCAATCGCTGTGTATTGCGTCCACGGCCTCTGCCCCCGGTTCTGGGTATCGAGAGAAGAACCTCTCTGTCTGGCGATTGATCCGAGTGGCGAAGAGGTCCACCACAGGGAGGCCCAGGCGGTCGGTGATCATCCGAAACAGGTCCGGGTCGAGTGCCCACTCCCCCTGGTCCACCGACTCTCGGCTGAGCCAGTCCGCCTGGGTGTTTGTCACGCCCGATATGTGAGATGCCCGGAGGGACCTCAGGTGAGACTCCGCCCAGGCTCCCAGACTCTCGGCCTCCTGCATGAGGTGGCGAGACCGGGTCCCCCCCAGGCGGTTTACATGAGCCTTGGCGGCTACGTTGTCCGTCCGTACGAGAACGTGTTTGTCTGACACCTGATCCTGGAAGATCCGGAGAGCCAGATGGATGGCCCGAAGTTCCAACCAGTTTATATTGTGTGTCAAGTCGGACTGGGACCAGCGCCCCTGGGCCATGGACGAGGACAGGTGAGCCCCCCAGCCCAGGAGACTGGCATCTGTTGTCAGAATAAGGTATTGGGACACCCTGTACTCCCTCCCCTTGAGGACTGCTGCTGAGGACCACCACTGGAGGGAGAGGAGGACCTTGCGGGGAAGGAGGACCTTGCGGTCGGAAGTCCCTAGTTGACGCTTTTGGTACGGGAGCAGAAACCACTGCAGATCCCTGCAGTGGAGACGCGCCCAAGGAATAATCCCGATACAGGAGACCATCTTTCCCAGGAGCTTGGACAGGGATGCCAGGGAGACTGGTCTCCCTGACGACACTGACCTGACCAGTGACCGCAGGCTGGACAGGCGGTCCTGGGAAAGATAAACCTTGCCCTCCACCGAGTCGATGATAGCCCCCAGGTGCTGTATGCGAGTCGTGGGTATCAAGTGGCTCTTGGCCATGTTGACGGAAAACCCGTGGCTCTCCAGGACTCGGAGGGTGGTTTCCAGGTCCTGGCGCGCTAGATCCTCCGAAGTCGACTGGACGAGGAGATCGTCCAGATAGGCCTGAATCCTTACTGGAAGAGTCCGGAGGTAGCCCACTAGCGCGGCCATGATTTTTGTGAATACTCGGGGAGCCGAGGATAGGCCGAATGGAAGGGCTCGATATTGATAATGACGACCCGCATAACAGAAGCGAAGGAACTGCCTGAAGTCCGCGTGGATGGGGACGTGGAGGTAAGCCTCTGTCAGGTCTATTGATGAGAGAAGGTCCTCGGGCCTGATACCTTCCAAGATGGAGCTGAGGGTCTGCATTTTGAACCGACGGTAGATGACCCGTCGGTTCAGGGATTTGAGGTCTAGAATTGCCCTCCAACCCCCCGACGACTTCTGAATGACGAACAGGCGGGAGTAAAAGCCTTGTCCGTGCAGCTCCTGAGGGACCGGTTCGATGGCCTGAATTTCGAGAAGATGTTGAATGGCCGATCCCATCAGGAGCCTGCGAGCCCGATCCCGAGAGAGGGGGCATTTGAGAAATCGGGTCGGAGGGGTGGAGAGAAATTCGAGGGAGAGGCCCACCCTGACCGTCTCCCTGACCCAGACGTCCGAGGACGTGGCCTCCCATTGGCTGGCAAACAGGGCCAAGCGGCCGCCGATGGGAGTGCTTGATGAACCGTCAGCGGGATCTGCGGGCAGGGCGCCCACGATCCCCACGGAAGGAGCGTTTGAATTGGCCCCGCTGAGATTGGAACCCTTGGCGCTCGGAGGGGCGGAATTGCCTCGATGGAAAGGACCGCTGACCCTGGCGAGGGTAGGAATTTCCTTCTGGCCCCCGAAAGGGACGAAAGGAAGAGGAGGAGGGGGGGAATCTTTGGCCTGATCTACGAGACATGGCCGGTAAGTATTTACGTTTATCCCTGGATTCTGCTAAGAGAGGTTCCAGTGGAGCCCCGAATAAGAGGGAGCCTTCGAACGGGGATGACGCTAGGCGCCACTTAGATTTGGCGTCTGCCTGCCATTGCCTAAGCCAGGAAAGTCTACGGGCTGTGATGGTCGCCCCCATGGCCTTGGCCGTGAACCTGGATGAATTCAAAGTGGCATCGGCCGAAAACTCCAATGCTGCCAGTACCTTGTTAATGTCCTGATGGGTGCGAGAGTCAGACACTGGAAGACGTTCAAGTAGCTGCTTGAGCCAAAGAATGGAAGCCCGGTTGAAGAACGAAGCTGCCATTGTAGATCTGACTGCCCATGCAGACGCTTGGTGAGACTTGACCAATACGTGCTCCAGACGGCGTTCCTCCGGCCGGAGGTTCTCCTCTGGAGGGCCCGCAGTATACGATGAAGCTGAAAGGGCTGCAACAGGAGGATCAACCGAGGGCACCTGTAGAAGGGAAGAAAGCTCCGGGGCCATATTATATATACGCTTATCCAGCGAATTGGGTCTAGGCCCCGATGCAGGAGCAAGCCATTGCTTGGCAAGAACATCCCTAAACAACTTGGGCCCTGGAATCTCTTCAGTCTCAATGAGGGGTTCCTCAAATAGAGGTAGAGAAGCCGAAGTCCCCTCCCCCGCTGGAATAGGGCGGGGAGTCCCTAAACCAGTCGTCAGCTTAGCTTTATGCAATAAGGATCTGAACATTTGTGGTTTGAAGAGACCTATGAAGGACGGTTGGTCTGGGGATAAGTCTTCATCATCAGACAACTCAGTGTCCTTAACATCCTCACCGGGGAGAGAACCCTGGACAGAAGAAGCTGATGAGTGAGCTCTGGCAGGGGGTTGAACCCTATCTGACAGAAGACATGAACCTTCCACATCTATGTGAGAGGGTGACTCAGAAACCCATGAGGCTGTTCTGCGCTGTCTGTCGGCCTGAATGCCTTGTTGAATGGCCTGATGGATATAAGCCACCAAATCTGGGGAAATTACAGGCCCCTGCACCAGGTTATCAGAACTCTGCAGGGCTGGAGAAGGAGAAACCCTGCCCCCCCCCCGGGGATAGAGCCCTAGAGGACTCTTCTTCTTGATTCCCGAAGAGAGATTCATTAACCTGTTGCTGTGGCTGAACAGAAGCCCCATCCCCATCCGGGGATAAGGCTGGAGGCACGGCCTGGGGAATGGGTTCAGGTCTCTCAGGAGAGGAGGCCCGAGCAGGGAGGGAGGTTGAAATGTCAGCTTCCTTAATGGAGGCCTCCTTGAGGGCCTTCTGTATTGAACGTTCAATGGCCTGGTGCAGCCTCACCTCCTCCCTTGATCTAGACTCCAAAGATTTGGAGGAGGCTTTCCTTGATTTTTTAGCAGGGACCTCCGTTGAAGATCCAGGTTTGTCCCTGGGAGAGGCCTGTCTTTTGGGCCTGGCCTGCCTGGTGGAAGCCATCGTGGAGAGGGCCCAGACCGCAGAGTTGATAAAATGGCGGAGGAAGAGGAGAGCCCAAAATGGCGCCCGCCACGAGGAGAGGAGGAATCCCTGGAATGGCCTAAGGAAGGGGAGCCACAGCTGTCTGCCGGAAAAGAAGGGGGCAATTAGGCAAGGGGGGGGAGGTTAATCCTTCAAACAATCCTCCCCCCCCCCGTAGAGAAAACTTACAGCCGCCCGCTGTGCTCCGAGGCTCCTCGTTCCTCAAATCTCTCCAGGCGCGTGGGCGAAGCCCAGGAGGCGCCGAAACGCTGCTGCGCAGGCCGTCCGAACCGCCCTGCCTGCGGTCCCCAGGGAGCTGTCTGAAGGCGAGCCAGTAAGCAAGGCAAACCTGCCCCTGAAGAACGGCTCGCAGCTCCTGCGCCTTCCGGCGCAATGCAGCCCAGGGAGCCGAGAAAGCTCCAATTTCTTCCTCCGCCCCTTCTGAAGCCGATGCGGCGGCGGGAAACACGAAAACCTAATTCCTGCCGCGGGCTGCTACAGCGGCATAGGGAAGAGCCCCTCTTCGCCGTCAGGGAAGGCTCTACCTGCTGGGAGCCTATCCCACCGCGAGCGGTCTTCAGCGGCCTTGGGACGAGACCTTGCTCGCTGGAAAGTTTCCCCCCCCCACTCAGGGGGGCAAACAGGCAGGAAGGCAGGAAGTAATTTAGAAAAAAAGCCAATTAGAAGCTAGGGAGAATACCAAATTCAGGAGCAGCTCAAAACCGTGACTTGATCCAAATCGGATCGAGTCTGAAAGCTGGGAGGCTACAGGAAGGGAGGAGCTTCTCAGCTAGCAGACCCGATCCGACGTCATCGGATGAGCATCTCCCATGGAAGAGGACCACCGGACCCACGATCAATGAGAACAAACCGGTTCGCTCTGACCGTCAGCTGGGCCTGCCCACCCGCCCCCGTGCTATACCTACCTTTATTCCTTTGTTTTTAGGCCAGCTGTAAGGCACGGCAGAATGGATTGCCATGCCTCAGCTGTATTTTTATTCAATGCGCTTGTGCGAAGCGTGCAAGCAAAGCGAACCAGTGATAACACTGCACGGCTACAATACTACAACTGGCCAGCAACAACTGATGAAACTTCCAAATAATCACTGAGAAGGTTTGGGCTTATTTTCAGAATGGACCCAGTTTGATGCCCATACAAACTATTCTGAAGAACACAACCATACAGATGGAAATTTCAATGCATGGCAGTGAAGAAAATATGGATAAGGCAAACTCAAACTATGTAGCTCACTGTAGACTAGACTAAAATCACAGCAACAGATAATGCACTTAAATGAGCTATTGTATCAAATGTGCATGGCCCTAAAGCACCCACAGTAACATATTGGTTGTGAAGCCATACTCATACCATTAGGAAGACCAAGATCAAGTTCATTTTTTAAAAAATCATCACCATAATTTGCTAAATAAGCTACAAATGACTAGATCTGCTCATCACACAAGCTATAAATTGCTTTGCCAAATCAGAGATTCTGAGATTCTTATATCACACGAAATCAAATCCAGAAAAACTCAGATAATGGTTTGGTGTGGTGTCTCTCAATTATATTATTATGAGCATAAAATGGAGAAGGACAGAGGTTCCCAAACTTTCTCCATTCATAGTGACCTTAGTGTCTCAGTAATTTTTTAATGGAAACCACAGTTCCTAAACAGTACACTGAAGTAACTTCAGCCACTTGCGGATGCTACAGAATACTTAAAATTGGAGATCACACAAAGCCCCTGTGAGTCCATTGTGATGACCCAAGACATCGCACCACACCAGAGTTCAGGAATTGTGGGAATTCCGTAGGAAATGAAATGGTGTGAACTCCTTAAAAAAAGAAGATATATATATTTAAGAAACAAATATTCATATTTCTTTTTTCAGAGCTCATATTACTCTCTAAATCCATTTCCACTTCTAAAGAAAGCATGCTTGATTTTTTTTATTATTTTTTTTATAGATTCCTGGGCTCTATTATATATCAAGGCTGCCAATTTTTTGGGTTTGGTAAAGCTTTTTAATGTATTTGGTATGCATTTTGCATATGATTTGCACAATTGTCTTTGGAATATTTTTAAAACGTCCTTCCACCCTTCTTGAAGACAATTAGCCTCCTCCACCCATCCATTTGTTTTTAAAATGTTACTTTGAAGGATCTCTTGGCTAAACTGTGGATACAATAATGCCATGTCTCTTTTTATCATAAGCACTCTTTTTTAAGTAAGGGAGTCTTCCAAAATCTGAAATATTTTTATTTAGGGGAAAACAAGCCTTGAAATTTCATCTTTTCTCATGTTTGGGAGGAAAATCCCATGACATTGCTGAAACCTAAAAAGCTAATTTAAGATATTTCATTACGGCAATACAATTTTTCCAAAACACACATGACAGCATCAAATATATAAAAATACTTTTTGCACACAACTTTTGGTTTAGTTTCCATATGCAACTTTGTGAAAAAATATTCATCCCCCACTTTGGATTATATGAGGTTTAACCACTCAATGTTTACCACTTTACTTACTCAATGTTCTATAACAAGCTTCATATGTATCTCATAAAGGGGGCCTGAATAAACATAAAATGCCAAAGTGTGCTGCTTGTTTCATTTATTTCCACCCAACATGTGATGTCCCAGTGAGAAATCACTCGCTAATTCAATCAATCCATTTAAAGGGATAACTAGGACCAATTATATAACAGTTTCATTACACAATTAGAGTTGACTTGAGACAGCCTTGCCCTATATAAATCTCATGAACTTTGGCTCTCCTCATCAGAGTGAACCATAAAGATTCTAGAGGCATGTGATGTCCCACTCAAAAGAAATATTTGAAGACTCACCAAAATAGTCATGGATGCTTATCAGGTTACAAAAGGTTAAGAAACCATT
Organism: Pantherophis guttatus; assembly: GCF_059756535.1. Taxonomy (NCBI): domain Eukaryota; kingdom Metazoa; phylum Chordata; class Lepidosauria; order Squamata; family Colubridae; genus Pantherophis; species Pantherophis guttatus. Next base: position 241,370,271 of record NC_142064.1, read on the forward strand.
TCAAAGCTCTGGGTTTCCCCTTACCCACAATTCAACTTTTTGAAATAGAAACAATATGGGACAAAAATGAATCTGCCCAACAGTAGGTATTTATTTTATTATTTATTTTATTAAATTTTTATACCGCCCTTCTCCTGCTGGACTCAGGGCGGTGAATAAAAAACATCCAATACAAAATTTAAAATTATTAAAAGAATTAAACAAATTTTGGCCCAGATTTAAAATATCCCAACTAAAATCCATTACAATTAAAATATCTAAAGGGGGGGGGGGGTGTTACGCCAGCCCAGCTTGGTGAAATAGAAAAGTTTTGAGAGCATGGCGAAAAGCACGGAGATCTGGTATCCTACGTATCTCCGGGGGCAAGTCATTCCAGAGGGCAGGTGCTGCCACAGAGAAGGCCCTCCCCCTGGGGGTCACCAGCCGACATTGTCTGGCTGATGGCACCCTGAGCAGTCCCTCTCTATGGGAGCGTACTGGCCGGTGGGAGGCTATCGGTGGCAGAAGGCGGTCCGGTAAGTACCCAGGCCCTGTGCCATGGAGCGCTATAAAGATGGATTTATTATAATGGTATCCCATTATAATAAATCCAGATAATATATCCTAAAATCATTAGAAGGAATCTAAGACAACCTCCAGAGATCTGAAGGCCACTCTCTCTTTGACTGAAGAAAGCCATTCACAATACCACCATTACAAAGTACTGGGTGAAGATGGAATTAATGGAAGGATAAAAGGCAGAAATCCTTCTTTGTTAAAAACACTGATTGATATTTATGTCATGATAAGCCTTTTGATTATCCTCAAGTCTCCTGAAGGAGTGTTCCAAACTGAAGTTTTGGGGACAACTGTGTTGGTATTAAGTTTGGTGGAAATCATATGATGCATTCCACAATAAGAACCTCATTTCAGGACCTTCATTACTTGTAATCATTGAAGAAAGCACGAATTCTACCAGGCAATACAGGAAATTGGACTATTGGTCCATCAACTGAAACAGAAACATAAATGAATAAAGCAGTAAAATACAGATCTAAACATACACGCAAAGTAATGTTCAAAATAATCAAGCAAGATAATTATCCCAAACATGCAAAGTAATGTATGAAGAACAAGAAGTTAAATGGTTTGGAATGACCAAATCAAAGACCAGTGTCAACTCTGAAGCGAACCTGGCTTAAGCCTCTTTTCCTCCCTCACAGTTGCCACGAACTTTGAAAGGAGGAAGGGAGGGAGCACTAGATAGACCGGCTACCAGTCAAAACAAAAAGTTTTCTTGTGGGAACCAAGATCATCCTAACAGGTGGCAAGTGAAGGAGGAGAGGAATGACCAAGCAGCCTCCCAGATACTTTCATTCGACAATGTGACTGGTGACATATGGGGAGGGAAATATTTGCTCTTTTAATTAGGGGAAAACTGCAAGAATTTTTTAGAGATGGTTTTCACTAGCTCTGCCGATATGATGTATCCAATAAACATGTTATTTGAGGAATCTACCTGACTTGGAGTTCTGCTTTTTTTTTTCTTTTTTCTTTTAATTTGATTTATATGCCGCCCTTCTCCGGATACTCAGGGCGGCTTACAATGCGTTAAGCAATAGCCTTCATACTTTTGTATATTTATACAAAGTCAGCTTATTGCCCCCGCAAACTGGGTCCTCATTTAACCTACCTTAGAAAGGATGGAAGGCTGAGTCAACCTTGAGCCTGGTAAGATTCGAACCTGCAGTAATTGCAGGCAGCTGTGTTAATAACAGGGTGCTTTAGACCACTGTACTACCAAGGCTCTTTTGGTGGATGCGTTATTCGGAACCCTGACAACCAGAACTAAACTCCATAGAAATATTGTGACACAACCTGAAACACGCAGTTAATTATAGAAAATTACCATATCTTAGTGGAAGTCATTCACTACGAAGGAACAAGCCAAAATTCAAACACGAGAAGTGAAAGAGGTATCGCCAATTATAGGAAGTGCTGGTTACTCTTATTTTAATTAAAGTTGATGCAAGCTGTTACAGAATCCAAGGATACAGAATCCAGCACTTTTCTACCTTGGCAAAAGATAATTTTGAGTATGGAATAAATGAAACAAGCTTGGTATTTTGGTATTATATATTCATGCAATATAGACCTACATGAAACTCTGATAAAATTAATGGCAAAGCTAATCAAAAATTCGGAAAATTCAAAAGGGGGTGAAGAGTTTTTTCAGCAGTATACCATCAATCATTATCTTCATCATACACCAAACATCATTCATACCTTTCACTACCTTTACTGTCATTACTGAAAGATGTTCCCTTCTTCCTCTATTTTAATATAAATTCCTTAAAGTCTCATAATGGTAAAGCAAATAACTTAATCCTTCATGTTTTTCAACAGTTGGTAAATAAAGTTTTTTGCAGGATTTCAAGTGACAAATTTAAATATAATTTATAATATATTCTCCTGATTTTAAACAATTAAATCGTTGAAGAAATTGTTCACTCAAGTGGAAGGAAGATTATACCTAGTTTTTTTGGCATAACTAATACAGTATTTAATCTTCTACTTGCCTTCTACTATGATATCTATTTTGCCTTGCAGGAAATTTAACTGTGGGATTAAAATGAATCAGCTGAATAAGTGAATTCTTTAAAAAGAATTACCGTATTTTTCCATGTATAAGATTATACTTTTTCTTAAAAATATTTACCTAAAAATGGAGGGGTCTTATACACCGGGGGAGGGGGGGCAAGAGGGTTTTTTTGCAAAACTGCCAATATCTTATCTCTGAAAACTAGCCTCATGAGCGAAACTTCCGATTGCAGAGACAAGCTAACAAGCTTCTTCCAATCACGAGCTTTATGTAACTGACGATGTCAGCTGATGCTGCGGAGAGCAGTAGACAGTGCCCAGATGTGACAGGGAGCAGTAATGTCAGAGGGTTTTGAGCCCATAAAAATGTCAGAAAACAAAAAAATAGATACCGGTACCGGTAAACAAATGTCTTATTCTGCAAAATAAATGTCTTCTATTTAATGTTTAAAATATTGATTTCTGAATTTTGGGTAAGAAAAGTGGGTGGGAGGATGTCCTATAAATGGGGGCATCTTATACACAGAAAAATATGGTAACATCATGCACTTTTTAATCAGCAACTTTTTTAAAAAAAAAAAAAAAAGTCAACCGGTGAGCAATGTACAATACATTGTATTTAGCAGTCATCATATATAATAAGGAAGAAAAGTACAGTATACAAGAGTGCTGATATGGGTTGTAATACGAGTGATTCACTCCAAGCATCAGCATCACACACCAGAGGGTTGACTAATTGATCAGCTATTGGCTACATCAAGGCAAGGAGAAACAAAGGTCAGAATTTTCTTTTTCCACTATAAATTTACAACTGAGCCATAATGATATGACTTCATCCTCTCTAGTTCCTTAGAAAATTCAACAAACATCTGCTATTGCTTGGTGGGATTATTCCACATATGCCAAGAATCAAATTCTCTCTGTTTGCTGACTTAGTACACGGGTATGCTTGGATTAGAGCCAAAAACTGAACACACCTAAATTCCCCTATCTCTTTCCACCTCTGTAGAATGTTCAAAGAAAACGTATTTATTAAAATTAGACAGCGTGAACCAAGCAATTAACACAAAAGACCTAGAGCCAATTGTGAGGTTTCGTATCTTGTAAAAAAATAAATTGGCTATTACACATCTAATCCCCACAATTTAGGCAGGCATCGCCACCCACTAAGGAGCGAGCAGAAGCAAAACCAAATGTAACACCCGGGGCCAGACAGCAGCGGTAAAGAAAAAGCAAACTATTAAGTATGAACAAGGATTTTAGATTCTGCAATTAAGGAAGCACAATATATTTAAACACATATCTCCAAGCTATTTATAAAACGATCGTCAGAAAATGAAACAGTTTAAATACTATAATCAGATCATCAAATCTATTCAAGACATTACATAAAGGAAACTTAAGTTCCCAGGGCTTACTACAGAAGAACAGAAGAACTGCTAGGAGATATTTTTTGTTGTGGTGTGAGTCTGTTTTAAATAAAGCCAATTGATTTATTGCACATACCAAAAAAAAAAAAACCCAAAAAAACCCTTTGCAGTTAGCATTGTAAAGACAGCTGACCTGTACATTCTCCAAGTTGGTCTTGTGTAGACACTACAATTTCAACCAACTTCACTGCAATGTTCATTCTCCAAGAAGGAAAGTGCATCTAATTTTAGGGCCCTTTTTGGTTTGAGGAAAATTTCATACATTTGTCGTTGTGATTAAAAAATCGAGTATGCAGTCATAAGATTATCGCATTTACATCTTGATGTAAACATAATGGTTCTGAACCCAGAAGAAATTCCATTTTATTTTTTAAAAGAACATAGAAGCAATATTTGTATTGTGGACTTCATCAAATATATTTCTTCACATTGTATGTCATCCTCTTAATCTGTACTTTCCTGAAAAGGATGCTGTGTGTTTCCTTAGAAATTCAAGTCTTCTTTTTTGGGCTCCTCACAAAAACAAATAAAGGTAAAAAATATTTTCATATAATTTCTTAATAACTAAGCTGAATCAATCAGTGAAGCACATTTTCCCAAGAAATGTTACTACATTTGGGCAATTATGAAAACACAACACAAAGTGATTGCTTCTATGATGACAGAAGGCCAAAAAAATAAAAGCAGAAATGGTTCCATCATGATGTTGCCAATATATCCAAAGGACTGTCACAGGGAAGAGGGTGCGGGAAGGAAAGACAAGAAGCAGTGAGGAGAACCTATACAGAGAGAAATCCAAACATAAAATAAGAAGGATGAGAACTACTGAAAAGTAGAAACGTTAATTTCTTGGAGCTATAGTGTGGCTCTATCAATGAAGATTTTTAAAGACTGACAGCCTTTTGTCTGGATATCTGAGGATTTCTGCCCTGGGCTGAACTAGAAGACCATCAAGATGTCTTCCAACTCTTAAGACTCTGTTCATGACTGAGACCATGGTTTTCTTTTGTAACAGCAGCATGAGATGGATGATGATGCACCTGGAAAACCAAACAGCCATCAAAGGGACAATAGGCCCATGTAAGTCAAGAACTGACATTTCTACATCGATGGTCTCCTGATGAACGAGACACAGGGACAGCAACAGCTTCAGGGAAGCATATAAAGAGAAGCCCAAGACATAATAAACAGAGATGAGAATTCTCCCCAGGATACAGCATCTGTTGAGGAGTGGAAAGACAAAGAGTAGAACACAAAAAAGTTATATATCTTCCGTTTGGGAGAGAGAGAAAAAGAAGTTTTAAATTCCAGGTCGTGAAATTTATTCACCTCAGACTACGGATTATAAAACCGCTGCCAGAACACCCAAAGATCAGATTTCTAGTATAAGATTGAAATTAATGCAAGCTTGATATGAAAACAAAAAAGTTAGATCCTCAGTAACATGGAGATTTTGCTTGTCTTAAATTCAAAACCATGTTGTATGGTTTTGAATTTAACCTATCGGACCTCAGGGACCACTGAATTCATAATTTTAAATCCCACGGTCACTAATATGATTTTTTTAAAAAAATAAATAGTATTTAGTGCAATATAGAAAAATGCAAATAATTTTTCTGCGGACCACCAAACTTTTCTCGTGGACCACCAGTGGTGCGTGGACCACGGGTTGGTGACCACTGTTGTATAGCACTCTAGGAAATTTAGGATCATACTCCCCTACTGTCAGTTCTCCATCAGAAATTCCCTCCTCTATCATTTTTAAATCTAAAAACTTGGTTGTTCAATCCAACAACAATTCATCCAAACAAAAGCATACAACACAGCAAACTTTTAAGTTTTGATCTCACAGACATAATTCATAGCTGAGAGCATAGCATTAATTCACATTCTTTGCTGTTTTCCAAAAAAAGCCTTGGTGTAGGACCTGCAGTTTCTTTCATGGAATTCTGAATAATTCCAAAGTTCCTTTATTCTCGGTTAATTCAATTGTTTTGGGGTGTGATCATATATACATCTGGCCACATTCTGATGGAAGTTCTGGAACTGTCCAATGCAATGAGACCAATGGAATTTTCTGTTACTCCACAGATCGCTATTCCCATTCAAAGTCATTTCTTCTGACTTTCATACCTAAACTATATGATCCATTAGGCTAAAAATTATACCAATATATAGTAAGGCCACTACCACTATTTCTATTAAATTTGTGGAGAGTCCCTCCTCCCATTGTTAATGCATTAGAAAACTTTATTTTCCCAATTAAAGTAAACACAATATTTACTTTTGTCTTTGGAAAACAAAGCAAAACTTTTAATATTTTAACATGGCAGGGTAGAGCTGGGTAGGGTATGATACGATATAGTATACTATAGTATAGTATAATGTAGTGTGGTATGGTGTGATGTAATGTGCTGTTGTGTTGTGTAATGTACTGTAGTTAGTGTAATATAGTAGATTTTAGACAGGGGAGCAAACTTGGCACATTTGGAGTCAAATTATAAAAATTCTGAAAAACCATTATATTTATAACAAAATGCAGAATACTGTAACACTATTTGCTTAGCTACTGTCATAAACACCATATGTGAAATAGATGGGGAGAAAAATGTTATTGGAAATGTTTCAGTCCCTACTGAAAATACTAGCCAGATCTATCTTCCTATCTCTCAATTTCCACCGAAATCTCCCACAAAGACAAGATCTTCTTCCAAAGTCTATTCTCCAAGCTGACATATTCTCCTAAATCAACTGCAGAAGCTTTTGATAGAAGTGGTTTGATAATTATCAGAACTATAGTGCAAGGCCACAGAGATTTTCTTCCCGCCATATAATTGTTATAAAAGAGATTCTTTTCCCCCATGTTATCTTGTCAGAACTCTGGCCCATCTGATCATGATAGAACTTCACTTGTCCCAAGACACCACTGCTTTCCCCTAGTTTCTCACTGATGGTAGCTTTAGCTCGTTCCCCCTCAGCACTACTATTTTTCTCTATGCTTCTCTAATGATATAATATTTTCCCATAGACCCTTCTGTCTTCTAATAAATAATCCTTTAAAAATGTTTTTTCGCTGGAATGCAACTATTAATTTTGTTTTCTGATTCTTGAGACAAGGATGATATCAATCCCCATGTACTCAAGTAAACAACCTTTAGTAAATCTTGCTGCAAATATAAAGTGACAGAGACCAGGGGTCTCCAACCTTGGCAACGTTAAGCCTGGCAGACTTCAACAAGCTGGCTGGGGAATTCTGGGAGTTGAAGTCCGCCAGGCTTAATGTTGCCAAGGTTGGAGACTGTTAGGTTGGCAGAAGCTGGGACAAGTAACGGGAGCTCACCCCGTTACGCGGCACTAGGGATTCGAACTGCTGAACTGCTGACCTTTTGATCGACAAGCTCAACGTCTTAGCCACTGAGCCACCACATCTCTGCAGAGAAATGCAGAGAAATGGGATGAATGAGGATGGAGCTGGAAAAGAGTAATAATGGGCTGGGAAAATAACAAAGAGGAAATGATTTGGTTCTTGGAAATGAATTGAAAACGATGAAGAGAAAATAACTGGAAAGACAGAAGAGAAATCCTGAACAAGGTGAACCCCCGAGAAGAACTTAAACAGGGGAAGGATGAGAAGTTGTTTCCTGCAATATATTTCATGATAGCATGAAAACCATATGTGTCTCCAAGTAGAAAATGGAGTATATACATTTGTATGGTAATGAGTGTGGGAGACAGAAAGGAAGATGGGACTATGCCAGATCAGTCTGCAGGTAAAACAGATCATACTATACATTCACAGTATCCATACAGGTAGTCCTTGTCTTACAATCACAACTGAGCCCAAAGTTTCTGTTGCTAAGTGAGATATTTGCTAAGTGAGTTTTGCCCCATTTCACGACCTTTCTTGCCACAATTGTTAAGTGAATCACTGCAGTTAATAACACAGTTATGAAGTGAACTTGGCTTCCCCATTAACTTTGTTTGTCGGAAGACGATCACACGAAAAGGTGATCATATGACTCTGGGACACTGCAACTGTCATAAATAGGAGCCAGCTGCTAGGCGTCTAAATTTTGATCATGTGACCATGGGGATGCCACAATGGTTATAAGTATGAAAAACTGTGAAAAGTGTCATACGTCACTTTTTTCAGTGTCATTGTAGCTTCAAATGGTCACTAGGCAAACTGTTGCAAGTCGAGGACTATCTGAAATATCTGGATTCATCCCTTCATATACATTACAAACACTATGATGACCAAAAGAAAACAAAATACCTAACAAAATGCCTGATTCTTTGCAGAGGCAGTCACATTTCTACCCTCGTAATCTACTTCAGCCTTTCTCAGTAGCATTATTAACTAACCAGAGTTATGCAAGGACAGATATCACCCTTTTTATTTTTACCAAGAAATGTGTGTGCTTTTTCAGGGAGATTAGAATTGTTTTAAGTGGAACGTTCTGATAATGGGGGTGGTTAGTATGTGCAATGTTTTTTTAGAAAAGAAAACAAAAAAACAGAGGATAAAAGGATTGAGTAGAGATTGGAAGAGTAAGATCCTGAGAGGAGGAGAACATCACGCAATATTTGCCCAAACAAGGAACATCCCAGACAGGCAAATACTTCCCTTTGAAAAGATACTGCATCTGCATACAGAGACCTAAAATTACAAAACGATTAGGAACAATCAGCGCTATCTCTCAGGATGAGATGTCCAATGTAATTGCTTTCTTAGACTTTCAGTGCGAGAAAGAACAGTTGTTCTTTGATGTCCCAAAGGGGCTTTTTCAGAAAGCAACTGGACTTTCTTGTTTTTTTTCTTTTGAAGATGTTTCGCTTTTCATCCACGAAGCTTCTTCAGCTCTGGATGAGAAGCGAAACATCTTCCAAAGAAAAAACAAGAAAGTCCAGTTGCCTCCTTAAAAAAACACTTTTGGGACAACCATGTCCTGGATGACTGAGAATCTCTACAGACTTTTGTTCTTTGATGTTAACCATTTTAAATATAAAGGAACCATACGAATCCAAGCTAGCACCTCAAAAAGAATCTAATCAGGATGTTAAGGATATTGTTGTGTTACCAACCAGCAGAGTAAGTGCACAGAGAAACGGTACTGAGAGCAATGAATACAATACATACAAACTGGTTTAACAAAGCTTTTACTTTGTAGTGAAAAACAATTTTTATTTTTTTTTATTTGATTTATATGCCGCCCTTCTCCGGAGACTCAGGGCGGCTTACAATGCGTTAAGCAATAGCCTTCATACTTTTGTATATTTATACAAAGTCAGCTTATTGCCCCCACAAACTGGGTCCTCATTTCACCTACCTTAGAAAGGATGGAAGGCTGAGTCAACCTTGAGCCTTGGAGAGATTCGAACCAGCAGTAAATTGCAGGCAGCTGTGTTAATAACAAGGTGCGTAACCACTGTACTATCAAGGCTCTTGCATAGTCTTTTAATCAATCCAAGTCTTTAGCCATTCAAATCAATCCGAAGTTACAGATATCTTCTTACCAGACAAACAGCAGTAATTCACGCTGGTAACAAATCACGATGGTAGCATATCCATCCATCCATGTCTTCACACACGACAGTAACAGTTCCAACCAACAAGTCAAGCAAGAAGTCAAGCAATGATGAGAGCAGGTCCAACAATGACTATAGCTCAGCTTCCTTCTTATATACAGTTTACACTAGTAATTATCCACTTAAGATAAGTGAAGTCAGCAGTGCAATGACTCAACAGTACAATTATGATAATTGCAGTCAGCAGTCAGTCAGCAGTCATTAGTCATTACAATGACTCAGCAGTACAATTACTCAGCATTACATCTTAGAGTTACAGAATACATTTAAAGTTATAGAACCCATATATTGCCTGGACAACTTGTTAGACTTATACCATATCCTAACACAGGACACAAACATCTACCAGAACTCTTCACTCTGCAAAATACATTCTCTTTCAATACACAACCCCTAAGGCAGGTGTCAAACTGGCGGCCCGCAGGCCGGATGCATCACACACAGGCCATGCCCACCCCAGCTCCACGAAGGGAAAAAACATCACGATACATCACGTAATGGCAATGTGATGGCACAAGTTTGACACCTGTACCCTAAGGCCATCAAAACCCAATTCCTGTATAAGACTATCCTTGATTTCTACTGAAATCACTATCCAAAATAAAATATGTGTACCATCCACATGATTAATAGAAGTTGAGATTAGTTGAGAAGAGCTGAGGTGGCACAGTGGTTAGAGTGCAGTACTGCAGGCTACTTCAGCTGACTGCTAGCTGCAGTTCAGCAGTTCAAATCTCACCAGGCTCAAGGTTGACTCAGCCTTCCATCCTACCGAGGTGGGTAAAATGAGGACCCAGATTCTTTGGGGCAATATGCTGACTCTGTAAACCGCTGTAAAAAGCACTATGAAGCAGTATATACATCTAAGTGCTATTGCTATTGCTATTGCTATGCTAGTATTCCCCGCCACCATTTCCAAATAACAAGAAAAGAACAGATAAATTCTTGGAAGCTGAAGTTCAAATGAATTAGCAGCATGAATAGGCAACAAGAGCCTCCATACAGCTGGACTATAAACACTAAGAATAAAACAGCTGATACAGCAAGCATCAAAGCCTTATAAAGCAAATGACCCTTTGCCAGGCAAAACCCAAGCAGCCTAGCTAAAGCCCATGTGCTCTATTAAAAAGAAAAAAAGAAAAAGAAAAGAAAGGCTCTGATGACTAAATTAACAAGGTTGCACATTTTTTTAAACATCCTTAGAGAAACAGACCATAAAAGCCAGTGTAAAGTATGTAAATTTGCATAACTGCGAGAAACTGAAGCAAGGACACTTACGGTGCGTTTCTACTAACCAGTTCTCCAGGAAAATGGGACAATTGCGTGCCATTCCTCTGAAATTCTTCAGTGATTCCCTTTTTTTTAAATAAATTAATCCCCTCTCTTCCCCCCACCACCACCTCCCCAGCATTCTCCTTCAGTGAAATGTCAAACACGATTACAGGAAACTTAGTTTAAAAATCGCCACTCTTAAGAAAGTATTTTTTCTGCAACAGCTGCTTATATGAAATAATTCTTTTAAGATTTAATTTTGTATAGCTGAAAAAAATGCAAAAGTGGTTATGAGAGGGGAAAAAAGGAAAATGTTTAAGGAAAGCATTCTAAGCTTTCCATATGGATATACTTCTTCCTTCATTAAGAGGCAAGCCTATAGAAAGAATTTGAAAATTGCAAACGAGAATAAGGCTTTGTTTTGTTTGCTTCAAATCATACTAGAACAAACCTGCATACACTGGTGAGTTAAAAATTAAAACGTTAAGTCAAAATCAGATTACAAAATATAATACTAAAAATATAACTCATGATGGATGACAGATGTTATCAAACACTCATAGAAAAAGTTAATATGGTCTCCCAAAATAGCAACACTAATAGAATACAGCATTCCAAATTGAACAGTGAAGAAATTTCACGTTGTGATCAGTTCTTCAGGAAAATGTTCTCCTTTTAATTCCCTTTGTGACTTGTTAGTAAGACATCATGTTTTGGGAAGTCCTATCAATAATTATAGTCGCTTAGTGGGAGAAGCTCATTCCTCATATTCACAGGCAAGAGGTACAGAAAAATTAAAGAAAATATCCTCCAACTTTGTAAGAGATATTCCAGTATCTTACAATCAAACCTTTAGACAGCATATGTAAAGTCTAAATAGCATTGAAGGCTATATCTGCACATATGAACTCAATAATTTCAAAGACCTGATTGAAATCTGAATTTAGAGAATGGTAATGACTCAGCAAATGACAAATTATTTTAGACATTAATCCATTTCTCTAGACATATGCGTGAAGCAAATTCTACTGAATTCAGTTGAGATTACTCCCAAATAAACAGATGTAAAATGCAGTTTTTTAATCGTGTTTGCTGACATTAACTCAAGCAAAGTAATTCACAGGGAAGCTATATTGATAGATTTCCCACCTCATTTACTTTTAGAAATGTTTAGCCATAGTTAAAATTTCTGTAACTACTTTACTATGTATTAGAACAGTATACAGGTAGTTCTCAACTTACGACCATACAGGTAGTCAACTTACAAAAGTTCATTTAGTGACCATTCAGTTACATAGGCACTGAAAAAAGTGACTCATGGCCATTTTTCACACTTACAACCTTTGTAGTATCCCCAGGATCATGAAATTCAGACACTTGGCAACTGGTTCATACTTATGACCATTGCTGTGTCCCACAGTCATGTGATCACTTTCTGACAAGCAAAGTCAATGGGGCAACCAGATTCACTTAACAACCATGTTACTAACTTAACAACCTCAGTGATTCACTTAGCAACTGTGCCAAGAAAGGTCGTAAAATGGAGCAAAACTCGTTTAACAAATGTCTCACTTAACAACAGAAATTTTTGGCTCAAACTGAGATTGTAATTCGAGGGCTACCTGTAATTGGACCAGAATTTCCATTGCTAAACAAGGTAGTTGTTAAGTGAGGTGCACCAGATTTTATGACGTGTTTGCTACAGATACTAAGTGAATTGTTAATTGAATCACATGGTTGTTAAGCGAATCCAGCTTCCCTCATTGATGTTGCTTGTCGGAAGCTAGATAAGAAGATCACAAACAATGACCACATGACATCGGGATGCTGCAACCGTCGTGAATATATGCCGATTGCCAAGTGCCCAAATTCTGATAATACTACAGTGGGACTGTTACAACAGTTTTAAGTGCAAGAACTGCTGTTCGTCACTTTTCTCCTTGCCATTGTAACTTTGAAGATTTGCTAAACAAATGGTTGTAAGCCAAGGACTACTTATACAAAAATTAGTCGGCATATTTACAAAGTTCATTAGTGCTGCAATGTAGTACATGCATACTATGTTTTGGATTTTGTGTTTCACGCTTTGTATTTTAGTCTTTTGTGTTTTTTGATTGAAATGTGATGTGAATGTGCTATACAGTAAATGATAACTTTCTCTACAAAAGAAACTTTTTAAAACATTTTAATTATGGATGAATCTCTGAGATTCTCTAAGCACACGATGTCATGTTTTGTTCTGTTTTTTTCCATAAAAACAATTTCTTAATGACCAGAGGACAGAAATTCCAAAACTTACTGCCAAGTTCTCATTTTTAAAGTGGCAAAACAAAAAGATGATTAAACACATCAGGAATAGTTATGTTAACTGTATTTAATAGAGATTATACCTTGCTTTGATACAACATCTAGCCTGTCAGCGGAACAGATGACTAACCCAAATGAATTAATATTTAAATCAAATTTAAATTTAGTTTTCTTCTGGTTTTCTCCTTGTGTGTGAGGAGAGAAGCAACCTAGAACTAAGGAGAAATTTCCTGACAGTTAGAACAATTAATCAGTGGAACAACTTGCCTCCAGAAGTTACCAATGCTCCAACACTGGAAATTTTTAAGAAGATGTTGGATAACCATTTGTCTGAAGTGGTGTAGGGTTTCCTGCCTAGGCAGGGGGTTGGACTAGAAGACCTCCAAGGTCCCTTCCAACTCTGTTACTCTGTTTTTTATGTGAGTGAGTGTTTGTCTATCTGTCTGTCTGTCTGTCCCAATAGCTTTTAGAGTGTAGCCCCCAGCACACAAGTCAAATATTAAGTTTTTAACTGCAGTGCATCTTTGGACAACCAAAAAGTTGTGTTGCCTACCTTTGGTTTACCAAATTATAACTGAAAATTGACATTCGTTTTCCCTGCTGCTGTAGACTTTCCAAAATAATAAAATTTAAAAATTTTCTCCCCTAGGTTGAAAAATTAATTATCTAATGCTGTAATCTAGTGTTTTATTTATATGTACACCTTTAGGTAAAGGTTCCCCTCGCACATATGTGCTAGTCGTTCCCGACTCTAGGGGGTGGTGCTCATTTCTGTTTCAAAGCAGAAGAACTAGCACTGTCCTAAGATGTCTCCATGGTCATGTGGCTGGCATGACTAAACACCAAAGGCGCATAGAACGCTGTTACCTTCCCACCAAAGATGGTCCCTATTTTTTCTACTTGCATTTTTTACGTGCTTTCGAACTGCTAGGTTGGCAGAAGCTGGGACAAGTAACGGGAGCTCACCCCGTTACACGGCACTAGGGATTCGAACCACTGAACTGCTGACCTTTCGACTGACAAGCTCAGCGTCTTAGCCACTGAGCCACCGCATCACAACCTTATGAATTCTAAATTGGACATTACATACTGTATGAAGGCTAATTCTTTAAGTGGGTGTGGAAGGCCACCATATTTTTTTCCAACAGAAAAACTAAAATGGTGGCTGAGGAAAATGACAGTTGGGAAAGAAGGAAAAAATTTCGTAAGGGGAAGGGGAACTGTTCCCCTGAATTTCGGAGGGGAAGGGGAAGCTGTACAGGAAAGGATTAAGGCAATGCATGAGAAAAATCTCACCGGAAGTTCTTTCAAACATATGATATATCTCAGAAAATCTGAAGAAGAATTCAGAAGAAGAGAAACTCTTCCACTGTTTCAATCCTTTATCATTCACTCTCTCATTCTAACTTTAAAGGCAGCCTCATTTCTCATTTGTTCATGCTGTTTTTCCTCTATTCTTCATCCACCATACTCTTTTGACACCACACAAGTTTTATTCCAACTAGCTATTGTTGCAAGAACCACTCACCCCCACCCCTCTGAATATATACATTACAATGTAATTTGTTTCCTTCTCATATTCAGGCTGTGCATATGGACTTTAGTGTCTACTAAATGTCCATTCCCACCCCCACAATTCACCCCCCACCTCCCTGTCCCTCATGAAATGGAAATGGACCTCACTGCCAAAACCTAGCAGATGCGGAATGAATTTGTTCCAAAGCTGAATAGAATTCTCCAAAGACATCACTCCATAATGTTCTACTTGCCTTTTTTTCTCTTCCCTTTCTGTGACCGTCCACCTGGTTATTGGTTTATGAGCAACACGTTTGCTCTGGCACAAAATAGCTTCCAAATTAGAATGAGGAATAATAAGTTTTGTAAAGTTATATACTGCATTTTGCTCTAAAACACAGCAAAGTAAGCAATTTATTTTAATCCTTGCTACAAACCTATTAAAAGAAGATTGGAAGTCATTCATTTTACAGAGCAAACTGAGAAGAAATCCAAACTCCGCATTGGTCCACAGTGAATAATCAAAACCTAGTTTAATAAGCCAAGATCTGCACAAATTCCATATGTTCTCTCACAAAAGGAATTTGTGAGCGAACATATGGAATTCGTGCAGATCTTGACTTATCTCATTTCTATATGGGGAGCAATGGGAAGAAAAAGAAATCAGAACATCACATCTAACTTACATGAAAATCAGGAACTGAGATGAAGGGCAACCAAACCATCTTCCCCAAGAACCCTTTCAACCATGGTTGAAACTTTATGAAATACATTGCTTTTATATTAAAGTTGTGCGAAAGGGAGTGGGCAAAGTGACATTAGATTCAGAGTATCCTCACATGCATGACTAATTTAAAACGTATCTGTTAACTTTCTGAAGTTACTCTTTACTAGAGTAATCTCATGTACACATCAGCCAAAAGGTTATTGAGTAAGTGGGTTATCAGATTAGGAATGATCAAATATTAGATATCACATTCCTTTTTTATTAGTCGTGGCTATTAATTTAAGGACAATCCTCAACCCTATGAGAATTACAATTATCAATATAATCCTCATAGCAATTCCACAGATAAAATTTGATAAATAAATAAAGTTCACCTGACATTATGGTCCAAGCATGACAAGAGTTGAAATAATAAAATAATGCATAAAAGGGTTTTACACCACACTGTTTCTCCCAGCTATGATCTAGCCTCAAATTGCGCAATAGAATGTTAAATGCCAGTTGAACATGTATATACTTAAAAAGCAAAACTCTTGTTAAAATTACATTCTAATTATTTTTATTGTGGCTAGAAGCAAGTGAGTGTGTGCGATAGGGTGAAAGGTTAAGTCCTCAAGTTACAACAAAGGTTAAGTACAGGGAATCCTTAAATTGTGGCAAAGATTAAGTACAAGCAGCCCTCAAGTTTCATTGGTATAAAGTGTAACATCACATGACCACATCGCTTAGTGAGCGCAATCCTGGCACTCCACATTGCCATTGTTAACCAAATTCTATTGGTGGTTAGCCAAGGAGTCAAGCCAAACTAAGTCATTCCTGTTTGATTCCTCCCAGCCCCGAACCTTGGTTCTTCCAAAATAAGGGATCGTCATCCCTTCAACTCTCTCTATTGCCTATTTCCTCCACATCTCTATCCCCTTTTGGCTGCAGAAGAAGGCATGCATGGTCAATAGTTGCCTTGTGAAGGTCCAGGTTGGGCGTGCTTGGTCAACAGCAGCAGCAAGAAGACGTCAAAAGTCAATTGCTGCAGTAGAGTGCAGGCGGCAGGGACCACGGAGGGTCTCTGCCAAGATGGCAGAGATCGGGAGATAGGCAAGTGAGGAAGTTGAAGCATCCCTGAGTGTAGGCCAGTTGCCAAGTGCCAGAATTTTGATCACATGCCTGTGGGGGCACTGCAGCGGCCATAACTTCAGGGACTGGGCATAAATTACAATTCATTCAGAACCACCATAACTTTGAATGGTAGCTGAAAGAATGGCTGTAATTTGAGGAACACCTGTACTTCAAAACTCAGTTTTGAAAAAGTCTATTATGGTTCCAATGGGTGCATTAACAAACAGAAATTAAACTGTATTGTAAACCATGTTTGGGAAACCTGATTTTAAACAGCAGCATTAAATAAATGCATGTCTATTATTTGTGTGATGAAGGAATTAGATGTTTTATGTTAGTCTTCCCCATCCAGGGTAAGGCACTTGGTATTTAAAATCCCATCCATCCCCATTTGAACTTGCCTTTGTTTCAAAATCAGTTTTAGATATCATACTTATTCACTTGCCACAAACTTAGTAAATCTGGTGGACTTGGGCTTTTTAGTAGCTTCCACTATACACGGTTGCCCTATAAGTGAGAGGGGTAGCATATAAATTTAATAAATAAATAAATAAAATAATATAGAATTTACTTTCAGAAGAAAACAATTGGTTCACTTTGTAGATGTTTTTACCGCATAGCAATAGAATTCAAACTTATATACCTCTCTATACTGCTTTACAGCACTCTCTAAGAGGTTTACAGAGTCAGCAGATTGCTCCCAATAATCTGGGCCCTCATTTTATCAACCTTGGAAGGATGGAAAGCTGAGTCAACCTTGAGCCTGTCAGGATCGAACTCCAGGCTGTGGGCAGAATTAGCCTGCAATACTGCATTCTAACTGCTGCACCACTAGGGCTCATGGTCATGGATATTTAATGGACATTCTGATGTTGTTTCTTGATAGATCTTTCACTAGAGTTGGTTTTATTTCAAATTATTTACATTAAACATTACATTTTGTACTGTTTTTACTCTATAAGCCACCTTGGGAACACTACGCTATTGAACAGTAGATGCAGAAATGCAGTTGAAATGCATTTTTGAAAAAAACCCAATAATCTAGGCCTTACAATTAAGAAGAGAAATGCATTCATTCACATACTAGACCTTGCTTAATAAACAAAAAATGAAAAAGTCCTTAATGTAATTTGAAAAATTAGCAGTGCTTCTTGAAATTAAAAAAAAACTCGAACAATTCCACTGCACAGTTCAAAGGTGTAACATAAAATTCGCTGTAAATTTAAAAACAAAATTTTGCAAAACGTGTTTGAAGTATTTTGAGCCCAGCATTAAAACCCACCAGTTATTTAAGAAGATCAAAGAAGCTCGGAGTATTCTGGAACAATCTGGGTGAGAAATGCCAAAATCTGATTTCATCCATGTCCACATGTTTCTTTGAACTTGTAATTCAGAGAATTGGTCAGTGTATTGAACTAATTAACATGCTTAACGCTTGCCAATTTTGATGGCTGTGATCCTTTCTTGCCGGAGAAGAAAAGAGATGAAGGAAAAACAGGAAAAATGTAGGAAAAGAGTAGAACTGTCTGTGATGGGAAAAGGACATGTGCCATGATGTTATCACAAAACTTTCAAAAACACATATGATTATCCTCAGAGATCTGAAAATGAACTTATTTTCCTGCATATAATTCATCAGAGCATCCCTGCCTTTAGTCTCCTTTGAAGTTGCTGTTTGCAGAATTTCATATTTAGAGAGTTGTATTCAAATTTGAAGTTCTCACAGTCCGATTGTAAACTTTGTTTTTATGCTGATACTATGAATCATACTGACGTCATTTAAATTTGGATATTTTGAAGACAGAAAAATTCAGGAATAGGAGATTAAGCCTGATTTTATGAGAAGTCTACTTCTGCTCTTCAAATCACACACAGAGTCTGTTATTTTTATGTTGGGGGTAAATCAGGGGTGAAATGCTCCCGGTTCGGACCGGATCACCCGATCCAGTAGCGATGGCGGTGGGTGGTTCAGAGAACCAGTAGCAAAAATCCCCGCATGCCCCCCCGCATGCCCAGCTGAGCTGCACGATCATCAGAGGCTTTTTTTTTTTTAACTTTTAAAAGCATTTTTTCTACAATCTCTTCGGACGAAAAAATGCTTTTAAAAGAGAAAAAAAAGCCTCTGATGATCGCATGACTCAGCTAGGATCGTCAGAGGCTTTTCAAAGCATTTTTTTTCTGCAACCTCTTGGCCGAAGAGGTGGTAAAAAAAATGCTTTGAAAAGTCTTTGACGATCCCAGCTGAGTTGCCTGATCTGCAGAGGCTTTTCAGAGCATTAGAAAAAATGCTTTGAAAAGTTAAAAAAAAAAAGTTGGCCATGCCCACCCAGTCACATTACCTCCCCCCCCACCAAGCCATGCCCACAGAACCAGTAGTAACAAATTTTACATTTCACCCCTGGGGTAAATCCTATGAAACTGACTAATCAGAGAAGAGAGGAGAGTTTACTTTGAAAAATTACACAGTGATTTGTTAGCAACTGTTGAATCGAACTGTGCAATCAAAACTTTTACCAAGGTTATCTGTAATGAGAAATTCACCACAATATTGACCAGCTAAAAAGAATGAACTATGCATCATCTTCAACCACATGATCTGAACCAAACATCTTTAGAATTATAGTGTATTTATTAATAAATCTTATTATTAAGCAAAGCATTTACAAACAATTATAATGCCAATAATCTGGTCTTCAATTCAGAAAAGCTACCCATATTTTCTAAAAACTATATTAGAGAATGATTGCCAATAAAATCAGGCAGAGAAAGTCTCAAACGCTTCTCGAAGCTGACAGGAATAAGTTTGAAATAAAAAGAATTGTTTAAAACTAATATTATTCATATCTATCTAATGCTTTTAACAAGAATTAGTCAATTTAATTTAAATAACAAATGCAAAGGAAAGTCTTTATTTGATACAAATTATTCTTGAGAATGAGACAATTAGAAAACTATTTTTGAAAAAAACATTACCAGAATTTGTCAAAAATTGCTATGATTGAGTGGATCTAATCTAAATAAAACTGCTTGGATCATTGACAAGAATATTTATTTTAGATAGCAGCAAAAGTTGAAGGATAAGTTCAACTCCATGAGAATTGTTGTTCACTAAAACTTGAATGAGTATTCCGGGTGACTTGTAACTGTTTTCAGAAAATCTGCAGGGAAAATCATTTTTGTGGAGGCAGGTAAACATATAATTATATAGTATACATAATTTGCATCTGAAAAATCCCAAATTCAGTATGTGGCATCAGCAGATGATTACAATTATATCTGCTTGAAATACTGGAAAGGCATTGTTGGTCAGGTAATTATGGTTCAAATGACAAATAATCTAATGTGTCACAAAGCACAATTGTCTTTCTATAAAAATACACCACCTTTGTCAGGCCCTGGCATTTAGTACTTCCAGGAAACTATGTCTAAACTTTCAAACTACATTGCTTGGTTTAGGGTTTCAAAATAAGGCAAGAAGGACCGCTGAGAGCCAGTTTGGTATAGTGGCTAAGGTACCTGACTAGAAATCGGGAGCCAGGAGTTCTAGTTCTGCTTTAGGCATGAAGTCAGCTTGGGCCAGTCATTATTTTTTTTCTCAGAAAAAAAGAAGAAGAAGGCAATGGCAAGCCACTTCTGAAATGTTGACTTGAAGACAAGGAGCAGAGAGGAGAGGAGAGGAGAGGAGAGGAGAGGAGAGGAGAGGAGAGGAGAGGAGAGGAGAGGAGCAGAGCGGAGAACAGCGGAGCGGAGAGGTAAATTAAAGAACTGAAAATCTAGAATACAGGTAGTCCTCGATTTACAACAGCTCCTTTAGCAACCATTTGAAGTGACAATGCCACTGAAAAAAGGGACTTCTGACCGTTTTTTCATACTTATGTGTGAAATCCCCATGGTCACCTGATTTGCATTTGGGTGCTTGACAAGTAGTTTGTATTTATGGCGACTGCAGTGTCTCAGGGTCATGCGATTCTGTTTTGTGACCTTCCAACAAGCAAAGTCAATGGGGAAGCCAGATTAATTTAGCAACCGTGTTACTAATTTAACAACTTCAGTGATTCACTTAACAAATGCGGCAGGAAAAGTTGTAAAATGGAGCAAAACTCAAATTTCTCACCTAACAACATAAATTTTGGGCTCAATTGTGGCTGTAAGTCGACGACTACCTGTACTGAAATCCATAATTGAAAAGCAAACTGATCATTTATTGTGACCCAAATGCAAATAGCATTATGTTTTTCTAAATCTGTCACACAATCAAAACGGACATTTCTAAAATGTTTTGAACCAATTTCTCTGTTGAAGATGTTTTTTTGGGAACGTTTCAGCTACACAAAGTTAGATATTAAGCACCCTCTAGTGCACTGTCATAGAATTGTCACAATATTGTTCCAACAAGCTAGTTATTTCAATGACTTTATGTACAATGAAAATCAGCTTTATATTTTCTAACTATTATGTTCCTTTTCAAAAGAAATCAAAATAGTATTCCTTTTACTGAAGGAAAGTACTCTTCAGAATCCAGGTTTTCAAAGAGATGTTCTTTTCTCTTTTTCAATTAATAGGGAATATTGCTACAGTAATACTCCTATCAGAACCTTAGAGAGGAAACAGGCTTAACAAAAGGTGTAATTCATAACTTAATAATGTAATTTTTTTTCAGAAGAGTCATAGAAACATTGTCATTCACTATGCAATACACTAAATAAATATCATTCATTAAAATAAAGGAATGTTGAGAGGGGGGCAAATGAAATCCCTAGATCAAATTAAAATCAAAATAGCATATTAAACAAAAAAAAATCTGAAATATACAGAAAATATATCATTTCCTTTCTTTTTCACATTTAATTGTCTCAAAGGATTGCTATAAGTTTATTAAGCACTTACACACACTGGTAGTCAACATCGTGTGTGCTTACTGACAGAAAGAATCCATGAAATTATTCAATTCAAATATTTTGTTTTACCCCAAGACCTTAAACACGACATACTCTCACACTGAAAGTCTATTAGAGGGAGTTTCAGCATAAAATTTTCACAGGGTATTTATATTCACAATCACCACATGTTAATTACCTTTCCCATCAGCCCTTCATCTGTACATTCCTTTCTCCATTGTTGTTATAGCTGGTTTAAATTATTTGGAAATCTCACCCTCATCCCCTGCAAATTTGGGTTGCTTGACGAGAGACTAGGATTCAGGTTCTTAAAGAAAGCAAGTAATGCATCTCTAATTGAAATCTGAATGGAATTTTTAAAAAAACAGAAACCTTCCACTGACTTAAATCAAGGACAAATATGATTCCAAGAAAGAATTCCTTTACTTAGCCTAAGAGCATCTTGTAAACATGGAAAGCATTTCATGAAAATGAAATCCATGCAGTCTTATTTAGATTAGATACACACTGAAATCAGTGCAATGCAAATTACATGAAAACAACTCATAAACAAGCTATGAAATGTGAACAGAAATAAAGTCAAAGAAATTGTGCCAAGCCTTCAGAGTTGAAATTAAAATCTGTCAATGTACAGTACAATGGAATCTAGTTTTGATGAGAGGTTCTCCATTTATTTGTCACTTCAATCTCAGACGATCATGAGTCCTTTATTTATGCATTTATTTATTCCATTTATATTTGTTGATTGGCATGAAATTATTTCTAAAAGCAGAACAGATAAGGCTTTGGAATGTACTAAACTCAACACCTTGAGAGTTGTTGTTTATAAAATGATATTAAGTTTCAGGGCTATTTTTACAAACATATAATTGTATGAATCGAAACAGAATATACCAATATCCACACAGTTGATATGTCAAGACAAATCGGCACACTACGCTTAGAAGTCATAGGCTGGAATGTTGAAAGTAGTTCAATCTCAATCTATCCTATTCTACACATACTATTCTGAGTTCAGAAGAGAAATATCTGATTTTAGTGTCCTGAGGTGTTCTATTTTTATTTTATTTTATTCTGTAATCCCTTGCATCAAGGGTGGAATCAGGGTGACTGAACGGAATTTGAGTATTTACTGGCCGGATGCCCTTCCTGACGCCTACATGGAGTTCACAGCAGACAATAACTTACTGAACCCAGAGAGAGAAATATGTGCTGCTATCTAGGATTGAACTCACAGCCTCCTGATTTTGAGGCAAAACCTTAACTGTAGGCTACCACACCGCTCACAAAAGTGTTCTATAAAGAAACATTTTGCAATTAGCCAAGTGGCAACTACAAGCACTATGAATGATGACTCCAGTAATTGATATTCAATGATTAGTATGAGCCACAGTGGCACAGTGGTTAGAGTGCAGTACTGCAGGCTACTTCTGCTGATCACCTGTTGCCAGCAGTTTGGCAGATCGAATCTCACCAGGCTCAAGGTTAACTCATCCTTCCATCCTTCAGAGGTGGATAAAATGAGGACCCAGATTGTTGGGGGCAATATGCTGACTCTGTAAACCGCTTAGAGAGGGCTGTAAAAGCACTATGAAGCGATATATAAGTTTAAGTGCTATTGCTATTGCTATCTTCTGTATTAAAGTGACTGAATTTTAAGCATTACTTAAATATGAGTATAATCCATAAATACAATGCAGACCCAAAAATAAAGGTTTTTTTTTTCAAAGAAAACAAATGAAAAAGGAAGCAACATAGGCTTAAAAATAGGGGGACAGGACCCAAACACACTGGGGAAGGGAACATAATCTACGGCACTAAAATATCATACCTCTAGAGAGTTTACATTTTGATGACATATTCTACAGAAGACCAAGTCTCTGAAGTTGTAAGTAAATTTGAAAGAAGATCACAACAGCTTAGTAAGAAATCAATGTTTCTTTTTCTTATGTGCTTATATTCCATTTCACTATATTGCTGATTAACAATCTTATGAGCCAAAGGAGTTTTAAAAAGCCTAATCCATACGAACTTGCAAGGCTACATCCAATAATTTAATGGAAAAATGTTAATTTTAATTGCATTATAGTGAAACAGAACAGATCATTAAGCACTATACTCTAGGAAAACTGCAATTAAATTCAAAACTTGCATTTTATTTCTACAGCTGCACTCATTATAATGTCCATTTTGCACATCTGGTAAAGGGAGCGTTGAAGATCAACAGAGGATTCCCTCCTTTCTGTGCTTTTTCCCATGAACTAAATATAATGGAATTCTGACAGATGTTCTCCTTGGTCATAGTTAATAAAATGAATTCTACAGACAGTGAAAAGCTTGGCTCAGCTTACCAGGATAAACTTTCAGCAGACGAACTATAGATGTCACCAGCTCATCATCCAACTATGAGCCCAAGGATGTTCAATTCCCCACACCACTGGCCTTATCGGTATGATCACACTTGGCAAAAATGGTGTGTGAATGCCACATGGAAAGTTTTTCCCCTGCTGTGGCTTAACTTACCCCTTCATACTCTCTTTTTCCCCCCCAGCACAAGCTGTGTCAATATGCCTCCGTTCTATTTCATGCAACAGGATTCCAGGATGCTTCCAGCACAATTCAATGTATACATAACATAATATATAATTGTTCATTTTGTTAAAAAGCATCCGAACCATTTATAGTCATTAAAAACATCACACACGATCATTAGGCAAAAAAGATTCAGCTGAAATGAATGAACAAAAAGATAAGCCTTTAATTGCTCAGGGAAACATTCCACAGCAGAGAGATAATTCCACGTGCTAAGCCCCATCATTGTTGAAAATGACTATCAGGAAGCTTAATGGGGTATGAAAAAAGGCCTGGTCCTTTTTTTGTACTCCATTACCTCATCTTCTACCCACGCAGGAGAAGATAGGCTCATTTTTTAAGAGAATTGGATGGGAGTTTACAAATTTGTCATTTTCCTACTACTACATATAAACCATAGTTATGAGCTCCAAAGCATCACACTTTCACTAGAATTTAAGTGCTTCACGGTTTCTGCCAAAAACAGAATCATTACACATCCTCCTCTTCCTTTTTCCATGACTTTGTGCAACTATACAGCTTGAGATGATTATGAGGCAACCTTTTTTTTTTTTTTTGAAATTGCCAATCGCAATGGGGAAACTTAAACCATCGTGGCTTCCATTGTTCTGTTCATTGAGTGACCATTTGAAGTTACAACGGCACTGAAAAAAGTGACTTGTGACCATTTTTCACACTTATGACCATGGCAGAATCCCCATGATCAGGTGATTTACATTTGAATGCTTGACAACTGGTACATATTTATGGTGGCTGCAGTATCCCGGGATCATATAATCACTTTTTGCGACCTTCTGCCTAGCAAAGACAATGGGGAAGCCAGATTCATTTAACAACCGTGTTACTAATTTAACGACTTCAGTGATTCACTTAACAAATGTGGCAAGAAAAGTCATAAAATGGGGCAAAGCTCACTGAAACAAATTTCTCACTGAACCACGTAAATTTTGAGCTCAATTGTGGTCGTAAATTGAGGACTACCTGTATTTTATTCTCTCTCTCTTTTTTTTTTAACCCCTGTCTTCTTCAATGTGGTGCCAGATGTATTAGACTTCAAATCCCAAAATGCTAATACTACCTAGGAATTCTGGGAAATCTGAGAGTTGCAAAAGATGACAGATAGCTCTTCTGTTTAATGAAGTGACTGGAATTTCCACCACTAAAGTGATGAAGTTCTAAAAGGTGACCTCGCCTGACTTCACCTCTTCCACTAATGCCGTTAAGTGAATCCCATGAGGCTGTTATGCACGTCATCACATGGTTGCAATTTGCAACCTCCAACTTTCCCCACTGACTTTGCTTGCTCAAAGCAGGCAGCAAAAATGGTGGCAAATCAGGGGTGAAATCCAGCAGGTTCTGACAGGTTCTGGAGAACTGGTAGCGGAAATTTTGAGCAGTTCGGAAAACCGGTTAGCTGAAAATTTGAGTAGTTTGGAAAACAGGCAAATACCACCTATGGCTGGCCCCAGAGTAGGGTGGGAATGGAGATTGTGCAGTATCCTTCCCCTGCCACGCCCACCAAGCCACGTCCACCAAGCCACACCACATCCACCAAGCCATGCCCACAGAACCGGTAGTAAAAAAAAATTGGATTTCACCACTGTGGCAAATGGAAATTACATGAATACAGGACACCGCAATATCATAATCGCCAGCTGGCTGACAAACACCTGGATTGTGCTTGTGGGGACACTGCAACAGCCACAACTGTAAGGTCCTATTTTAAGTTCCACTTGTTCAGCACCGTCACTAAGTTAACACAGTTGCTGAATGAGTGTCATTAAGCAAGAACTACCTGTCCAGTACTCCACACTTTATCAGAAAAGAGGTGAACATAATTCTGGTCCTATCAGCATCCATAACCAACATAAAAAAAACCCCCAAAATATTCAATAATTAACAACATGCTTCCCATACATTATAGAACGTTTTCCCGCTTCAAGAAAAATAATAATGCCTGTATTTTCTTTTATTCTTCTTTTATCCAACTTAAATATGGATTCACAACATGCCAGTGTCTTGTCCACCCATATAAAAAAAAAGCCAAACAATTTAACAGTTTCCCACAAACCAGCAATATTTTGAGTCGGGAAACAGCAGCCTCTTAACGTAGAGTTAAGCATACAGCATTAGAAAAAAATCTTAACAGCATTGTACAACTGATCATTTGTGATTTGTTTCATTCTGTAGCGAAGTCGCATTTCATTTCAACAATAATTTGTTTCTCGTTCTATCTGGGCAGGTGCTTCCCTCCCACCCTCTAAAAGCAATATTTCAAATGAAATTGGTTTTGAAGGAACTTTTTATGAATATACATAATGGAAAAGGCCCCAATTAAATTTCAACAAAATGTTGCCATTTTCAGTAAACAAAGGTTTCTCGGCAGGGTCAGGTTTTATGCTAAGATACCCGCTTGGAAATTAATTACCACCCTGATACATGTCAAAATACATTTTTGAAAGGGAATAGCATTCAATTGCAAGTGTGTGTTTTATCTGATAGGATGCAAAAAAGAAAAGAAATCAAATCAGCATTCTTTACCAACTACATTTATTCAGCGCCCCTTAGAGAAATCAAAAAGTCTTGTTAGCCTTTTCATCTTCTTTTTCTTCTTGTTGCTTTTTTTCCTCTTTCTCTTTTTTGAAACTAAGTGGAATCTTCACCAAGCCACATGTGTTTGTTGAGCCAGAAAACAAGCACAGAAAACAAGAAAGTGGAAGGTGTTCCTTTCGAGAAAAGCAGGTGTCATCTCCTCATACAACTTTATGAGGTGCTATAACAAAGCACACCTCATCCCCAATTTCCCCCAGTAACTAGAGGAACTGAACTGTGAAAGTTCTTGCAATTATATAACAGCATTTACACAAAGAACAAAAAGTCATTGTGATGCTCTTTCAGCCCGAGATAGCCATTACCAGCTGATCAAAACCCATTGAGGAAAAGAATTAAAAGAAAAAATAAACTACTGAAGAAACTGGCATTTGAAGTTAACAATTTTCAGATGCCACCTAACTCTGAATTCTTCCACAAGTTATATTATGTTGAACAAGTGAAACATGTTAATCTCCTTGCTTTATGGTGCCCAATCTTTTCATCCAACTCCCCAAAAGGCGAATGTTGAGGGAAGGGAAAGACAGAAAGAAGGAGAAAGGGAGAGAGGAAGAGGAAAGGGAAAGGGAGAGAGAGAAAGGGAGAGGGAGAGGGAGAGAAATTAGTCTAGTAGTTAAGGCATTGAGCTAGAAATAGGGAGACCAGTATTACAGCTGGGTAGTTTTTCTGCCCAACTGGGCAGAAACTGCCCAACTGTGATTGGTTATGGGAAATTTTTGGCATTTGCAGGTTGTGTCCTTTTGGACTACACTTGCTTTAAGCTACAAAAAATTGGGGCATCTGACAATATTGCAGGACACCATACATTCTAGTCCTGTCTTAACCATGAAGCCATCTGGGTGATCTTGGCACAGTCCTCTCTCAGCTCTGAGAAGCCATTTCCATAAACTTGTCAAAATTGCAGGGACTTGTACGGGAAATTACACCAGACGTCAGTGCTGACTCAAAGGCTATATACTGTATATAGCACATATATATACAATATCAGCTCTTTATCGTAATGATCAAACAAATGAAAATAAAAATGAATCTTGCAAAATGGAAGAATTCTGAATTAGTAAATAAACTGGGGAAGTGGTTAGCATATAAACTAAGAAAAAAAAGTGTGAAGAAATAGATTAAAATTACAAAATAGGAATGTTATCATAATGGATGATATGGATATGCAAAGAGTATTGTATCAGTATTGTACAAAACTATACAAAGGAGGAGAAATTTTCCCAGCAAAAGTGGATGAATGTTCAAAGAACCAAAATTTAGCAAAAATGATGGATAAATAAAAGTAGATGGAATGGACCTATAACAGTAACGGAATGTTGTGAGGCTACAAAAAAACAAAAAACACTAAAATAGGAAAACTCCAGGCCTATACAGATTGCAAACCTCCTATTACAAATATTTTGAAGATGAACTTTTATAACATCTTCAAAAAATGAATTCTATTCTGGATAGTTTTAGGATACCAGAAAGTTGGTCAGCTGCAAATATAGCATTAACTCCTCAAGAAGGCGAAAACCGGACTATCGAAAAAAATTACTGGCCAATATCTTTATTGAGCAATAATTTAAAAAATATTTAGCTAAAAGGTCGAAAAGTGTCTTACATGATTATATACATGATGAGCAATGTGTCTTTTTGCCTAAAATATGGTTAAGAAGCAATATTAGAAATATTTTCTTAACATAGTAAAATATTCGTAACAACATATTGAAAATCAAACCGCGTTGAAATTTGTGAACTTGGAAAAAGCATTTGATAACCTGAATGTGTAAGAGATATCTTTCTGTTTTTTCTATTGGCAATGCCATCAAATCTTTACTTACAGAAAGTCTGTGGTTGGATTAGACTTCTTTTTAAGGATATAAGAGAAGGAAAATGAAAGGACAGATTTTGAATCAAGGAAAAACTACTGCAGCTCATAAATGCCACACCATGCAGGTGAACTTTGTCTCTTGGTCTGGAAGCATCTTTTTGTGCCTTTTTATTAGAATTAGGCTTTTCACTTTAACTGAAGTCATTCTTTGTTCGATCCAAATCCTAATGAGGCAAGGCATTGGAGATCTGGCTATCTTCCCAGACATTTGGGTCAGGAGATAGGTAAGTTCTGCTACTATTGATAATGAGTGGGTTATCCTTGGGTGTGTGGAAGGTTAAATTTGGTGGGATTGTTTGCTTTAATCTTGTCAGCTGCCCGGTCATCTATATAAATCATATAAATTATATATTTTTTAAAATAGTTTGCATTAATTGCGTTCAAAAATTGCTAGTATTGCTGGTTCAATTTATTCACTGCAAATTAAATAAGATATTTAATCTGGATTTGAGCTGTGGGACAAATTGTACTTTTTAATAAGTCCAGACTGGTTCTTTAATTAGCTTCTGTATTAGGAAGGAAGGAAGATACACCTAATAAGTTAGCACTTAATTTATCTGAAGCATTTCTATACCACTCTTCGTTTCATTTTGTATTTGAGGGCCCTGTGAAATTCATTCAATCATTTAGAACATGCAGTAATTACTTTTTTGCTACTTAAATGTGTACACAAATTAAAACCGCAGGAAGACTACAATAAGCTTGCCAGTTCAGGCCATTACATAATAGAGAATGTATTCAATGCAACGTCAGGATTAATGACTGTATATTAACATTTTTCCTATTAATGTTATTCATTTACTCATCCAGGCTTTAAATCATAGTATAACTGAAAGCCACCGAGCAATACACAAAGCCAAGTACTGTGAAGTCTGCAATGCAAATTCTTCCTTGATGAGGCTAGTTTTCCATTCAGTGAAGGAGCATTTTTTTTATCGCTCCTTATCAATGTTTTTTTTTTTTCTTAATGAATTGGAAAAATAAATTGTGTTACCTCTCTTAATACTGTGCTTTTATAACCTCGGTAGAGTCCTGGGATACCCTAAAAAAATCAACAAAGAAAACCGATCAGCTACTGCAAATTGTTAGGAAAGGCTGCCAACATATTGAGGATTACATGATAAGCAGAACAGCTTTACTGAGGATAATGTAATGGCTTCCAGGAAATTGACAATATTGATTATAAACACACTACCTATTGATTTCCTGAGTTTTATCTCACTTTTGAATGAGTTCGTCAGCTAGAGCTGCACATTGAAGAGATAATATTTAGTTAGTAACCTAGAAGAACCAAGACAGAAAGAAATCTATTGCTGATGCTTATAATCACCGGCTATTCAAAATATGTATGATAAAAGAAAGTGGAGGTAAACTTTGACTTATGACTGTAATGGAGCTCAACATTTCCCTCTTAAGTCATGATGGTTGTATGTTGAAGCACCCTGGTGATTGACCTGATTTTACAAACTTTTTAGCGGTGGTCATTAAGCAAACACCAGGTCATTAAGCAAACAACGCAGTCTTTAAATGAATTTCACAATCATTAAGTGAGTCGGTGCATTCCTATGGGCATTTTTTTTTTTTTTTGGTTGCAAACCAGCCAAAAAGGCAACTTGTAAATTATCTCATGTGACATGGAATGCTACAACTAGCCGTAAAGGTCAGCTGGTTGTCAAGTGTCCAAAATGCAATCATGTGACCGTTTGTGTGTGTGTGTGTGTGTGTCTGTGTGTGTTGCCATCAAAACTCCAAAAGTGGTTCACAAGTAACTTTTGAGGTGTCCATCATAATGAAGTGACTGGTTGTTAAGCAAGAACTACTTGTAAGTTAAATTTAGGGAAAATTAAATCTACTGCTTTTAACAGATTTAACAGCAAATAGGCAGCAAAGAAATTTAATAAATTAAAATAAATTTTAAAAAACTATACTGATTTCATTGTCATAAAAGCGTCAAATTTCCTATTTTGTTTCTATTGTCAGTTACTTTCCAATGTAATAATTAAAATGCTCGATTTTTTAAAATAATACTTAATAACTTAGAAACAATTTAATTAATTTAAAATAATTGTAATAATTAAATGATTAAAATGAATAACATAATAGAAGTTATTTGGATTAATTTATTTCAATTAAATTCTAATTAAAAATAAAAACAATATGAGGCCCTGCAATGCTCTTCTCCAGCATCTTATTTTACTGCCAAGAATTTCCCGTTTAAGTACTCTTAAAATTTTTTTTAAGATAGTTGCCTCAGCTAAGTGTCCCCATCTGCTGTAATAAAGAAAAATAAAATTTCTGGAAAGTTAGAGCCAACACCATTATACAGTTACCATAAGACTAAGAGAGTCCCCATTATCTGAAAATATATGCACATACAGTTTGCACTCCATGGAAAGCATAAAAGCAAACATCTAAGGAAGCCAGTTGAAGAGACAAATGAACAAGTAGCAATTAATCCATTAATGGCCCAGCAATGGCCCAGCAATGACAACTATAAAAGCTGGAGAAGATAAAGTGCTTCTTATCTAGATAAGAGCTTCCGTTTCTCTCATACTGGTGTTTGGCAAGTTCTAGTTAGGAGAGATAACTGGAGATATAAGTGTGTGGGTGCCTACAGTATTTTGTTAAACCAGTAATGCTTTATTCTTGACAGAACTTCTGATTCTTATGAAAGTTAGGGATAAATATCTCACTGAACACTCAGGGGTCATGGCAGCCATGTTGTAAATAGCCAAATCACCCCATACCCATTTTTCAAAAGTGTTCACAATATCTCCTCATGATGATGTATCCTTCAATCCTTCAAAGTTAGTGACTTTCCTGAATATACTATTTATCCGCTCCAATAAGTTAGAGACTTATTGGCCTACCCCCCTGACTTTTCTTCAACCTTACCTCTTCATAGACGGTTTGGGAAAGGATCCGTAAGGTACTGGAAGACGGGGACACTTGTGCTCTTTGCTTCACAACTTCAGCAGGAACTCGTATTAGACAAGCAACCTGAAAAAAAATACATAATTTAGACTAAAGTAAGATTTTGGTGGAGGATTACAATGGCCAAGAAACCTGTGGCCTTAATGTGAGCAGTGGAGGACTAACACTACACCATATACTACAGAAATCAGATGTCAGAAGGAAGGCCGATAAAATATCCACAGATCCCTCACATCCTGGATATGAACTGTTTCAACTCCTCCTCTTCGAAGCCACTATAGGCATTGCATGCCAAAACAGCTAGACCTAAAGATTGTTTTTCCCTCATGCCATCACTCTGCTGAACACCTAATTCACACGGCACTGTCTTATGCTTAAGGATATTTACCCATGCAGTATGGCTGTAGTGTTATTATTATCCTTCTCATCTTTTCTACTACCCCATCTTATTGGTATCATATTATGATTATTATTACTCTCTTGTTTTGCATTTACATTGAGAGTTTCTGCCCCGGAGACAAATTCCTTGTGTGTATAATCACACTTGGCTGAATAAAATGTTCTCTATTCTATTCTATTATTTCTATTTCTATTATTTCTATTTATTTTTATTTTATTTAGTTTCCCCGAAAATAAGACATCCCCTAATTATTTTAGCATGCGCTAAAATAAGCCTCCCCCCCACCGAAAATAAGCCCTCCCCCAAAAAATTTAAACACAGAGCTGGAAATCAGGTAAGATGGCAAAAGGAGCCCCATCTTGCTCCACGCACCCCAAAATAATAAGACCTCCCTGAAAACAAGGCCAAGCGCTTATTTCGGGGTTCAAAAAAATATAAGACAGGGTCTTATTTCCAGAGAAACACAGTATTTATACTTCTATTATTCCTATTTATTCCTATTTCTATTTAATTCTAAATCTGTTCTGTTCTATTTTCTTCACTGGTGATGATATGGCATAGTGAGTATAATGGGTAGCCTTGTCAGAACCTGATCTCTAACAGCACACAAGTAAATAATTCAGGAGGATTCATTTATAGAAGAAACTTGTTTATATACAATAAAATAAAACATGATGCATGTATACAATACCCATGCAGCTCTTGCAATGTGACAGCAAGTACAAGGACAAGAAGTAGAAGCAGAAGGGAGGATCAGAACTAGAAGAACTCTTTGTTGTGCTCCACCAGCAGCCTATGGAGCTGGCAGCAGAGTCGGACAGTGAGGAGGCTGGGGAGGATCATGGGCCAGTCCTGGAGTCTGGGGAAAGCTCGGACGAGGGCTCTGCGTCGGAGGCAGAGATGGGGCCAGGGCCATCTGGGAGTTATGAACGGACTCTGGAGCCAGAGAGGCAAAGGAACAGGAGGAGCCTGTTCCTAGTGTATGCATGTGCAGAGCTGCCAGAAGGTAAGAACAGTTCAAGCAAAAGGGATGACTCGGGAGTAAGGCCTGGAGATAATTGGCCCCTCCCATAAGGCTTAAAAGAGGAGCAAAGGCACGTGTGCACTTTGCAGGAAAGCAACGCTGTTAATTCTGTTCCTAGTCGGCATCTCTGTTTGATTCTGGACTCCATGTGGCTTTGCCAGATAGGTCTTTGGCAGCATGTCAAGGGAGATAAAGGTTGGTGATTATCCCGAAGGACTTCTCCCGAAGGACTTTTTGCAACTAATTGGGACTCAGCTGTGAATGAACGTAATTCACAGCTGTTGCAATAAAAGAGGTTTTTGGGACTACTCATGTGTTTTAATGACTCAGGAAGCCGAGGCCACAACACTTTTATATACACAGACCAGTTAAACTAAGCCATTCCCAGGCTCCAAGCCATCTCATATGGCTCACAACAGATCCTGTTTCTTAGTCACCAAACAGTTCCCATTGGCTGACCTGTTGTTACCAGCTCGTAATTTCTTATACACTGACATGATTCAAATTCTGGTGTTCCAAAAACAAACAAAAACAAACCTCAACCTCCTCTTCTCAAGTCGGTCGGTAGAACTTTCTCTTTTTATAGGTTTGTCAAGATGAATTGAGTTCCTCGATAGAACGGTGACAATTTCACCTTACATCAGAACTCTTCAGCTGATTGCATTTATTTTATTGTACATGTCACAAAGAGCTAATGGCAAAGAGCAGTCATTCCGTGTGCTTTCAAGCTACAGGCTACCTACAGAAATAAATTATTCCCACTGATTTTGACCCAGATAGTTACTTGATGACTCTTGAAAGTCAATCCTCAATAGGTTTCTAGATGTATTGGGCCACTTATCTTATTCCTTATATGAGTGATGGAAAACATGGGTTTCCCTGCATTGAACGCTTGCATTGTAATCAACCCACCAACCTATTAATTTTTTCCATTTGATATTTTTCTTTGACAAATGTTATGAAGGATCAGTATAGTCATAGAAACATAGCATGGAAAGGATTTAAAGGTCAGCTAGATGAAACCCTGCCCAATCAAAAATCTACAGTAGCATCCCTGACAGACAGTCATCCAGCATATGAGAGGGAGAGAGAGGGGGGAGGGAGAGAGGGAGGGAGAGAGATCACTACCTCCCAAATCTGTCTGTTTCACCTTTAAATATTACTTACCAATAGGAATCTTTTTCTGATGCTCAACCAAAATCTTGCATTTTAACTCTATTATCCCTTATACTGTCTTCCGAAGCAATTTTCTATGAATTGAATGAATACCTATATCTTCAGGTACTTTTTTTTCCTATCTTCCTTTTTTTGAGGGTTGCCTTAAACATTTTATTATATGGGTCAATACTGCCATCTAGTGATCAAGAGTACTTCATAGCTACAGGTCTATTTTTCTTACGAAAGATTGACACTAACTCTTTCAAATGTTTACAGGGACAATGGGGGAAAAAATCACAAGTTTTGTGATCTACATCTACCTCTATACTACTAAAACTCTTGTCATTACCGTTAAATGGGCAAAACAGTGCATCACAGGGCAAGAATTTTTGAATCAAGCTACCTCAAAAGGGCTTAGATGCATCCAATGCATCCGAAATCAAGAGACCTGTAACTCCTGTGGGAATTAAATTTGGGGACGCTGTGGCTGCTTTGAGCTGCTGCTATGGTCGTATGATGGCCATTTTGAACAGTCCGTGGCAATTTCCCAGCCAGTCTTGCAATCCCTTGCTCCTGCCCTCACCCAATAGCAAGGAATTGGTTCATCATGTGGCTCTTAAAGAAACAATGGCTGTGTGAAAAATGGTCATAACTCACGCGCTGTTGTAACGGTCATAACTCAAGTGCTGTTTTTTCAGTGCTGTTGTAATTTCAAACAGTCACTAAATGAACTGTTGTAAGTCGAGGGCTATCTCTACATTGGAAAGATTCATAATCTGAATTGCATTTCTCACTGTGGGAACCAGGCAGTGAAATTAATCTAAATAAAAATGACAGAAAGCCACAGAGGCCACATGCAACCTTATTTGATCTCTTACAGTAAGCTGCCAAAAATTCAGCAGAAAAACCACCTATTTTCACCTATTTTCTGTAGAAAGTAAGGGACAAAGTAAGCATGTTAAGAAGTCACAATTTTTTTAACCATCCATTTTCCCCTTTAAATCCCCTACAAATCTCATCCCAATAGATTTGAAAGGACAGAAATTCATCATTGCTGTGTTACCAGTCATATAGTCCTTTCACTTTTGGATTCCAAAATATGATATTTTACAATAATATGTTAAACATGAATAATACGTTTACTCCTCATCCCTCCAATCATTTCTGCTGTCTGGTTTGGTGCAGCACACTTCATCTTGAGCTCTATGGACACTCACTATGAGTGACTGTAACCTAGACTTTAGCATTCAGAAGATTGGACCCTCTACAAAAAAAAAAACCAAAAAAAAAAAAACCAAGATCTTTTCAAAACAGGTATGCCTCAAAAACACAGTTTTCATCAGTAAAATTTTATCATTTAACTTGCTTGGCGTGAACTTCTTATCACAGGCCAGTATCATCAATCATTCTTTTTTTATCGCACTAACTCATCACCTAATCAGAGGAGACAGACTGAGGTGTGATCAGAAAGCATGATGTGAAAGTTAACAATGAAGCTGCTGCTTCATGACCCAGACAAAAATGGGCACACTGTGTCCTGACATTGCCAGAGTGAAGCAATCCTTCCTCTTGAAGTAATAAGCTGGTCTGCATTAGTAGTTGTGGTCTTTATGACCCTGTAGCTGGGTCTCCTCGCAGCCATGGAGGTCCACTGGGTCACTCAGTCCAACCCATTTCACAAGGCTATCGTTTTAAGAATAAACTTGGAAGAGGGAAGGAGAGCTATGCAAACTTGAAGCCTGGAAGAAACCTTAAAAGAAAGAACCTTAGGTCCGTCTCTGTATCTCTCTCTCTCTCTCATCTCTCTTTCTCTCTCTCTCATCTTTCTCTCTCTCTCTCTCTCTCTCTCTCATCTCTTTCTCTCTCTCTATCTTTTTTTTCTCTCTCTCCCCCTCTCATCTCTCTCTCTCTCTCATCTCTCTTTCTCTCTCTCTCTCTCTCTCATCTCTTTCTCTCTCTCTCCCCCTCATCTCTTTCTCTCTCTCTCATCTCTTTTTCTCTCTCTCTCTCTTCCCCTCTCATCTCTCTTTCTCTCTCTCTCATCTCTCTTTCTCTCTCTCATCTCTTTCTCTCTCTCTCTCATCTCTCTCTCTCTCTCATCTCTTTCTCTCTCTCTCTCATCTCTTTCTTTCTCTCCCCCTCTCATCTCTCTCTCTCTCTCATCTCTCTTTCTCTCTCTCTCATCTCTCTTTCTCTCTCTCTCATCTCTCTTTCTTTCTTTCTCTCTCTCTCTCTCTCTCTCTCTCTCTCCCTCTCATCTCTCTTTCTCTGT
This sequence comes from Pantherophis guttatus, assembly GCF_059756535.1. Classification (NCBI taxonomy): domain Eukaryota; kingdom Metazoa; phylum Chordata; class Lepidosauria; order Squamata; family Colubridae; genus Pantherophis; species Pantherophis guttatus. The sequence goes on from NC_142064.1 coordinate 241,406,565, forward strand.
GTGTGTGTGAGAGAGAGAAAGAGAGAAAGATGGATGGATGGAGATAGACAGACAGATGATATAAACTATAGCCATATTAGCGTCATTGGCATTAAAGCTAGCTTAGCTATTCTGAGAGTTGTGGCCCCAACAATTTTGAAAGGCCCTTGGATGAAGAAGGCTGGGGATCATAGTCCGATAGCTCTCCTGAGAGTTAAACTAAAAGGCCAATCACAAAAAATAAATCTTGAAAATGTTAATTGTAAGGGAAGACTTAAGTCACAGCTACGGAATGAAAAAGAGGGAGGGGGGGCGGGAAATGATATGAAGTCTACTGCTGATCCAGGGCTGTAATCCCCATATAATCTACAAATATATATCCATGTCCAAGGGACGCAGTGGCTCAGTGGCTAAGACGCTGAGCTTGTCGATCGAAAGATCGGCAGTTCAGCGGTTCGAATCCCTAGTGCTGCGTAACAGGGTGAGCTCCTGTTACTTGTCCCAGCTTTTGCCAACCTAGCAGTTGGAAAGCATGTAAAAAATGCAAGTAGAAAAATAGGGACCACCTTTGGTGGGAAGATAACAGCGTTCCGTGTGCCTTTGGTGTATAGTCATGCCGGCCACATGACCACAGAGACGTCTTTGGACAGCACTGGCTCTTCAGCTTTGAAACAGATGAGCACCGCCCCCTAGAGTCGGGAATGACTAGCACATATGTGCGAGGGGAACCTTTATCTTACCTATATCCATGTCTACTACGTAGCCAGGACTACCTGTAACTACTATACTGTTCATCCCTTTGAACAAAACTCTTGGAGTTCGGGGGTTAGGAGGAAACAGCAACATCCACAGCATAGTAAATCCTATAAACCAAAGTAATATGGGTAGTAAAAAAACAGAAAGGGAACGTGCCTGAATATAATTCCCATAAAAACCCTGTGGGCAGCTGCTCAGATAGCAGACAGTTCTTAATTTGCTGGTTTAGCCTTTAATTGCGTGATGAATCTGCTGGCGTTGCTTGTAACTCTCTGCTTCCATTCATCTTGATTTACAAGCAATTTCAAGCTGCAGCTGTAATTTAAGTTTCCCCCAATATAACTGTCCTTCATTTTCTCCACCAGGTTCTAGTGGCAGAATCTCATTTTTTCCCCCCAGCACTTTTAACAATATGTTATCTGCTCTCTTGCACAGGAGTTTGGCAGAATCCTAGCATCTTTATAACATGAACAAGCCCAAAAGTTTATCAATATTTCAGAACCTACTGTGATTCATTCAAGAGTCACTGCTCATGTCCTATCGGTCCCTTTGTTGTACATTGGATTATAGACATCTGATTTATGCAGCTGAGGTTCATACAACATTCAAAACCAAAGCAGGCTACATTATACCATGTTTTCCCGAAAATAAGACACTGTCTTATATTTTTTTGAACCCTGAAATAAGCGTTTGGCCTTATTGCCATGTGCTCACAAGCCCGATTGGGCTTATTATCAGGGGATGTCTTATTTGGGGGGAAACAGAGTAGTTTGGAGCAGCATGTGAATCTATAATCCATACTTTAAAGCTTTAGATCTTGTTCAAGCCAGATAAATAGTTGACTAATGCAAACGTTTGTTTAATAATTATTTACTTAATAGACCTCATTTTGTTTAATATTGTTTTACCATAAAAAAATAAAATACAAACAGTAAAACAAACAGAATGAAACAAAAGCATATATTCAACCCTAACAAAAACAACAACAAAAGAAAAATATAGTGTACAAAAGAAGAGGGAAAAGTGATCATTTAAATTTAACGTGTAGGATCCACCCTGGCTGGGTGTTGAAAAGAAAAAAGCAGTAAATTCTCCTCCCCCTTTTACAAATTATGTATATGTCTATGTTATGAATAAAGAAGGAAAAGCAGTCAACAGGTTATTTAAAAAAAGACCTCATTTTGTTTGGATATGCTGAAACATAAACCCTGCATTCATACAACACAGTAATCCAAAACCAAGCTATATTGTGAATGAAAGAGTTAAGTCATGTAACTATAGTGCCTGTAGGGACTACAACTAGTCCTCCACTTACGAACATTCATTTAGTGACCATTTGAAGTTACAACAGCACTGGAAAAAGTGACTTATTATACCGTTTTTCACACTTTCAACCATTGCAGCTTCTTCAAGATCACGTGATCGAAATTCAGATGCTTGGCAACTGGTTCATATTTTCATAACCAGTTTTTCTGGTTCACCAGTTTTTGTGAATCATATTTAGTGTTCATAGTTGCAGTGTCCTGGGATCACACGATTACCTTTTGACAAGCAAAATCAATGGGGAAGTCAGATTCACTTAACAACTGTCTTACTAACTGAACAACTGCAGGGGTTCACTTAACATCTACGGCAAGAAATGGGGCAAAACCAGGAGTGAAATCCAGCAGGTTCTGACAGGTTCTGGAGAACAGGTAGCGGAAATTTTGAGTAGTTTGGAGAACTGGCAAATACCACCTCTGGCTGGCCCCAGAGTGGGGTGGGAATGGGGATTTTGCAGTATCCTTCCCCAGAGTGGGGAGGGAATGGGAATTTTGCAGTATCCTTCCCCTGGAGTGGGGTGGGAATGGAGGTTTTGCAATATCCTTCCCCAAGAGTGGGGAGGGAATGGGGATTTTGCAGTATCCTTCCCCTGGAGTGGGGTGGGAATGGAGGTTTTGCAATATCCTTCCCCAGGAGTGGGGAGGGAATGGGGATTTTGCAGTATCCTATCCCTGGAGTGGGGAGGGAATGGAGGTTTTGCAATATCCTTCCCCTGCCCCACCCACCAAGTCACGCCCACCAAGCCATACCACGCCCACCAAGTCACGCCCACAGAACCGGTAGTAAAAAAAAATGAATTTCACCACTGGGCAAAACCCACTTAACAATTGTCTCGCATAGCAACAGAAGTTTTGGGCTCAATTGTTATCGTAAGTCGAGGACTACCTGAGTAATGACTCTCTGGGTTTCAGTCTGATCCCAGGCCACCTGGGACCTTCTCTAGGCGAAGCATGCTCTGGATCACTCAGCCATGGAGCCTCCTTAAAACAGAGAGCATCACAATTGGTAGCTGAGCAGCTTCAAGGACCACTTGCCTGCTTCTCCAACAGAAAGCAGCAAGGTAGAAGTCAGCTCTCCCCTGATGAGAATTCACAAGGAGCTGCCAATGAAAGCGCCTCCTATCCTTATCCAACTCAATCAGAGCAATCTATACAGTAAGGCCATGATTTTGCAATACACTCAACATTCTGAGAACATAAAACAGCCATTTCATAGGAACCTAAACTTGTGCCTGCATCTTATTACTACATATCTACAGACCAGCCATTTGTTACAGTCCAACAACAATTAAAGTGTGGGGAGGGAAGCCGTGCTGAAAGTTGAGGCCTGCTTACCAAATAATAGCCTTTCCCTGTGGTTGTGGCTTGATTAAAGTCTAATGACTAATCAATAAAGCTATAATTACAATTTTTACCCTTTTGTGTGCAATTTGGGACACAAAGAAGAATCAATCAAAGACGGTTCAATAGCATTTGGCAGGGGAGAAGGGAATGAGAAACTCCCACCCACTTGTACCAGCTCTGGGGCCAGCACACCATGGCTCCAGGTTCTTGGCTCAGCTATTTGCAACCAGCAAGTTAGATAAGAAAAAGTATAACCCATCTACTATTTGCCCATTCTAACTAAATGGCCAGGCAGGTATCTGAAGATAATACTGATACCCAATTAGCTGAAGTGGGCAATGCTGTGGGTGGGTGGTCACATCCTTCCTGGAGGATGCTTGGCGGTGGGAAGAAACAGGTGCATATACCGTATTTTTCGGAGTATGAGATGCTCCGGACTATAAGATGCACCTACCTTTTTTGGGGAGGAAAACAAGGGGGAAAAAATCTGCCTCTGCCTACTAATATCCGTCGGTATTCATCTGGCTAGCATCCTTGCAGCAAACAGCAAACAGCCTGGTCAGCTTCAGCAGGTTATCGCAGCCTGATTTATCATGAACAGCTAATTGGCAGTTGGATTGGGCTCCCGGAATACTGCCAATCAGCTGTTCCAGGCTGCAGAGATCGCCAGAGCCCATTGCCGTCTCTGCATGTCACATTTTCAGCCTCCGCGCATCGCGTTTTCAGCCTCTGCACGCCCCACTTTTGGCCTCCGTGCGTCGCATTTTCAGCTGGTTCCAGAAGGCAGGGATTGGCGGCGGCAGCAGCTGCCTGGAACTGGCCGAAAATGCAACACACGGAGGCCAAAAATGGGGCGAGAGGATGCTGAAAATGCGATGTGGGGAGACCAAAAACGTGACACGCGGAGGCCAAAAACGGCAGAAGGATGGGGGCTGGTGGGTCGGCGGGGCTTCAGCAACATTCGGTGTATAAGTCGCACCACAATTTTCACCCACTTTTTTTGGGGGGGGGGGAGTGCGTTTTATACTCCAAAAAATACTGCATCTCTCTAACACAAAGTTATTTTCCAAAGTAAGGGTAGCCTTAGAAGAAGCATTGCAGATTTTCAATTGGGCCAATGTTTTTCAACCTCAATAACTTTTAAGATGTGTGGACTTCAACTCCCAGAATTTTTCCACTAGCATATTGGCTGTGGAATTCTGGGAGCTGAAGTCCACACAACTTAAAGTTGCTGAGGTTGAAAAACACTGAACTAGCCTATTCAATCAGCCATTCCTAAAATGGAATTGTGTGGATTGATTTATCCATACTCTAACAGCTTCAAAGAAGGACTATTGCAAGGATACAGTAGATATATATGTCTCTCTCGGTGTTGGTAAATCCATGTTTTATTACTGATGTACCTTGTGGGGTAGTGATTTAAGATAAGGCCATTTCATAGAAGAACCGCAATTATGGATCCTTCTTCTAGGAGATAGAGTTGACCCTAGTGCCACTGAATTTTAGTTATCTTCTACAATTGTATTTACTTTAGATGAGATGTCATATAGTTCTGAAGCTACAGTATCTATCTTTTTTGTAGCTGCTAAATACACTGTCATGAGTGTATGCTTTAATTATTTGTATGTTATATAATCATTATTATCTTATACATTACTACCCAGTTTCTCCAGAAAGTAGGAAAAATTGTAACCATTCGATTGTGTAAGCACATTTCACTACAGGTAAACTTTTACTTACTACTTCTCCAAAGGAGGCAGCCATCATGTGAATAACTGGAGCGAAATATGGAGAAGCATCTGTGTGCAGGACAGCTTTCGTATATTCGTAAGTGACAAAAAAGGCAGCAGCTGAAACACAAGATAGAATGTCTCTTAAGTCCCCTAAGATTCCTTATGATTACATACAATGTTTGTACAATAGACAATAAATATGAAAGAAGATGAAGATTGTCCCTTTGCTTGCAGGAACCATCATATTTACAAATATTCTCCATAGTATCATGCATCTTTCCCTCCATTCCAGTTTTTTTTAACTAGCCATGCTGCTATGATATAGTCATTTTGTGAGGGAGCAAGCCATCTCTATGATAATTCTCTTCATGTTGTCAAATTGTCTGATATATCCAACAACCAAGATGACTAGCTCCCCCGCTATCTAACACACAATCTTCCAGAGATGGAGTTTTAGTAACACAGCCAGGGTGGATTTGATTTAAATTGAGTCGATTTAAATCATGATTTAAATCATGATTTAAATCACTAGTAAAGACTTGATTTAAATCAACTCGATTTAAATCATAATTTTTAAAGAGCAACTGTCATCTCTGCTACTCCTTTGACCCACTGTTGACTCACCGATAGTCCCAGTGTTGCAGAATATACAGCCTTGTGCTACATAACTAAGCTCCATTTCATTCTGAATAAACTAAATTATTTATGTATCTTAAATAGAAAACTATCTTACGATAGATTTTTACCCCAAGAGTTTTTTATTAAAATAAATTCGATAAAAATCAAAAAAATCTGATTTAAATCAAAAAAATCTGATTTAAATCAAAAAAATCCGATTTTTTTTATTTTTTAAAAAAAATCATTGATTTTTATCTACCCTGAACACAACCTTTCTTTTTTTCCAAGTCAGCAGGATCCAAAAATGATAAAACTAAAAATGACAATATGGAAACATGATAAGGCAACTAGAAAAGTCAAATGATTGTCTTCTTGGAAATAAAACAAATACCAACAAACAAAAGGTTGGACATTTGGGGGCCAATCATATGATGCTTTCTTGGTATGTGGAGGGTGTGAGGTCCTGGATTAGGAAGAACAGCCTTCAGCTGAACCAGTGGTGGGATTCAAAATTTTTTACTACCGGTTCTGTGGGCGTGACTTGGTGGGCGTGGCTTGGTGGACGTGGCAGGGGAAAGATACTGTAAAATCTCCATTCTTTCCTCACTCCAGGGGAAGGTTATTGCAAAATCGCCATTTCCTCCCAATCAGCTGGGACTCGGGAGGCAGAGAATAGATGTGGTGGGGCCAGTCAGAGGTGATATTTACCGGTTCTCTGAACTACTCAAAATTTCCGCTACCGGTTCTCCAGAACTGGTCAGAGCCTGCTGAATACCACCTCTGAGCTGAACCCTAGCAAGACTGAGTGACTTTGAGAGTTAGGAGTACACAGATATACTGTCTTATATTTTGTTATTTTGTACATTTTTAGCATTACTTAGCTGCTTAGTGTCACTACAGTGAGATAGGCAGTAATATTACTTTAATACAATTCACTTCAGGAAGTTCTCGACTTATAACCACAATTGGGATCAGAATTTCCATCTTTAAGCAAGGTGGTGGTTAAGTTAGTCTCGCCCGATTTTATTTTATTTTATCTGCTTCCCCCATTGACTTTGATCGTTGGAAACCATCTGGGAAAGTCACATATGGGGATCTCATGATCCCAGGCTGCTGCAACTATGGTCAGTGTCCTACCATTTATTCTTTATTTTAACAGCATTTTGGTCCAGATCCAAAGCATTGAATCCCACCTTATTAACACTATGTTCTAGAATTAAAATGTTTTTAAATGATTTTTGAAAAACCATGTCCCTTTAAACACTGGGCAACTGAAGCCAGCAATTTTAAAATAGTTTTTAAGAGAAAAATACCAGGGATGCTCTTACTCCAGGTAGAGAATATCTAAATCTGATAGAAGTCCTATCTTCAGGTAGCAGAACATTTTGTTGATGTGGACATAAAATGTTAAAAAAAATTTACACAGATCAAAGAGATGAGAATAGAAGCTCCAAAGACTCACCAATGTAACGTGTTACTTTATTTCAATCACTTATTCACTTATTCAATTCAATGAATCCCCAAACTAGCTTACAAAACTTCCCTAAATTTTAAAAAAGCAATTGAAGGATTTAGCATGGGAACTTCTGAGACAAAGAAAACAAAAAACAAAGCAAAACATAAAGGTAAAAATGAATACATATAAACCATTTTACTTCTTGCATCAAATCAAAAACCATGTCTTTTCCCACCTCTTGTGTTTTCTAGGACTTCTGCACATATATAAGCAATTTTGTAATTCAACCCAATTCAGTCAGGTGTTATTCTAAATATCTTTTTTTTTCCTTCTAAAATTCACCAGCAGTGTAGATGCTCTAAAAAAGCAGGATAAAATGAAAGACTGCATTATGAATTGGCAGCAGTATTTCATACTGGCAAAAACTAAAACCAAAACATCTGTTTCCCCTGATATTAAAAAGGTGGCTTTTTAACTATGCAGGACTTCAAGTAGATTTTTATTGCATCTGTAAAAACAGGAGAAAGTTCAGAATTTAAAAATAGAAATGGTGTAAGAGAAAAATAGTGGATGTGTCAAAAGGAGCACTTGCTAATTCTGTTTCAGGGCTACCTCTATTGCCCTCTGTGGCTAATCAAAAGATGCTTATCTTCTCCAAAAGAAGATAAGGAGAGAGAAGATTTTAAAAAAGAAACAGAAAAATTAATAAGTTGGGAAGAGCTTAGTAAGTTTAAAAGACGCCTGAGGATGAATCTATAAACTTATGTTAGCATCCACCATTGGACGAAGAAAAAGGTTAGAAACAATGATAACACCGTTGTATTCATGGAAATTAAAAAGCAAAATTAAGTTTAAGAAAGTTAGAAATGCAAGCGTCTATATCAAACAGGATGAGACCCTTACATTGTCCAAAACAGACACTCACTTGTGCAATAAAACTGTTTCTTCTTTAAAATGTGGCAATTCTATCAGCAGGAGTATGTTATTATTATTGATTTGGCTTTCATTTATTATTTTTATTTATTAGATTTATATGCCGCCCATTTCAGAGTTTGAGGCACCTTTATTCTGCCTTTATTATTGTTTACAAATAATTCAGGGCAGCAAAAATACATGATACTCCTTCCTTCTCCTAGTTTCCTGACAATAACAAACCTGTGAGGTGGATTGGGTTGGCCTGAGATAGACTGACAGGCCCAAAGTCATCCAAGCCAGTTTTTCATGCCTAAGGTGGAACTAGAACTCAGAGTCTCCTGGTTGCTTTTTTTCATTAGGGGAAGGGGCTCCCATAGGAGAAACACCTTTCTGTTGTGGTCCCCCAGCAGCCTGTGGAGCTGGCAGCGAAGTCAGACAGTGAGGAGGCTGGGGAGGACAATGGGCCTGTCCTGGAGTCAGGGGAAGGCCCAGACGAGGGCTCTGCATAGGAGGAGCCTGTTCCTAGTGCACGCATGCGAAGAACTGCCAGAAGGCAAGAGCAGCTAAAGCAAAAAAGGACGACTCGGGAGTAAAGCCAGGAGATGATTGGCCCCTCCCAGAAGGCTTAAAAGAGCAGTAACGGCTCTTGGGATCTTTGTAGGAAAGCAATGTTGCTACATTTGCTTCTTGTCAGCATCTCTTGCTTTTGAACTTTTGTCAAGAAAAGCATTTGGCAGGGTGCCAAAGTAGACAAAGGTTGGTGATAAGGCCGTTGGTGTTTATGAAAAATTTATTTTGGACTTAATTTGGACTAAGCTGAAAACGAAGTATTCTCCACCATTCAGTTGGAATTCAAGAAGCTTCTTGAATGAGAAGCAAAATGTTTTCAAGAAAAAAAAAAAACTAAGCAAGTCCTTGGAAAAGCATTTTTGGTCAATTAGAGGGAGACCAGCTTGCAATAAAACTGGGAAAGACAGTTGCACAGAATGCCTTACCATTTGGAAAAGATCCTATGGCAGCAGAAGGAACACCAGCATAAATGCCACGGAAACCACCAGCCTTTTTAAATCCTTGGGGACTCTGCAGTCTAGTTTTGACTGTATCCAAAGGAAATAATGTCAGGTCCACACACACACCAGCCAGCCCACCAGCCTTCAAAAAAAAAAAAGAAAGAAACAAGCAAGAAGAAGCATTATTAATAAAAAACAGTGATTTGTCAGAAGTGAAGACCACCTAATAAGCCAATTTATTTGAAAATCAGCCTTTGATATAGGCGGCCCAGTTCCTATTCTGTTCTGGGCCACTAAGTAATTTCATGTCATCATTTTTCGAATAGAAATCAAACAGACAATTTTTCAAGCAAAACAAAAATTAAGAAGAATGCTTATTAATGCTGGAGAATGAAAGTTTAATTAACATGTTTAAGTTGTAGCTATCCAGAATTATCACTGTCCCACTCTGATCTAGCTAAATGGGGGCGTACAGTAAAAATAACAAAACATACAAGCAAATTAAAAATACTTTCCAATATGATACAACAGGACATGTGGAAATGACACCCACAGAAGTAAGTACCTATACTGAATATTCGAAAAGAAAATAAATGAAAGCTATAGATTTAAACAGTGCCATTTGGGAAGAAAAATAATTAACTCGACATTTTATCACTGCTGCATTTGGACTTAATTGTTCTTCTCTAGGTTGGATGAAATGACAGAAACAAATCAGCTATTCCAATATTGATGGTAAAATCCAGGAAAGCTCATTACAATATGCAAACATAATGTCAACATGATGTGCCATTAGCACAAGAAACAGTTCTGAAATATAAATACGCAGCACTAACAACCATAAGACATGATCAGATAGCTAACATTTATCCACTGACAAAACTGTGCTAAGCCTAAATTATAAAGTCTCTACTGACTGCTTCTGTCTCAGTTGAGACAGCGGAGAGATTAAGGGACAAAAAGTGTAATTTCCATAAAGTGGGTGGGTGGAAAGCATCAAATTAAGGACCCAGGGTTTAAATGCTTTTGTGGTGTACAGGTCATATTTTATATTAACTGCCATGTGTAATTTTCAAGATTTTTCACCTTTTTGAAACAACAAATATTTTCATAAATCTAATCTGAAATCCCTGGAGATTCTCAATCATCCAAGTCATGGTTGTCCCAACAGTGCTTTTCCAAAAGGCAACTAGACTTTCTTAGTTTATTTATTTATAAAATTTATTGGCTGCTTATCTTACCACAGACTAACTTTGGATGGTTTACAAATATTTCGTTTCTAATCCAAGGGAAAGTGGGGAATGGATGGATTTATATTCTTTGCAGTCATCTGCAGAGTGCTAATGCCCAGAAAGTCCAGTTGTGTTTTAGAAAAGAACCATTAGTCTTAAATGTGAAAATTGACTTAATTACCATGCGCCCCAAAGGATAGCACAAATCTCTCCATTTACTATAAACAACTCATTCACCATGAACCATGCACCACACAACCCCAAATGTTCACTTCATCTGCCAGCAATCAGGAGTTCAACCCAGAGTTCACTGCAGTACAGGTAGTCCTCACTTATTGGCTGCCTCATTTAGTGATCATTCTAAATTACAATGTTAAAAAAAAACAGCTTTGCAACCAACCTTCGCATTTACAACCTCTGCAACAACTTGCATTCATATGGTTCCCATCGGGTGCCTCACAACTGGCACACAATTATGTGAGATATAAAGACCCAAATATTTTAATCCTCACTATTCATAAACAAGTCTGGTTCACAAAATTAAAGGTTTATTGGAGATAAAATGAAGAAAAATAAAAAGCGGTTGCAAGCGCAGCCTATTAGACCCTTCCCAAATGGATTGAGTTCAAAGAGCGCAAAAAGCAGTTTTCAAGCTATACATTTTATACTCCTATACAATGCACGCCACGCCTAATAAGCCCTCCCAATTCCCCTCTATTCTCCTAAGTCATTCTCCAAGTTGTTTTACACATTAAAGCAGTGGTTCTCAACCTGCGGGTCGCGACCCCTTTGGGGGTCGAACGACCCTTTCACAGGGGTCGCCTAAGACCATCGGAAAACACATATTTTCAATGGTTTTAGGAATAATTTTATGGTTGGGAGTCAGCACAACATGAGGAACTGTATTAAAGGGTCGCGGCATTAGGAAGGTTGGGAACCACTGCTTTAAAGGGTCATCTTGACATTTCCTGCCTAACAACAACTATCTTATCATGTTTACTTTTACTTTTCACCTTGAGCGGATGTTCCTTTCTTACTGATATTGGTCTTGCCCAAGGCGTAGGTTCCTGTCTCCAAGGGAGCTTTTAGCAAGTCATAACACATTGTCTCTACTAATTACAATTTGTGGTCAGTTTGCAATAGTAAGAACATCATAGCTTTTTAATACATTAAACACTTTTATAAAAGAGTAACTTATTATTCATTTCCTTCAATTACAACCACCGTATTGTCTTAAAGTCACCTGATTGTTGTTTGTGTGCCTCAACTCTTAAGCAAAGTTAAGTAGAGAGGGCAGAAGTAAAATTGTATGTTGTCTTTTTTACTTCTTTTATCTTTCTTTTGTTTTTAACTTTATGTTTATCTTTTACTTATGTGAAAATCTTTAATATTTATTTTAAAAAAAGACTCATGATGTCTTAGAAAATAAAGAATAAAATCCTTAAGGCAATTAATATCTGTAACAAAATCACAAAACAGGTCCCAATATCCATATTAAACAGCCACACCAACTTTAGAAGTGCCATTTAATTAAAAATTCTGCAGAAGAGTACAACTTTGAATTTCTTCTTCAATACTAACCAAGTATTGGTTAGCACTACTAACCAAGCATAAACTGAAAAAATATCAAGATCTGGTATTCCTCCCCAAATTTCCAGCGGTGGAGAACTCTCATATCTGGGGACAAACATAAGTCGATGGGTCAGTTCTGAAAGAAGCAGTTCTACAAATGTTTAGGGCAATGAAACAATCTTATAAATTAAGCATTCTGAATTATGCTCAGAAGGCTACAGGAATCTAATGCAGGAGGCCCAAAATGGGTGCTATAGCTTTTATGTGCCATCACCATTGCTTTCTACATCAACTCAGCTTCTGAGTAGTCTTCAAAGGCAACCCCAAGCATAGGGCACTGCAGCAGTCAATCTTAGAGCTGATAATGTGGTAGGCAACAGCTATTCAATAGCCCAAATTGGGCAAAACACCCACAAGCATTTGCCTATCTACCGGTAGCAGTAGGTCTAGAGTAGTCTCAAGTCACAAATCTGGTCTTAGCGGAGAGTTGTTTCCCATGCAGAGTTGTAAATGGAACAGGCAAAGGCCAAATAGTTTCTGAAAAAAACAGACCTCTGCTTACTGGAATTAAACTCAGTTCCTTCCCATTCAGCCCTTGCAGAATCCAGACCTTGGGTCAACACTTCTATTATATCCTGTACTTGTCCTGAGATGGGTATCATCAACAACCCAATGACACCTCAAAATACTCCAATATCCTGATGGATGACAGCCCAGACTAATTCAGGAAATTCTCACAGGAAGGAGCAAAGGATTTATCAAAGAAAAATGAAAAAGCAACAAGCAACTGTCAATAACTTTAGTTCATATAGAATTAGTTTGCCTTGTATTGTTGGATTCTTTCACAGCAGAAGTCAAGGTTGGTCATCTTCAGCCATGATATCTCATTCAAAAAGTGCTCTAGCTTCAGTTAAAATTTTAATCAATAAGTTAATTACTCTTTTAATCTGCTTGGCTATTTTGCATGCATTGATTTCACTACTCCCTATCCTTTTAGCTCTTTCTCCATCAGAATTCTTATCTGTAGCAAGTGATTAAGAGAAGAAAAAGAAAATTGATCTGGTTTTAATCTAGCCATCTGGCAAAAGCATGAATCAAAAGTTACTAATTGGTTCTTTGGATTTGAAACTTTTGTATCTTATACGTAATTTAAATTCATGAAGTAGCTAATGTGGAGCATCTGCCAGAGAGTACAAATACCTAGATGCCTATTTTAACTGTGGAAAACAATAATGATTTTTTGGACAGCAAAGGAACATTGATACCCTTTCTGGAACTACTTTTAGACTTCTAAAAGAGAAAAATAGAAAGCTTTGCACAGAATTTTATATTTTTTTATGCCATTTCATTATTTTTGGACAGCCTGAGATAGTTTTAGACACCCGAATACCTGGGAAAATGTTTAATATGTTCATATTCTTTTGAATAATATATAGACTACACTGAGAAAACATATTCTTCTTAATGAAGGAATAATTTACCATGGTTAATCTATTTGTAAACAACCAAAAGAGTAAAAAAGCAATCTTACAAAAGGAGGAACTCTGAAAAAGATAACAGAATTTAAAATACCTACAAAGAATTAAAATCATTTATTAAGACACATAATTACAAACTGCTAATTAAACATGACATGGAGACAGAGCAAATATTAAACTATATAATTAAATGCATGCAAAATGTCAAAGAAGCAATAGTCACGGATCAATGGAAGAAGTCAATAACATTTATACCAAGCTATAGTCTTAGGGAAAATTTGGTGCAAAATGAAACATGGTATATGACTCTATTAACAACTGCCAGGATGGATAAATCAGCCACCCAGAGTCACTTGGTTGAGTTGGGTGGCTAAAGAAATCAATCAATCAATCAAATAAATAAATTGACAAGAAATGTTAGAAATGCCACAATAAAAAAGAATGCTGTATCTAATGCGGTGGTTATGTAAAAATCCTCAAAAGTATTAGAAAGAAATACCCTAAAAAGTTCAGAAATTAAATTTGATTTAAAACCACAAATATTTTTAGCAAATGTGATCTCAGAGAATAGAAATAAAAAATGTCATAAGACTTGCTGTTCAACATTGGAAATACAGGCATACGGCTCCATAGTTATTCAGTGGTTTGCAGTATTGATTAAAACAGATCAACTATGAATATGTTATGAATCATGGCTCCAATTCATTGGTACTTGTAAATGCGCAAATATATTTTGTGTATTTTGGGTTTTTTTCTTCTTTTATAACTTTATATACTCTACTTTTATTTTGTTTTTTGTGTTTGATTATGTGTCATCAAATGGCTGTCAACTCTTAACAACTTCATAGATTCTCCATTATGATCTGTCTGAAACCTAATCTTTAAGGTCTTCCAACAAGACAAGAATAGCGATCGTAGATATGGTCAACCTTTGGGTTCAAAGATGATACATTGTTGTGCAGTTCATGTGTGGACACTGGGGTAGCCCTGCAGTAAAGCTACTCCAGTGTCCGCACATGAACTGCACAACAATGAATCATCTTTGAACCCAAAGGTTGACCAATCTACGATCCCTGCTGTTGTCTTTTTGGAAGACTTTAAAGATTAGGATCTTAAAGAAAGCACAATGAGGGCACTGAAAGTTCATTATTGTAATAACTGTGGGTATTATTTTTATAAGACTGAGACACTACCTATTGCATGATCTTACACATATTTTCTTTCCAAAATGCCTGTCATACCACAGTGAATTCAGATGCATTTATTTTTAAATAATGTGCAAGTAATATCATACCACTAGCCTCTAAGTGGATAAACCCCATTAAATCTTCAGTGCCTTCTAAGCACAATAATATGCAGAAAGCTGAATGGTGGGCATATTCAATCAATTATAGTTCTCATTAGAACTTCACATACAATTCATTGGGAGGGAACTAAATTATTATTACTAATAAATTTTTAAAACATGGCCTAAAGTGCATGTGTTTTACTCTATAACAGAGATGTCTTCTAATCAAACTTAACTTCAGATTACAAAGGAACATCCATGCAAATAACTTGGTGGTGTCCTATCGAAATAATAATCAGGATTCACAGTATTCAGCTTTTGACCCCAGACAATGCTGACATCTGCTGAGTCTATCGTATTTGATATGATGTAAGGATTATTTCTAAAGGGGTCTTGTGCAAGATGATAGCTAGCAGCAGCATAATTAGGAAACTTGTTCAAAGTCAAAAAGCTCAGTGTCAAAAGGAAACTCAGTTCACGCTAAATCCAATAATTCCAAATTCTGGAAAGTGTTGCCCTTGCAGGATGTATACCATATGCCTGTTTTTAAGCCCTTTTCAGTAAGCTACCAGATCTGATCTGCAAAAAATCCGGTTGACACCAGATGGCAGCAAAAAAAAAAAGAAAAAAAAAGACTCCCACTGGGGAGTTGTCACATTTTCGCACCATTCCCTTCTACCTTGCTTTTGCATATATACCTTTTAATACTTTTTAACTGTGAAGATGTCAGCAAAATGCCCCGCACACCAAGTGGGCATTGTATGCAAAATATCAGACGATCGTGGAGAGTTCAAAAGAGTTTAGCAGGCACAGGGCTATGCAGTTTAAAAACTCATAATTGAAAAATCTCGACCTCAAAGCCTTTTCAGAGGTTTTTCCTACTGGATCTTCCACCGATAACCAAGTTTATCTAGTGCGGGCTGTAAGTCTCCTTCACTCACCACAAGGGAGACCAAGAAATCCCCACGATCCATGCGTGCTCAGAAAACCATCGAGATGCGGCAACTACATTGCAACCTTGCTTCCCATGGCCGCAGCCATATTGGAAGCTTGCACCGCCTCTCTTAATATCACGTGAGCAGTTGCCTCTCCGAAGCGCTGGCAGATTTTTTTTTCCCCTCCAGTAGCGCATGCGCGCTGCCGACAAAGTACTTAAACCTTTCGCGTGTCTTTCATCGCTTCGCAATGGGTTTTCCTTTAGAAGTGGATTAGGGGGCTCGGCTATTGGGGGAGTGTAGGGAAATGCGCTTGCTCAAATCGTGGGAATTCGGATTTCTAAATCTTGTATGAATATTCAGTTTTGCCTGTGCGCAACAGAAGGCGCGTTTTTCAAGTGTTTTTGCAGAGAAAAAAAATGCTTATTTGTAAGGCAATGCAGAGGAAAGTAAGCAAATTCTCTTGCTCCGTTGTTTAAAATCAGTGTTTTTCAGCAATTTTTAAGATGTGTGGACTTCAACTCCCAGAATTCCCCAGTCTTTATTTAAGACTCCAAACAACATCTTTAAAAGTGGCTGAGGTTGAGAAACAACTGCTCTAAACGACAAAAGAGATGGCAGCAAAGGGATACTGGTAATCTGAGCAATTGTGCAGGTGTTTGCAGCCCAGATACGGTTTTAGCTGTAAACACCCCCCCCCCACTTTCCCTTTAGTGATTCAAATTGCCAGCAATTATTTTTTTTCCTTCAATAACATTGATGCTTCCAATTGGCTCGTTTTCTTTTATTCTTGGTTATAAACATTTCCAAAGGTTAAAAAGCCAAACATTTTCCCTATGTAAACAAAGATACATTGACAGCAGTGAAATAGTACATGTGAGATACAACGTTTAATTATAACACAAAGGGGAATTTGTTTTGCTTGCTTGAAGCTGATAAATGATACGTACCGAGTGTTGTATATAATCTGAAGGTGTTAATCTTCACTTAATTCATGGCCAGCCCTACAGAAGCCTTCCCCCTCACAACCCACAAAGGGGTGGAAACAGCTGTTAGGGGCTAGTTGCACAACCATCTGTGAGAGAAAACCCATAATTAGTTGTGATTGCAGTAAATGTTGGAGAGATGCATTTTCTAGAGCAGCAGCATTTTCAGTACTTCGTCTTAGCCCACACACCGTGGATACCTGGCTGTGGTAGGGTCAACAAACTAAAATTACCTGTAAAAAGTACTTTTTCTATTCCAGGTAAGAAGTTATGCACAGGGCAGAAAATCAGTAAAAACAAGCCCCAAAAATTAAAGGCATGAGACAAGAAAATAAAATTGCCAATACCATTCTGTATGCTTCTTTCATAGCTTTTTATGCTTGCTTCAACTATATCCATGTGCTGCTTTATACACTGCCTTTTGCTCTCTAAATTTCTCACCAGTTTGTCAGCTTCCTTCAACCACAACTTGTCATATTAAAAAGAATACATAGATTCTTCAGAGAACAATTCAATATTGTGAAAAGATCCTTCAATCTAGTGTTATGACACCATAAGGAAGGGAATACCATTGGTAACAACCTAAATGAGTTGGAACAAGGATGTCAAACTTGTATCATGGTGGTGTCATGTATCATGACTTTTTCCCCCTTCGCTAAACCGGGCATGGGCAGCACGTGATGCATCCGGGCTGTGAGTTTGACACTCCTGAGTTAGAACACAGAACATCAGTATTTCCCCTTGATGATTTGTTTTTTAAAATAAAGAGCCTGAAACCTTGAAACAAATTTTGCAAGATCCTAATAAACCTGTGAGGTGGAGCTATACAGGTAGTCTTGTGGTTACTATGGCAATTGGAACCAGGATTGCTATTGGTAAGCAAAGCAATCATAAAGCACGACATCACATGACCTCATCATTTAGTGATGGCAGTCCTGGTTGCCATCATAAACTCAGGACCCCACAAGTTGTTAAATGTCCCAGACAAGGAATGCAGTGGTGCCCTGGGGAAGTGGGTACCATGGATAGGCACTACGGAGTTGATAAGCCATCAGAACCTGCACAGGTTAGGAGAGTCCTGAGAAGGGCTGATGGAGGTTATACATAGGTAAGGGGAGATCGTGGGTGGATGGAGAGGAACAGAAAGTCACAAATGGCAATCACATGACTGTAGGTCACTGTGACATTATCATCACAAGCCAGGCACCCAAGCTCCTGGACCATAATCATCTGTGGGGTTCTGTGATGGCCAGAACTTTGAGGATGTATCATAAATCTACTTTTTTGCAACACCATAACTTTGAATAATCACTGAACGAATGGACATAAGCCAAGGACTACCTATGGGGATGCATTTATTGCCAGGTGTCCAATGCTTTAGACCAGGGTGTTCAAACTTGGCAACTTTAAGACTCGTGAACTTCCAACTTCCAGAATTCTGGAAGTTGAAGTCCACATGTCTTAAAGATTGCCAAGGTTGGACACTCCTACATTACACATTCTGCTAAGGAAACGCCCAAAGAAATATAGGGGAAAGAGTTAAAACAGGGAAGAAATATCCATGCCAGTTACATGTAGTTTATAGTAAAGTGCATAGATGTAGTTTAAAATATGGTTTAGGGCAGAGGTGGTATTCAGCTGGTTTGGATCAGTTTCAGCAAACCGGTAGTAGAAATTGGGAGTGGGCCGTCCCGGCTCTATGCCGTCCTATTTAGGCCAATTTTTGAAGCCTGACGCATGCATGGAAGACACGCGAGAGAGCAAAGTGCATGTGCGGAAGGCCGGGCGCATGAGCAGAAGGTGTGCAAAGCGAGCATGCACACGCGGGGCAAACTGGTAGTAACAAAATGTGAAACCCACTGCTGGTTTAGGGTCAACCAAGTTGCATTAAATGCTTCATAAGAAATAAGTCTTTTGAAAAGGGCTTTGAAGGAAATGAGCTCTGAGGGCATTTATTTTATTTCCTTTTTGTTTTAATTTAGTCAATAGACAATTTTGAATAATGTAGCAATAAAGAATAAAATCATTCACTTTTATATAGTGCATAAACAACACAGTGACAAGCAGATCTTTCCATAATGAGAAGTTCCTCTGTTCAAGTCTTTTTCAATTATCTGAACAGTCCTTTCAGCTGAAGCTGATAGACAGCTGAAATTGGGCTAAGATTTATTAACTTTGCTAAAGGATTTTCTCATATTTGCTATGGCTGAATTATAAAATATTTATTTATAAACAAACCAGTTAAGAGAAATGAAATCTGCCATCACTGCTGGCAGTGAATGATTTAGCAGCTAAATGGTGACTTCCATTAAAGAGATGAACTTTTGAAAGAAATTTCATACATGAAAAAGAATCCCATTTATTCCTGTGCATTGAACAGAAATCAGCCTTTGTAAACTTTGGTTAATAAATCTATTTACATCACAGCTCTCTGTTAACAATCTGAGTATGTTAGTATCAGAACATGAAAATCTGCTTTAATACAGACGTAAACAACAGGTTCATCTTATTCAGAAAAGAATTTCCCCAGATATGTCTTATATAAAATATGTATCTGATTTCTAAGCCCGCTATAGTTTCTTAGAAAGTGATAACAGAATAAAAGAGTTGGAAGGGATTTTGGAGCAGTGGTGAAATCCAAATTTTTTTACTACTGGTTCTGTGGCTTGGTGGGCGTGGCAGGGGAAGGATACTGCAAAATCTCCATTCCCTCCCCACTCCTGGGGGAAGGATATTGCAAAATCTCCATTCCCACCCAACTCTGGGACCAACCAGAGGTGGTATTTGCCGGTTCTCTGAACTACTCAAAATTTCCACTACCGGTTCTCCAGAACCTGTCAGAACCTGCTGGATTTCACCCCTGCCTTGGAGATCTTCTAAATCAGCTTCCTCCAACCACAACTTGTCATACAGGAGACCCTATACCATTTCAGACAAATGGTTGTCCACTCTCTTCTTAAAAACCTCCAGTGACGAAGCACCCACAACTTCTGGAGGCAAGCCATTCCACAGATTAAGTGTTCGCACTGTCAGGAAATTTCTTCTAATTTCTAGGTTGAGCTTCTCTTTGATTAGTTTCCATCCATTGCTTCTTGTTCTGCCCTCAGGTGCTTTGGAGAATAAATTTACCCACTCTTCTTTGTGGCAGCCCTTAGAAATTGGAATGCTGCTATCATGTCACCCCTAGTCCTTCTTTTCATTAAGCTAGAATACGCAATTCCTGCAGCCTCTCTTCATTAAGGGACTCCTCCAGTCCCTTAATCAACATGTGTTGCTCTTCTCTGTACTCTTTCTAGAGTCTCAAAATCTACAAACTTTGAAAGAGAAACATTGAATATTGCTTATATTATGGTTATCCCCATTGTGAAACCAACTCCCCCTTCCCCCCCAAAAAAAATAAAACACTAGGTAGAAGAGGGGGAACTTTGACTGAATTCTTGTGTCTTTTTTCTACAAGGTTGGGTTGAATAGAGATACAAAGTCAGGATTAGAGTATTAGCATTGCATTTACACTACACAAGACTGCGTAAAGTTGGTATAAAGAAATTAGTGGTGGCAATGACAAGATGAAAACACCATTTTATTTACTTTTTTAATTCATATGCCATTAGGGTTCTGATGAAAGCAACATTAGACTGTCATTTCATAAACTGTTTCCTTTTGAATGTGCCACAAAGCTACTTTTATCAGTCTGATACCTACTTCACCTCTTTTCTTCCTACTCTCCTAAGATAACTATGAAGATCCTGTCCCTTGTCTATCTCACAATTTGCCCTAGAGGTCAAAAAGCTTATAGGTATAAAGAGATAACACAATGTGCAACAGATGTCCTATGTCCTAATTTACTCTTTTCTAAGCGAGAGCTGACCAGGACACTGGAATTACAGCTCCCTGGATTTCAAATTAGTATAGAAGTTGTCATTCCCGTTGTAGGCATCAGTATGGGGAAAGAGTGTAATTACCACTGAACTGCCAACCAAATCTTTCTTGAGATTTTGCTGTTTCATGGATTTAGGGATGCTCAATAGGTAGTGAGATTTTGAATTCTGAGATTCTGAATTAATCCAAGAATTCTGAATTCCTGGACTAATTCGCATGCACCGAACGCACCACAGTTACAAATTTAAAATAAATATTTTAATTGGTGGTGTTTTTATAAATGCAAATCTCATTTTTGAAAAGTTGAGTACAAGCTTTAAAAATAATGTCATACAGATAGAAAGATTTTTGCCACTACCCCTCCTTTTATATATTAATGAATTTTTAAGCTGACACAAGATTCAGAAATGTTGATTAAAAACAATAGTGGAAATCCAAATTTTTACAACCATAGTGTAGTATATGCATTTAATAACTCTCGTCAAGGGGTAACCATCTGGGAACTGCTTTTGTTTATGAAATCATCTTGCAAAGAAACTTTGGTGCTTTTGGAGTAAAGGGGATAGCTGCTGAAAAGTAAGAAAAATTAGAGTGATTTGGCTAAAGTGCTAATTGTGGTAAATATAATCCAAACAGCCAGCCAGTCAGCTAATGGCTCCTCCAAGCACTTAACAGTAAAAACACCTGTTTCAGGACTCATAAAGAAAAAAATGATTAATGAACATGTCATGTTTTCACAGTTAGAAAAGAACTGGAGTTCTACAGCTTATCATCTCAGTTTGGTTGAGATTTAAGTTCTTTCCTGGATGCCTGGTTAACCTGAGACTAATTTCCCAAATACTAGGTAGGCTCAGGGGTGAAATCCAGCAGGTTCTGACAGGTGGGCATGGCAGGGGAAGGATACTGCAAAATCTCCATTTCCATCCCACTCCAGGGGAAAGGTACTGCAAAATAATAATAATAATAATAATAATAATAATAATAATAATAATAATAATAATAATAATAATAATAATAATAATTTTATTTCTATGCCGCCCTTCTCCCGAAGGACTCAGGGCGGTGTACAGCCTATTTAAAAACACAAGACAAAACAGCAATTAAAATTTAAAATGATTAAATAATTTGGCTCAATTAAAACCCCAGAAATTTAAAATACCCCAATTTAAAACTATTATGTTGATAGCCCGGCCTGGCGGAACAACAGGGTCTTCAGTGCACAGCGAAACACGCAGAGGTCGGAGATCTTACGTATTTCCGGGCAGTTCATTCCACAGGGCTGGGGCTGGGGCTCCCACAGAGAAGGCCCTCCCCCTGGGTGTCGCCAGCCGACATAACTTGGCCGATGGCACCCTGAGGAGACCCTCTCTGTGGGAGCGGACTGGTCGGTGGGAGGCTATTGGTGGCAGAAGACGGTCTCAAAGGTACCTGGGTCCTATGCCATGGAGCATAGGAAATCCCCATTCCCTCCAACTCTGGGACCAGCCAGAGGTGGTATTTGCTGGTTCTCTGAACTACTCAAAATTTCTAGTACGGGTTCTCCGAACTGCTCAAAATTTCCGCTACCGGTTCTCCAGAACCTGTCAGAACCTGCTCAATTCCACCCCGGCTTGATTCCTGATGACTATATACCAGTAGATAAATGTTTGCTGTATTTACTTGCCTCTTATAATAATTTGTTTTTAGCTCTTCCAAGGATATGCCAATCATGTCTTTGATCACATCCATCATCATCTATGGCTTTCTACTCTTCCTCTCTTCAAAACCTATGAAGCATAATTTTTTTTCTGGAACTTCTATTCACATCATTTCCTCAAAGTATGTGAGTTTTCGACTTGCTGATCATCAGTACATAGAAGGCAGTCTGTCTTTAGTTGGCCTAAGAGTGATTTTTTGGGGGGGAGGGGCAATATCTGGTACTCTCATTATCCACTTTCAAATTTTATAAGTCATAATTAGAAGTTATCTATCTTTTTATTACTTTTTTTAGAATGTCCAACTTTCATAGCCACATGTTATGGAAAGGTCCCAACTTTAGCTATTAGGAATAGCAGTTAGACTTCTATACTGCTTCACAGTGTTTTACAGCCCTTTCTAAATGGTTTACAGAGTCAGTCTATTGCCCCCAACAATCTGGGTCCTCATTTTATCGACTTCGGAAGGATGGAAGGATAAATCAACCTTGAGCCAGTGAGATTCGAACTGCCAAAGTGCTGATATCTGGCAGTCAGCAGAAGTAGCCTGCAGTACTGCATTCTAAACACTGCACCACCTCGGCTCTTAGCTATTATGATCTTCATTATCATAGAAATGTGTATTGTGATTTTCTCCCCCTAATTTTGTCATTGCCAGCTAAAGTTAATCTTATCTTTATTTGTCTAAAATACTGCCCATCTCTGTTATTTTATCAAAATAAAACTACTACCTTCACTTCTTTGTTGTCAATTATGCATTCACTGAACATGCTGGCTGATATTATTCATAGTATTGTATTAATATTTTTGCATGCTGTCCTAAAGCTCTGAGCAGCTAACAATTAGGAGGCTCATAAAAGCAAAAAACAAAAAACAAACTTCCCTCTGGAAATAACATGACAAAAATCTGAATATATCACAATAATGTAAATAAAGTGAAAGAAATATATATCTGCCAGTTTAACTTCTCAATATTTAAGAATAGCCCAGAATTTTCACTTTCTATTTTCTGTTTTTACTTTCAAATGAGTTTGAAGTCTTTTTTTTTTTTTTGCTTTTGATTAACAATATGGTTTGTATGTTCCAAACAAGTAGTGTTTTATTTCAGCTGTTATTTGCTTAATCCTTTTCTCTGCATACACTGTTTACTCTCATGGATATTAATATATGTCTGTCCTTTTCCTATCCTTTTCTATTAAACTTATAGAATATCATTCATCATTCAATAGGATCCATTCCTATTCTGAACCACTCTGTTTCTCCAGCTCTTAACAATAATTTCTTGTTTATTGTAACGTGTTCTTAGAAAAGTAATCAGGTGGGCATACCAATTAGCCCTAATATATTGCAACTTCTGGCATGGTTTATACAATCAAAGGTCTTGCTGTATTCCATGGAACAAACATAAATCTCTAGTATTTTCTTGCTCTTTTCATTATCCATCTTAATATTGTATATATTAGCTAAATGAACTCATTTTTTTCTGCCTGTTCTAAAACTGTTCCATTCATTTGACATTTCTGTCCTAATACATGACTCTGTTCTTTATTTGTAGTGTTTGTAAGCAAAATTTCCGAGTTTGAGTAATTAATGCAACTATTTGGTAATTTGCACCTTTCTACTCTTCTTCAGGTATCTTATACATCAATCTTCTCTCTTCTCCGAGCTACACACTCTTATTTCACATTTGTCAACATATCAGCAGGAACGCTTAAACTGCTTCTTCTGCAGTTTTAAAATTATTCATTGAGTTATGAATAATTTGTGCCTAGTGCTTTTCTATTCATCAACTGGTCTACTGCTTAAATCATGTCTCACTTTCTAGCAAAAACAGTTTTTGAATATTATTATTAGTTACATGTATATGCTGCCCAGTTCATGATAACTCTGGGTCATTATATGTTCTCTTTCTACACATATTATTGTCAATGCAATACAATTTAATGTAATAGTTTTTTCTTTAATCACATTTGCCTCTGATAAATTCATTCCATGATTTCTTTTAAGGATTCTTACCATATTTGTACATTTATTTGTGATTTCTTTTTTTTTTTTTTTTATAAACAAACTTTATTCGTCTTTAAAAAAGAACATTTAAAACAATTATAAGAAAAACTGAACAAGTTTTTCTTAATCAAACACACAAATTACAAGTACATATACTATACATATATAATGCTCAACTTCATCTATCAACTACTTTCTAATGTTATATATACATATATATATATATATATATATACACACGGTGACTTATTTCTTTCTATATCTCTCTGACAGTGCAGTTGTTTATTTACATTAATTTCTCCTAACTTTCATCTCTAAACATTCCCTCTCTCTGACTTATCCACTGGTACCAGCTATTCCATATTTTAAAGTATTTTGAATCTTCCTTATCCTGTAATTTTAGGGTTAATTTATCCATCTCTGCGCATACATAGATTTTCTGTATTACTTCCTGATCAGTTGGCAAACGGTCTATTTTCCAAAGTTGTGCCAACGCTAATCTTGCCGCTGTTATAATGTGGAGTATTAGGTATTTTATGTCCTTCCTAATATTCTTATTGATCATGCCGAGTAAAAAGACTTCAGGTGTTAATTCAATTTCGTGATTTGTTATCTCTAATATCCATGTTTTTATTTTGTTCCAGTATTTTTTGATTTTTGGGCAAAGCCACCAAGCATGGTAAAAAGTTCCCTGCGCTTTTTTACATTTCCAGCAGGCCGGGTTCACATTTGGATACATTTTTGCTAACCTTGCGGGTGGCAGATACCATCGGTACCACATTTTATAATGATTTTCTTTGTATGATACTGATTTTGTCATTCTATAGTTATCTTCCCATGCTCTTTCCCAATCTTCTAATTGTATATTATGCCCTATGTTCCTCGCCCAGGCTATCATCTGCCCTTTGACCAACTCTTCTGCCAGATCGAATTCGAGTAAATATTTGTAGATTTTTGAAATTAATTTCCCTTCTTTTGATTCTAATAGTTTGTCTAATCGATTTTGTTTTAAATCTATTCCTTCTTCTTCTTGATCTTTTCTGAATCTTACTTTTATTTGCGAGTAGGGCCACCAGTCTATTCCTATTCCTTGTTCTTTGAGCTCTTCCCTAGTTTTCAATTTCCCCTGAACATCTACTATTTCTCTGTATCTTAGAATCTTTTGTTTTGATAATATGTTGGGGTGAGTTATTGCTTCTATAGTCGATAGCCAGCCAGGAATTTTCATGTAGTGTTTTTGTTTAATTTGTAGCCATGTGTTAATTAAAGATCTCCTAATTGTATGGTTATTAAAATGTTTATATATTTTATTTCCTGAACTCCATATAAAAGCGTGCCATCCCTTCATTAAATCATGCCCTTCTAAATTTAACAATCTTTGATTATCTAAGGTTATCCAATCTTTAATCCATAATAAACTGGCGGCCTTGTAATATTTATCCCATGCCGGGAGTCCAAATCCACCTCTACTTTTATCATCTTGTAGTATATTCAATTTTATTCTTGATTTCTTCCCTCCCCACACGAATTTTTTTGTTATTTTATCCAAATTATCAAAGAATTTCTTATCTAATTTTATTGGAACTGTTTGGAATAAATAAAGGAGTCTTGGCAGTATGTTTGATTTTATTGCTGCTATTTTCCCCAATAAAGACAATTTTAGTTTCCCCCATTTTTCTAAATCTTCCTTTATTTTCTGGACTAAAGTATCATAATTGTCTTCTTTTATTGTTGTCGTTTTGGCCGTCAAATTTATCCCTAGGTATTTAACTTTTTTAACTGTCTGCAGACCGGATTCTTTTACTAATTTCTCTACCTGTTTTGTTGTCATGTTTTTTGTTATCATTTTTGTCTTTTCTTTATTAATTTTTAAACCTGCTACCTTTCCAAATTTTTCAATCTCTTTTATTAATTTTGGTGTTGTTTCTAATGGGTTTTCTACGAAAAAAACAAGGTCGTCTGCAAATGCTTGGACCTTGTAATCCTCTCTCTTGATCTTTAGTCCTTGAATTTCTTTATTTGCTCTAATTCTGATTAGTAAATTTTCCAATGTTAAAATAAATAGTAAAGGGGAGAGTGGACATCCCTGCCTTACTCCCTTATTTATTCCAAAAAATTTTGTTGGGTCACCATTCACCAAAACACATGCTTTCTGATTCTGATATATCGATGTTATCATTTTAGTGAATCTTTCTCCAAAATTCATACTTTTGATTTGTTGCTTCATAAATTGCCAGTTGACTTGGTCAAACGCTTTTTGTGCATCCAGAAAGATCAGTGCTACCTGTCTCTCTGGATGTACCTCATAATATTCTAAAACATCCAATGCTATTCTTAAATTGTTTTTTATCTGCCTTGTAGGCAGAAAACCATTTTGGTCCTGGTGTATTTTATTTTGTAATATTATTTTCATCCTGTTGGCAATTATACTCATGAAAACTTTATAATCGGTATTCAACAAAGAAATCGGCCTGTAATTTTTTATTAATGTGGTATCTGTCCCCTCTTTAGGTATTAAGGAAATATATGCTTCTTTCCATGTGTTGGGTAGCTTTGCCTCCATTAGGGCCTCATTATATATTTCTAACAGTATTCCATTTAATGGATCTCCAAATGTCTTATAGAATTCTATTGGTAAACCGTCTGTCCCCGGGGTTTTGTTATTTTTTTGCCTCTTCAGTGTCTCTTTTAATTCCCCCATCGTAATCTCCTTATTTAATAATTCTCTTTCTTCCTCTGTTAGTATTTGCAATCCCTCCCCTTTTAAATAATATTTGATTTCCTCCTCTGTTGCTATATCCTTTTCGTACAATTTTTGATAATATTGGACTATTATGTCTTTTTTTCCCTCTAGAGCCCATTGAATCCTTCCCTCATCATCTCGTAATTTCTGAATTGTTCTTTTTTCTCTTTCCTTTCTCAGCCTATACGCCAGCCATCTCCCTGGTTTGTTTGCGTTTTCGAAATAGTTTTGTCTTGTATATTTCAATGCTGTTACATAATTCCCCTGCTCTAATATGTTTAGGTTATGTTTTGCTGTTAACCAATTTAACCTTGTTTTTTCATCCCCTGGGTTTCTTTGCAAATTACATTCCCAATTTTGAATTTCTTCTAATAATTTATTATATTCTTTCTCTCTCTCTTTTCTCCGTTTTACATTATATGATATCGTGAGGCCTCTTACATATGCTTTGGTTGTATCCCATAGGTTTTGTAGGGAAGTGTGTTGCTTTGTGTTTTCCTTATAAAACCATTCTAGCTCCTTTTCTATATAATTCTTATACTCTTTTTCTTGCAGTGTCTGTGTGTTCATAGTCCATCTATTCTTCTTTCTCTGCTGGCCTCTCCACTTCATCGTTATCGGGTTGTGGTCAGCCCAATTATTTGGTAAAATATCTACTTCTTCTATTTCCATTATTAACATCTTAGTTACCCAAACCATATCCAACTTTGACCATGATTTATGCGGATTCGAATAATATGTATACTTTCTTACTTCGGGATTAAGACATCTCCAACTATCTACCATATCTAACTCTTCCACCATATCCATAAAGGTTTTAGGTAATATATTTTTTTTATTTTTGTTTTGCTGACCACATTCATAGTCTTTTCTTACATCTAAGATTGCGTTAAAATCCCCAATCAAACAGACATTCTCCATTTTTTGTTCTATAATTTTCTCATGCACTTTTTTGTAGAATTCTAATTGTTGACTATTTGGGGCGTATATTACTACCAATAATATCTTTTTGAGGTCAAGATTTAGCTCTACCATGACTATCCTACCTTCTGTATCCACATACCTCATATTACTGTCTATTCCTTCCTTAATATATACCACCACTCCTTTTTTTTTTTCCTCTGCCAATGAAGCGTATTCTTTACCTAATTTTTTATATTGTATATATTTAATATCCTGTTTTCTTATATGTACCTCCTGGAGGCACACAATGTCTGATTTTTGTTTCAAAATTGTTTTGTAAGTTTGGTGTCGTTTGGATGGTGAGTTGAGTCCATTAACATTTACAGATAGTATTTTTAAAGTCCGTTCCATTTTTTTTTTTTATTGACTTTCCTGTTGTTTCTTCTTTATTTCTTCCTGTTCCTTTTTTTTGCCTCTTGTCTGCACTCCTTCCTCTTCCTGGGTCTCTTCTTCATCTACTTTCCCTCCTTGTTGTAGTGTTCTTTCCCGATCTCTCTTCTGTTTTCCTTTGATATTTCGTCCTTCCTCTTCTCTATTGCCATTTGTTGCTTCAGCACCCATCATTTGGTCATATAGTTCTTTTGCTTTGCTGTGCGAGTCCACCTTGATTTTCTTTCCCTGCCACGTTATTAACATTCCTTCCGGGGTTATCCATTTGAATGGTATATATCTTCTGTTTAGTAACGTGGCCAGGAACCAATAATCTCTTCGCAAATCTCGTATTCTTTTAGGTACTTGCTTTAGGGTGATTATTTCTTTATTTCTATAATACATTGGTTCATCCTTTGTTATCTTATATACAATATCCCTCACCTTCCTTCTTACAAATCTTATGTGTACCTCTCGAGGGAGTTTGTTTTGTCGTGCATAGTTTGTGTGGACTCGGTAAACTTCGTCTAGTTCATTAATTATCTCGTCTTTTTCTCTCTGGAGTGCCTCTGCTATCATCTCAGCCATTACCATCGTCAGATCTTCCTCCCGGTCTTCCGCTACGTTCTGAAAACGCAAATAGAATGCTGCCTTCTCCATTTCTAATTGGGCCACGGTGTTCTCAAGTTCCTTATTTAATCCTGTCATTTTTGTATCTAATGCTTCTAGTTTTTCTTCCGTCAATTCAGTTTTTTGTTCTATTTCTTTTATCCTTTGGTCATTTTTTTGAATGATTTCTTGTATTAAGTCCATTTTTCCATCAATCTTTTGAATGTCATTCTTGACTTCTCTCTTTACCTCGTCCATGTCTTTTCTGGATTGTTCATGGTTTCTGGTCATACACTCTTGCATTTTGGCCATAGTTTCCTGAATTGTTATGAGCGTGGCCTGCATTGTTGGCATATTGGGTGTGCTGGGTTGCTTGTCTGATGCAAACATTCCCTCCAAGGTTTTCTGTGTCACTGGGGAGGCCGTTGTTCCTGTTAAAAATGGTGTTGGCTTCTTAGCTGTTTTCAACGTGGTTGTGGTAGTGCTAGTCATTTCTTTCAAAATCTTGTATTGTTCTCCCAGTTTTTTATCAACTTTCTCCCAAGTCACCATCCAAATTTCTATAATTTCTATAATTCCTTTCTTTTCTTTTCTCTTTTCCCCCCCTCTCCTTATAAAAGATCAATCCAATAAGCCTTCTTTAAATAGATAAATTCTTTTAAATAATTAATTCTCTCTATGTAAAGTTATATATAATTCAGTTAAGAATGTGATAAGAATATAGATATAAATATAAATATAAATATAAATATGAGTATAAATATTGCTACCAGTATAAATATATATATAAATAAATATCTTATCTAATTAAAGACTATAATCAATTAAAGACAATTAATCAATTCTTAGTATCTTAATATCTAGTAATTAATTATTCAATAAAATCCACAAACATAAAATATTCTAATAATATATACTAGTTAATCTATAGTAATTAATTAATTAATCATAATATAATGCTCTAATAATAATACTTCTAAATCTCTATGTATTATAAATATTTTCTAAACTAATTAGGTATACTCTATATTTCTTAATTGATTAATTCCAATAAATAACATTAATATTAATTCATCTATACTTAAGTAAAGAAAATAATAATAAGTTGGAGCAGTGCTTTTCAATGTTTTTGTTGGCCTCAGTATGTTTTCAATAAAGAGGAAAAAAAAAAAAACAAGTTCTTTTACAACTGTTGAAGTCTTTTCCAGTTACAGTATGGCGGCCTCTATTCTGCACAGTCACTGTATGTAATCCTTACTTTGCCAAGATTTTCTCACTCCTTCCGCTCAGGCAGCTAGCAGCGGGGGTAAAAAAAAAAAAAAAAAAAAGAGAGTCCATTCTTCTTTTAATTTCCTCTGTTTAAGTTATTTCTCCTCACCTCCGTTTGTCTGTTTTAAAGTTTTTAAAACTTTCTTCGCTGCTCCGTATTTTGCCCCTTCCTCTTTGCTCGCCTTTTCAGTTGCCGCCCGGTTCCACTTTGAGATCTTCCTTCTTCACGCTGTCCCTCCGGAAAGAAAAGAAACTTTCTCCTCGGTTTTGCGCCAAAATTAATAGTCCAAATTAGTTCTGTTTCTGTTCGACCTCAGCAGTTCTGCACTGTACTCCCTCCTTTACTCCCAGTGATCTCAATCGGCTCGTTCGAGTCTCCGGGCCGACTGTGCTCACCGCGCCAGCCGACTTCTTCCCGAACCTGGATTGAGGGCTCTTTACGGTACGGCGGGAGATCGCACCTCTCCTCGCCTCCCCCAAAGCTTCCCCTCTTTATTCCCGGTCTCTTCGGGACCGGTCTCCGCCAAAAACAGGCACCAAAGCTCGGAAAATCGGCAACAGAGAGAGAGCGCTTCTCTTCTGTGCCGCCACGACTCTTACGTCACCGCCGGAAGTCTTATTTGTGATTTCTATTAGCTTCTTAAAAGCACCTCTTGTTTCCCTTTTCTGACCCTAGGAGTGTGCTCCATTTGTTGTCATTCTAGACCAGTGTTTCTCAACCTTGGAAGCTTGAAGAGGGGTGGACTTCAACTCCCAGAATCCCCCAGCCAGCGCTGCTGGCTGGGGGATTCTGGGAGTTGAAGTCCACCCCTCTTCAAGCTACCAAGGTTGAGAAACACTGTTCTAGACTAAATATACCTTTCCTTGCCTTTTCTTGCTTTATATTGTTTAAGGCGCTGGCCTAAAAACCAAGAGACTATTGTGAATTCTAGTCCCTCCTTAGGCATGAAAACTTGCTGAGTGACTTTGGACCACTTATTCTCTCAGCCCAACTCACCTCACAGGGTTATTGTTGTAGGAAAAATAGGAGGAAGGAGTATTATAGTTGCCTTGGGTGATTTATATAGTAAAAAGGCAGGATAAAAATCTAATAAATAAATGTTTTTTATGTTTAGGATTTCCGGCTTCCATCGTTCTTTGGCTCTTATAACAGCTTATTCTGAAACCACATGGATTATTTTTCTTTTTGAAATTCCAAGAATACTTTTCAATTTTTTTTTTTTTACAATTTTTGGTTTTTATTTCTTCCTATTGCACCTCAGATTCACATTTACAGAAGTTCAGCATGCTAAATCAGTCTCCAGGTTCTATCTTGTTGGCACACATACTCTTCAATGAATATTGTTACACATAGGGGGTAGAATTCTATTTAAATATAATTTAATTGTAATCCATTACAAATTAAATCAAATTTAGTTTTTATCTCAACCCAATGCACTTTGGAGTATTTATTCTTGACATGCTATTAAGAGGCCATCTATGATCTTCACCCTAAAAATGTTATGCACTGACTGTCAGCAGTTCTGCAGATAATTAGATAGGAATATTTTTGAGCCTTAACTCAAAGGTGGAGTCTGGAGCGTATATTGTAAAGTCTACCACTGAATAACCATAGCCCTTCCCCAGAATAATTAGACGGAGTGACTATTACAAGAAGATTTAAAAAATGTTAGCTAATGTAAATACTAAAACTGTAGAAGAGTGAGTGTAAAGTAATGAGTGAGCTATGGAAACTTCAGAACATGTTTACTCTGGGATATAAGTGATGCTTGTGCAATCCAGCATCCTGACAATAATATTGAAATGATTTGTCATTAATTTCTTTTATTTATTTTTTTCAAAGTTTCCAGTCTAATCTACAATCCTGGAGTACTAATCAGGTCTGACCCTGCTTTAATGGAGTGATTCATACACTGATAACAGTGGTGAAATCCAAATTTTTTTACTACCGGTTCTGTGGGCGTGGCTTGGTGGGCGTGGTGTGGCTTGGTAGGCGTAGCTTGGTGGGTGTGGCAGGGGAAGGATATTGCAAAATTTCCATTCCCTCCCCGCTCCAGGGGAAGGATACTGCAAAATCCCCATTCCCTCCCCACTCCAGGGGAAGGATCCTGCAAAGTCTCCATTCCCACCCCACTCTGGAGCCAGTCAGGGGTGGTATTTGCTGGTTCTCTGAAGTACTCAAAATTTCTGCTACTGGTTCTCCAGAACCTGTCAGAACCTGCTGGATTTCAAAAATAATGCAAACATCAGCTGATAATAGAACACAAAATTACCTCTATAACTACGATCCCTTCTCAATGTATCCCCTTACCTTGCTGGGTAAATCCTGTGCAATCTATGGCCTCTCAGTTGTTGCTGGTTTCCAGCTTCCCAGCAAATCCTGCCAGCATGGCCAATGGTAAGAATGATGGCTTAGAAGAATGGGCATAGAAAGGCGGTGATAGGTAAGATTGGAAATGAATCATATCTGCAGTTGTCTAGACAGGGCATTTTCAAAGCTGTCTTCGTCCAATAAGAAAGTGTCACTTCAAAAAATGGAGAAATGGAGAAATGTTTAATATGCACATCAAAAGGTTCTAGCAAAAACAGCAGTTCCTGATCTATAAATTCTGAGAGAGAGAGAGAGAGAGAGATGGCATAATAAGGCTAATTCTAATGCATCCAAGTGTTTAATATGAGTTAATTTGTTTTGATTTGATGTGTAAGGCTCCCTAATTAACAAATAACTCAAAGCATCATACAAGAAAAGTTAAAACATAATGTAACAGAAATAGAATAACATAAATACCAAGGGTGCTTTTTTTTTCAAGAGGCAACTGGACTTTTTGGTTTTTCTTTGAAGACGTTTCACTTCTTGGATGAAAATCAGAAAATCCAGTTGCCTCTTGAAAAAAAAAAGCACCTTGGGACAACCATGACCTGGATGACTAAGAATCTCCATAGAGCTCTCCAGAAAATAGAAAAACTACCAATATTAACTATTAATAATTATATTACTAGTTATTAATAATTATTAAAATTATAACATACTAGTGAGTTCACAATCCTCTTCTCCACAGTCCAGGGCTTGTTGGATCTATGATGCAAGCTGGGGAAGTCAAGGAAAGTTTGGTTAACAGCAACCCTTGCAGGTCAGAGTTGATATGACCTTGTAGATTAAAGTTTACAACACACAAGTACTCTTCAAATTTAGCTTCCAGCTAATTCTAGCCCCTCTGTGATCACTCAATCAAATGAATGAGAGCTAGTGGTTTAAGGGGTGGGCTATGAATAGGGAGACTCAGGGACAGGTTGATGTGCAGCCACAAAAAACGTGATGCATTATTTCAGGTCATTCTTCTTAATTTAACCGACTACACAGGGTTGTTGCCCTGAGGAAAAATAGGAAGTGGGAGTGCTTTGTTCTCTCCCTTGAGGTCCTAAATCCCATATTTTAGCCAGGTTGATTATACAGTATTGTATTTATATTACTATGAATTATTGTTTTATTTTTTTAATATTGTAATATTAAAAATTGTAAGCTGTCAGAGTTCGTTGCAAAAATCAAATACAGAAAGCACACACAGGTAACTGAATCAGCAGGATTCATTAACTTCTCTTTATTTTTGTTTCACGCATGCCCCAAGATGGCGACGCCCGTCTAAATCGCGTCTAGGGATGGGTGGCTCGTGGACTGGCAGGGGTCTTCTGGGGCTGCCATGAACATCGGCAACCCCTTTCTCAGTTGGAGGAGTCTCTCCCCAGCCTGATGAGGGCTTTTTCGCCCTCCGGAACTTCGTGGCTGGGGAGAAGCGAGCGGAAGACGGCGCGGGTGGAAGAACGCCGAGGCTAAACGCCGACAGCCCGGCTGCATCGGCTCCGCCGCTTTTTTCCTCCCTGCTTGACCGAGGCGGCGGCGGCCAGAGCGTTGGCGGCGGCGGCGGCGGCGGTGATGCCCAGCGAGCTCCCTCCTGACCCTGGACGCCCCTGGGGGTTTCTTTTGGATGTTCCGGGGGCGCTGGGGAACGCTGGGAGCTTGGGTGTGGCCGGCGCCGAGGACGACGCTGTGGTGATGGCGGCTGCTGCGTGGCAACCAGGTTGAGGGCGGTGGTGCTGGAGAGCTGGAGAGTTGTTGGCGTTGGAGGAGAGGAGAAGAACATCAAGCCTTGACATTGAAATGGGGGAGCTGAACCCCATTGTGCTCAGGGGTTGAAGGATACATGGCTGATGTTAAGGGTTGTATGGAAAGACCTGGGTTTGGAGAGGCTGGTGGACGGCTCAAGTATTGGGTCGCTATGGATGGCCCCCCCCTCCCTTTTTCTGGCCCTGTTATCGGCCTATTGGCCAATGTGGACTTTCTTCCCCAGAGCTTGGGACCTGGCTCTGTCTTTCGTCCTGTCTCCTGACTGTATGGAGGACAAGGCAGTTACGGGAGGATGGATGGAGCCAGTTCCAGACTTCGTTCGCCACAGATGGGACTCATCTTTCCAGGGCCAGGAAGCCCAAACCACCGTGAGAGGGTGGCTTTCGGACTTTTTCTGACTTTTTTCCATCTTGCCTTGATTAGGATGGCCAACCACCGTGAGAGGGTGGTTGGATAGTTTCCCTCAGCTGGACTGAACGTGAGGACTCCTACCCATTACCGTGAGAGGGTAATGGCGACTCTTCCGATTAACTTAGTCTTGCTTCCTGGACATCTGAAACCATCATTAGAAACCCCTAGGCCATGTCTAGGCCAAACTTGTATTATTACTCTAGCGTTAAAATGTATTCTAGGGCAAAGCTTCTTGCGCTGCGAGATTCCCCCCTCTCGCAGGCCTGGCCCTCTATGTTATCGAGGGCCCACCTTAATGACGGATCTTGGGACCCCGAGAGGTGGCATGTCGCAAAAAGGGGATTGAGGGGTTTTTTAAAGACTCTTTTAAATAGACTTTTAAGGGGTTCTGGGGGTGGGGGAGGTTATGTGGGTTTGGGGGAAAACCCACGGGGGTTGCAGACCAGTCCGGTTGTTATTAATGGTGCCGTAGGGGGTGCGGACTCTGGGGGAAAGGGGACTGTTAGAATGCCCTCTAGTGAGGGCTTCT
The DNA here is from genome assembly GCF_059756535.1 of Pantherophis guttatus. NCBI lineage: Eukaryota > Metazoa > Chordata > Lepidosauria > Squamata > Colubridae > Pantherophis > Pantherophis guttatus. Next base: position 241,441,785 of record NC_142064.1, read on the forward strand.
CTATTAACACACTGAGTGGGAGGGGCAGGTATGGCGGGAGCAGGGGGCCATATCATGTGGTGGGGGCTCGTGCTCGCTATCTTCGAGCGATTGCGTGCCCCGGCCCCCTTAGCTCTTCCCGTTCCCCAGGCTGCTTAGAGTCTCAGCGCCCGAGTCTCCGGCTGATGTTATGTAATGCCAGGTCCGTGGTAAATAAAGCCCCCCTCATTTGTGATCTTATTCAGGAGGGGGGAGCGGACCTGGCAGGTATCACGGAGACCTGGTTGGGCCATGAGGGGGGAGTTCCCCTCGTGGAGATGTGCCCACCAGGCTTCCGGGCATTTCATCAGCCGAGAGCTCAGGGCAGGGGCGGGGGGGTGGCGGTCATTCTAAAAGAAGGTCTTGATCCGAGGGAGACCACTGTACCTCAGATAGCCGGATGTGAGTCCCTTTTTGTGAAGTGGGGTCGCGGGGTGCAGATGGGTCTGTTGATCACGTACCTGGCTCCCTGCCACGTGGCAACGACCCTGCCCGAGCTCCTCAATGTTATAGCCGAGGTGGCGGCTGATACCCCCAGACTTGTGGTCATGGGGGATTTCAACCTGCCATCCATCGGTGAAACATCTGAGGTAGCTCGGGAGTTCATGGCTTCCATGACGGCCATGGACCTGACCCAAGTAATTCACGGCCCTACTCATATGGGGGGACACACTCTGGACCTAGTTTTTATCTCTGGTCAGTGGTTGAGTGGCCTCGATATAGGGGATGTAGATATCGAACCCTTGTCATGGTCTGACCACTCGCTCCTTCGACTTGACTTTCTGACCGCCGTACCCCGTCGCAGGGAGGCGGAACCGACCAGGTGGTTCCGCCCCAGGCGCCTGATGGACCCTGATAGGTTCCAGATGGAGCTTGGGCCATTTCCTGAGACTCTAGCTCATGACTCGGCTGATGACCTGGTGGCCGCCTGGGATAGGGCGGCTGCCGGGGCTTTGGACCGGGTCGTGCCTTTGCGGCCTCTGACCCGGCACCGAACTCACCTAGCTCCTTGGTTTTCCGAGGAGCTGAGGGAGATGAAGCGCCGGAAAAGACGCCTAGAGAGCAGTTGGAGGGCCAGTCGTTCCGAGTCTGACTTGACACTGGTAAGGTCTCATATTAAGACCTACCTAGTGGCGATAAAAGCGGCGAAATCTAGCTATTTTGCCGCTCTTATCGCGTCATCAGATAACCGCCCAGCCACCCTGTTTAGGGTGACCCGCTCCCTCCTCCATCTGGGAGCGCGGGAGGACCCCTTGCAGGGCCGAGCTGAGGATTTTGTACAGTATCTGGATGATAAAATAACTCAGATTCGGGAAGACTTGGCCGCCGACTGGGTTAGTTCAGACGAGATGACTGAGGCAGGCCTTGAGAATGTTATCTGGGAGGAGTTCGATCCTGTGGCTCCCGAGGACATGGACAGGATCTTGGGACGGCTGAACGCAACCACATGTTTATTGGACCCGTGTCCCTCCTGGTTGGTGCTGGCTTCCCGGGAGGTTACACGAGGCTGGCTCCAGGGGATTATTAACGCTTCTTTGAGCGAGGGTGTCCTGCCGGCCGCCTTGAAAGAGGCGGTGGTGAGGCCTCTCCTCAAGAAGCCATCCCTGGATCCGGCTATTTTGGCTAACTATCGTCCAGTCTCCAACCTTCGCTTTATTGCGAAGGTTGTTGAGAGTGTGGTGGCGCGACAGCTTCCCCAGTACCTGGATGAAGCTGTCTATCTGGATCCGCTCTAGTCCGGCTTCAGACCTGGGTACAGCACGGAAACGGCATTGGTCGCGTTGGTGGATGATCTCTGGAGGGCCCGGGATAGGGGTTATTCCTCTATCCTGGTCCTATTAGACCTCTCAGCGGCTTTTGATACCATCGACCATGGTATCATGTTGCGCCGGCTGGAGGGACTGGGAGTGGGGGGCACTGTTTTGCGGTGGTTCTCCTCCTATCTCTCCGACCGGTCGCAATCTGTGTTGACAGGGGGGCAGCGGTCGACCCCAAGGCGCCTTGTTTGTGGGGTGCCGCAAGGGTCGGTCCTCTCGCCCCTCCTGTTCAACATTTATGTGAAGCCGCTGGGTGAGATCATCCGTGGTTTTGGGGTGGAGTTCCATCAGTACGCTGATGACACTCAGCTGTACATTTCCACCCCAGACCATCCCAATGATGCCTTGGAAGTGATGTCCCAGTGCCTGGAGGCCGTGCGGGTCTGGATGGGGAGAAACAGGCTTCGACTCAACCCTTCCAAGACCGAGTGGCTGTGGCTGCCGGCGTCCCGGTATAGCCAGCTGACGCCATCGCTGGTTATTGGGGGCGAATCATTGGCCCCCACAGAGAGGGTCCGCAACTTGGGTGTCCTCCTGGATGCGCGGCTGTCCTTAGAAGGGCATATGACGGCCGTGGCCAGGAGGGCTTTTTGTCAGGTTCGCCTGATACGCCAGTTGCGTCCCTTTCTGGACCGGGACTCCCTACGCACGGTCACTCAAGCACTCGTCACTTCTCGTCTGGACTATTGTAACGCTCTCTACATGGGGCTCCCCTTGGGGTGCACCCGGAGGCTCCAACTGGTGCAGAATGCGGCTGCGCGGGGGATTATGGGAGCGACGGGGCGCTCCCATGTGACTCCTCTCCTGCGCGAGCTGCATTGGCTTCCGGTGGACTTCCGGGTGCGCTTCAAGGTGTTGGTGATTACCTTTAAAGCGCTCCATGGCTTAGGGCCAGGGTACTTACGGGACCGCCTTCTGCCACCAATAGCCTCCCACCGGCCGGTTCGCTCCCACAGAGAGGGTCTCCTCAGGGTGCCGTCGGCCAGACAATGCCGGCTGACGACCCCCAGGAGGAGAGCCTTCTCTGTGGTGGCACCTACCCTATGGAACAATCTACCCCCAGAGATACGAGTGATTTCCGACCTCCGGATTTTTCGTCGGGCCCTAAAAACTCATTTTTTTCAACTAGCTGGTCTGTCCTGATTTTAGGGTTAGTTTTAAAATTTTAAAATTTTAATATTTATTTTAACTGACAAATTTTAAATTATGAGCCAATTTTATAAATTATCTTAATCTTATTTTAATTGTGATGTTTGTTATAGATGTTTTTTATCCGGCTGTTCACCGCCCTGAGTCCGAAAGGAGAAGGGCGGTATAGAAATGCGAATAAATAAATAAATAAAAATAAATATATAAAATAACACATACAATACCAACAGCAGATTCTTCCAACGTGGTTACAGGCAAAAAACACAAGCAGAGGAGAAAACAGCAGAGATGAGTTGCAGACAGACAAGACCAGACTTGTTTGCAGCTCCAGAACTCAGAGCTTAATACAGAGCCACGCCCAGGCTCCTTCCAGTTTCAGTTTCCAAAACAGTCCCCATTGGCTGGCCCAGTTGCTACGCCTATTCATTGGCTGACCTTGCTACCATGTCTCCATTCCAGTTTACGAATATTCTGACATAAGCCACTCAAAGTTACCATGTGGCAAGATGAGCGGCTAATAAATTTTACAAATAAAAAAAATAAATGAACATTCAGAAGGAAATGTTAGGTATTCCAACCTCAGCTCTTGAAGGAAAGTCAAAATATAACTTTAAAAATAAATAACAGCTGTTTCAAACATTTGATCTAGATTTTTATTAAAACAATGTATAAAGCTGTGGTATTTAAATGTTCAGAAACCTGGGGCCCTCTTCTTTCATAAATTCAGACCACCCGCAACTACCCTGCCTGACCCCCACATAGAAAATTAGCCCAGCAAAGATAGGTACAGTGTTTACAATGATTTAGATGTAATCTATAACATACATCTCTCCTCCCTATCTAATTAATTCCTCTAATAGAATTAATCAGCACCCTAAATACAAGGCTTGCTAGCAATTAAAAAAAATTAAAAATGCTATCTATCCTAAAATACAATTATCCCGACAAACTCAATTACACGCCTCAGTTCCTTCGTAAATTGTGTTGCTGACTTGTTTCTTCAAACCAACCTGTGCCTTATTCAAGTTTTGATTGTTAAGAGAAATCACCAGTCTCTAAATCAGATGGTGTTTACAAAAATATATAGCCACGGCACTTTATTACCCCCATGGGTGAAATTAAATTGATACATGGAAACCAAATGAGTAAAGCCGGGTAGAAAGCGGCTTATTTGGGTTTGGGTTTTTTTCCTCATTCAGTTAATGCCTTTTCTATTAGAAGAACGTTTCACCTTCTTCAGGATTTCACAAAGACAAATCACCATGGCAGACTCTGGAGATCAAAAAGAATTTAGATCTAATCAACAAACATCAGTTACAGAATTTTGGGTGGTGAATGCGACAGTGGAGATTGGTTATTTTCAAATCCAGCTTTGAAAGAAGCAATGTCTTTGTAACCTGCTGGTTTTTTCCTTGTTTGTTCGTCTTATATATAGTATTCTGTAGCTCATGAAGTTTTTACTATTACAGCATTCCATTATGCTGTAATGGTGATAGTAGGATAATCTACATAGTAGGAAGTCTACAGTCAGACTTAATTTGAAGAAGAAATGGGAGAGTATTTAATACAAATTTAAGTTGATACTTCAGGTAGTCCTTGACTTAAAACCATTCATGTAGTGACTGTTCAAAGTTACACCAGCGCTGAAAAAGTGACTTATGACCGCTTACACACTGGAAACTATTGCAGCATCCCTGTGGTCACGTGATCAAAATTTAGATGCTTGGCAATTGGCATGTACTTATCACGGTTGCAGTTGTGGCTAGGAGAGCCTTTCACAACTTCGTGTTATGCTCCAGTTGTGGCCCTTCCTGGATCAGGTTTCCCTATGCTTAGTCATTCAATCCCTAGTTGGTCTATTGCCGTGATGGCGAGCCTATGGCTCACGTGCCGGAGGTGGCACCCAGAGCCCTCTCTGTGGGCATGCACGCCGTCGCCAGCTGCCCTCCTGGTTTTGCCAGCTGGTCTTCGCAGGCACCAGAGCACTGGAAAATGGCCTGAAAAACTACCAAAAACCAGGCTGTTTTTGGGGTCTTTTTTGAGCCATTTTTGTTAAGGAATTTGCAGAGTAACCCTTGAATAGCAAGGGTGTATACATGAAAGTGATTGAGAGTAGGTACGAATAAACACAGTCAACACACAGATACACTGAGTTGTGTTTACTTTTAGGAAATATTAAGGCACAGTCCAATAAACAGTCCAGGTCATACACATATAAAGCAGGAGATAGCAAAATGACAGTCCAGGGATAGTCCAATAACAAAGTCTTCTTACCAGTCGTCGTAGTCATTCACAATAAACAGTTCTTTTGGATTTGCAAACAGTAGCATACAGAGATATCAGAGAGCAAGAACAGCAAAGAGAGACAAACCATGTTTCTAGCTCCCTCTTAAGGAGATTGGCTACAGAGCTAACCAATCATGACACAGTATGATGCAATACAGCAGTTTTAAAGCTATATAGATGGTTTATATATTACCAACCCAACAAGGTAGGTAATACTCATTTCCTAACAATTTTCCAGCCTGTTTTTAGGTCGTTTTTGGCCCGAAAAATGGCCCGAAAACAGCCTGGAAATGGCCAAAAAACTGCCTGAAAATGGCCCATAAAATGGCCTGAAAACAGGCATGCGCACTCCGGCCAGCCCTTTGATGTGAGGTTGGCCCCAATCTTCCTATCCTTTCATAAGGGCCTAAAGTCCTTGCCCTACCTGTTAAATCCGGACACAAAAAGAGAGGCAGGATGATTGTAATGAAATAAAACAACCGTTTATTGCAGGCAACAGGGAACAACAACAAAATAACTACGAACTGAGGACTGCCCGAGGCTGCAGCTCCTTTTACCTGGAGCTGTCCAGCCTGTCAGCCACTGATGCTTGAACCAATGGGTGAAGGCTGATGCAAGACTCACTCCTAGTTGCATATTCAGCCAGTTGGCCTGGGCCTCCAAGAGGGGAACAGCAGTGGAGATGGTTGATTAACAACAGATCTGCACGCCCCTTTATTTATTTATGTGTGTGTGTGTGTATGTATAGTGTGTATAGATATATAGATATGTAAAAAGTTAAAATCTCGGGTGTTTTCCCACGTCATTAAAAGTCTGTTAGTTGAAATATTAAAATCCTGGCAAAAATCCCAGTTTAAAATCCTCCAAAATCCCAACAAAACACTTTGTAAGGTCTTTTGAAACTCTAGCTAAAATCCTAACCAACACTTTAAAAGTTTTCTTTTTGGCAACGTTTCGACAAGCTCTCTAACTTGTCATCATTGGGCTCCTACTTTCAGTTTAGAAGCACACCCGCGAAAACTTGAGAAGACATAGATAGATAGATAGATAGATAGATAGATAGATAGATAGATAGATAGAGATAGATAGATAGATAGATAGATAGATAGATAGATAGATAGATAGATAGATAGGGTGGCCAATAAATTTGATAGATAGACAGATAGACAGACAGACAGAGACAGAGACAGAGACAGAGACAGAGACAGACAGACAGACAGACAGACAGACAGACAGACAGACACAGACAAGCTCAAATACTTCAGCCATCAAATGAGAAGACTATTATAATTGGGAAAGTGTTGGGAAAGATTGAAGGCAAAAGGAGAAGGGGATGGCAGAGGATGAGATGGTTAGTTATTGTCATCCACACAGTGGGCATAGGTTTGGGTGCAGGTGGAAAGCCAAGATTCAATCCTTATTATGCTTAATTAAAAAGGCTATTGGGTAAAATAGCAGCTAATATGAAAGCTCTCTGATTTAGTCCAGGCCAGGGGGAGCTACTGCCGGGCTGAGTGAACAAGATGGATTAATAGTCTAACCTACCACTGCCTCACATGAGTTTCTCCAACTAGATCAAAGCACCTGAGTAGGGAAAGGTGCTGTCATTTGTGGTAGAGTTTAATCAGAGAGCAAAGTCCTGCATCAGTTTTAGTAGCTCAGGTGTGCTATTGTCTGAAATCACCCTTTGTTCATTCCATGCATGTTTCTCCACAACAATGATGCATGAGCTGATACTCCAAAAGGGCTACCGAGCTCATACAATATTAGATAAAAATTACAAGTGAGAAGCTATTTTACTGCTATTTATTTTCATCAGCTAAGCATCGCTCTCCTAAATGTCATTGCTGGCTGGTCGATATTGGTTTTTCAGTCTCCTGAAAAGTTTGGTAATTCTTTTTTCGCACCTTATGTATAAAAATCAATAATAGTTTGCAATTTGTTGAAACTGTGAAATGGCCCAAGTTGCTACTAATGTATTTCTGATTTCTCCTTGTATTATATTCCCATTTGCCCCACAGAATGTAAATGATTTATTCTCAAATTGAAGTCCTGTTTATTTGCTTGCTTGAAGTGGTTCCTTAGATCTTAATACTCTCCACACATCTCTCAGCCTTACTTTTAAAGTTGCTTCAAAGAAAAATAAAGATGCCACTGTGGTATATGAAGATGATTAAGAGTATATGTGAGTGGCCCCAGTGAGCTGAGACTTCCCAGAATTCCCCAGTAGCATGGTCAAAAGGATGCATGAGCTGAATTCGTACGTTTGCCTGTTGCTGAATGACAATTATACTGCTTTACAATTACATCTTGTACATATCAACCTGTCTCACTAAGCCCATTGTGCTCTTCCTGAAACCCAACCCAAATGTTAACCCAATGAATTCAAGTGTCATGCAAATCTGTATTATAACTCTCTAAGGAACAGGGAAATCTAAACTATATATAAACTGTTATAGGTTGAGGACTACCTTTATAATAGTAATAGTATATAGTATAGAAGTAATACTGTTTAGTATAGAGCTGTGATAGCAAACCTATGGCACACGTGCCAGAGGTGACACGAAGCGCCCTCTCTGATGGCACACAAGCCGTCGTCCCAGTTCAGCTCTGCCGTGCATGTGCACATGCCTCCCACCGGCCAGTTGATCTTTGGGTCTCTGCTGTGCATGCGTGGGGGCGGGGCACATGTGAGTCACCCAGTTGGCTTTTATGTGCAAGGCAATCTCCTGTTTTCTAGCCTAGTATCTTAACCACTAGACTAGGGCTGTCACCACTAGACACGTGGGCCGGATGCATCACATTCTGGCCACGCCCACGCCCAGTTTAGCGAAGAAGAAAAAAGCCCTGATATGTCACATGACACCACGACGACGATGTGAGTTTGACACCCCTGTACTAGACCAAACACATCTTCTTAATACTGTCTAGCAAGATTCAAATAAGGCCAAAGTTATTGCATAGATCAGAGCTTATTTTATTTATTTATTTATTTATTTATTTATTTATTTATTTATTTATTTATTTAGTCAAGCATGTATTTTATGACAGATACAGGTGCGATTCAAGATGTTGGTTACCACCTTTAAAGTGCTCCATGGCATTGGACCTGGGTACCTTCGAGACCGTCTTCTGCCACCAGTAGCCTCCCACCGGCCAGTCCGCTCCCACAGAGAGGGTCTCCTCAGGGTGCCATCGGCCAAATTATGTCGGCTGGCGACACCCAGGGGGAGGGCCTTCTCTGTGGGAGCCCCTGCCCTTTGGAATGAACTCCCCCCAGAAATTCACAAAATCTCTGATCTCCGTGTATTTCGCTGTGCCCTCAAAACCAAGTTGTTCCGCCAGGCTGGGCTATCAATATAAAGATTTTAATTGGTTTTAAATTGGGTTTTTAAATTCGGGGTTTTATAAATTGGGCCTAATATTTAATAATTTTAATTATTTTTAAATATTGTCTGTCTGTGTGTTTTTAATTAGGCTGTACACCGCCCTGAGACCTTCGGGAGAAGGGCGGTATAGAAATAAAATAAATAAATAATAAATAAATAAATAAATAATAGATACATGAAAAGGATACGAATAAAAGGGAACAGTAGGACAGGGACAGTAGGCACGCTTGTGCGCTTATGCACGCCTCTTACAGACCTCTTAGGAATGGGGTGAGGTCTACAGTAGACAGTCTAAGGTTAAAGTTTTGGGGATTTGGGAAAGAAACCACAGAGTCAGGCAGTGCATTCCAGGTGTTGACAACTCTGTTACAGCTGCAGGAATTCATATAATACTCTATGCATAATCAATGGTTCACAACCCACAATATTTTAACTAAGCCAAAAATTGAGAGTTCCATTTTATGCTGTGAACCCAACTGTGTTATATTATCATAACAAAGGGACAACATGAAGGGGATGCAGCTGTGAAGCAACCTGTTCTCTCCCTCCTATACGCATATGTATGCATATAAATAAAACGTAAGACTAGAATTCATCTATATATATATGTGAGGTGTGTAGCTGACATGCTTTCCATGTTTTTCTGTGTTATTTTCAGTGAACTATGCAGCCAGTAATTTGTCTGGTCTCAGGTTGCCATCTAGTGTTTGACAATACAGTACAACTTTTCTTTGAATGACTATGTTAGAGACATTAATGTGGTATCTTCATGTTAACTTCTCCAGATTAGAAAAATAGAAATATGTGTAGAAATGGAGAATAAGGTTTTTAGGATATGGATTCTACCTCAAGGATACTTATTTCCTGAGCCATGATGGAAACTTCTCAGGATATGAGATTCCAAGTGTCACCCTCCTATATGTCACTATTAAATAGCAATTAAATAGTTTTTCTGCTGAACAAGTATTCATCTATTCATCCATTTTACATTGCTGCTCATCACATAGCAGTGACTCTTGGTGATATACAAGAAGCTGAAACAAAACAACAAAAATTGAACAACCAATAATATAACTCTAGGGTCAAAAAAACTAATTCCCAATTTACCATGCAAAAGAAAAAAAACAGGAATAAAAAATAATAACCAGTCAATAGAGCTAATTTGGATCCCAGAAGAAACACTCAGGGTTTGAGTCAGTGGTGGAATTCAATTTCTTTTTTACTACCAGTTCTGTGGGCATAGCTTGGTGGGTGTGGTGTGGTGTGATGCGGCGTGGCGTGGCGTGATGGGTGTGGCTTGGTGGGCGTGGCAGGGGACGGATACTGCAAAATCTCCATTCCCACCCCACTCCAGGGAAAGGATACTGCAAAATCCCCATTCCCTCCCCACTCCTGGGAGAAGGATATTGCAAAATCTCAATTCCCACCCCACTCTGGGGCCAGCTAGAGGTGGTATTTCTCTGAACTACTCAAAATTTCCGCTACCGGTTCTCCAGAACCTGTCAGAACCTGCTGAATAGCACCCGTGGTTTGAGTGCTTTATGAAAGGCTAACTGGGAGAGGAAGCCATTTTATTAGTTCAATTTATTTGTATTATTTGAGTCTCCAGGGGTATGATCGTCTTCTGCTGTGACTAAAAATGCCTGGATTCAAAAAGATAATATTGCTAGACATTTTTTAAAAATGCAGAGATTTGGTGGCATAAGCAGAAACAATTGGAAACAGTTTGTAGATCACACTTAGTCACAAAGCAGTTGTGTTAAATAAGCGTATCATGAAATGCCATAAACTGTTCACATTGCTACATTCCAGACCAGCTGCAGCTTCTGAATTCTCTTCAGGAGCAACCCCATGTAGAACACATTACAGTAATCCAAATGAGAGGTAGCTAAAGTGTTAGTCACCATAAACAAGGCCATGATCTACACTTGTTCTTTGAGTAGGACTCATGACTCCAAAAGATCTCAGAGACTGCTGTCCCATTCAAAGTTAAAGACAGAGAACCTTTGGATCTGGTGCCCTCAAAACACACAGCCGTTCAATCCTATCAGGGTGGGCTAATGCCTTTTCTCCCTCATCCAAACCCCCACAGAGACTGGAAAGAATCTCAATAGCATTGCTTGGTTGGGCCAAGGTACAGATGTAGAGTTGGGTATCATCAACATACTGATTTACCCCACGCCAGCTGATGACCTTACCTAGGAAATTGATGATGAGTCCTGTTGTCTTCTTTCTGTGTTTGATTTTGACCTAACCACACTGAAGGACAATTCTTACTTCCAAGAAAGCTATTCATGGGTATTAATAGAATACATATGTACTATCCAATAAACCATACTTTGGAAGGGTGGGTACGGTTCTGCATGAGCCTGAAGAAAGAGGCAGCTGCATTAATAAGCTACTCTTAAAAGTCTAAAAGTTTGGAACCCTGAAAAAAAATGTGTCAGCTTAATGAATAGCAGAGCATTACTTTGTTCTCGTAACATCTAAAGTAATTTTTCAAAATTATTTTTGAAATAGGCATAGAGTCGTTAGCACATATACTGTATGAAGAATTGCTTAAGACTTTACGAGAGCAAAAGTGGTATCGGTTCTTTAGGGTAGACTAGACAAGCAAACCAAAAATTATTTAGGCCAATATTACTTTTACTGTAAATTTATAGTATCCGAATCTTGCAAATCTGAAAGGAAAAGGCTGATCTAAATGTACATATTACATGCATATTACTTTCCTGTTCCAGACTCCTTTTGTCTGATTGTTGCATTAGCAGTGCTTCTTCCTCTATTATGAAAGTACCTTGTTGGGAAAAAAAAAAACCCAATACATTATCTATTTGGCTTTGCAAATTTGTGGTGGACTATAAATTGAAACAGAAGGAATGCGTAAATGCTACTTATAGCAGTAGATATCATCTGCTCGGAGTATGATGATAGCGGTGATAATGATGATCACCCAAACAAATGTACATAGTAGTATGTGCTAACAACTCTATGCATATTTCAAAAATAATTTGGAAGAATTGCTTTAGACCTTATGAGAGCAAAATAATGCTCTGTTATTAAGCTGGCACAACTTTTTTTCAGGGTTCCAAATTATTCGACTTTGAAGAGTAGCTTATTAATGCAGCTACCTCTTTCTTCAGGCTCATGCAGAACCATACCCACCCTTACTGGTGGGCTGGTAGCAATTTATTTCATTATCATTTTCAGCATTCCTGGTTTTGCGCACTCCTTTTTGTTCAGCATGGAGCATTGAACAGCTCATGGTGCTCTCTGTTGCTGTTACCCATGTTTGGTGACAACAGGAGGACCACAACAGGAACTTTGAACTGTTCTTGAGGAAGTGGAAAGCCCAAACATGATGTGAAATGCTCTTCGCTGACTGATAGCAGCTGTTCTCAGAATGATGTACAATCATGCTGGTTTCAAAAACACAGTAAAACAGGGTAGAAATTAAACAATCAGCTGATAGCTGATAAACAGCAGAAATTAAAACAGATAATGATTAACAGACTGCACAATAGTACTAAGATTAAAAATAACCTAAGTTAAAAATAAAACCATTATTGCTGATGTACCGTAACACAAAACATTATTTTCATTGTTCTGCACACTAACTGAGGCCTCTGAAAGAAATAATAAACTCAAAGGATATTTTCCTTTACCACTAGATGCTGCTCCTGCTGCCTTATGAATTAGCTTACACAATTTTGTCCACTCAGCTTATTATATAATTCAATTGCATAACTTTTCTGGCACAAAATGCATAACCTGGAGAAGAAGGATCTTTATTATATCTCACCTCCTCCCAAATCTGTAAGCTTTGCTCTCCAAGCCTCACAATATAGTCAGCTCTATTTGCACATACAAATATTTCCATACTTTTCCTTTTTCAAGGGCCAAAACAGTTCAGGAATATCTTGCTAACAAAATATATAGAACAGTGATTTATTTTGGACCTAGTGCAGTAAAAAATGGATGAGATTGATTTGGCTACAATATCTATTGAAAATATGCTTTAGTTTTTATGTACAGGTAGTCTTTGACTTATGACCACAATTGAGTCCAAAATTCCTGTTGTTAAGTGAGACATTTGTTAAATGAGTTTTGCCCCATTTTACTACTTTTCCTGCCTCAATTATTAAGTGAATCACTGTGGTTAATAAGTTAGTAACCCGTTTGTTAAGTGAATCTGGCTTCCCCATTGACTTTGCTGGTCAAAAGGTGATCACATGACTTTGGAACCTAGCAGTGGTTGTAATTATGAACCAGTTGCCAAGCATCTGAATTTTGATCACATGACCATGGAGATTCTGCAAAGGTCATAACTGTGAAAAACAGTCATAAGTCACTTTCTTTCAGTGCTGTTGTAACTGTGAATGGTCACTAAATGAACTGTTGTAAATTGAAGACTAATTGGCTTTCATAATCCTAAAACACAATTGGGGGGGGGATGGTTTAAAAGGAGGTCTAAGACTCGATAACAAGAAAGTTAGTCACTTTTGAATTTGTAAAACTGTTGCATTGACTGCATCCATTAAAATTTGTGGTTTCTTAAGAGTGATTGATTTTTTCTGTCCCTTCCTCAGGCTCTGCATCTTCTTCCCTTGACAAGCCTTCAAATATTGGAAGATTGCTACTGCATTCCCCTTTTGCCTTTGCTACTTTAGGCTAAGCATGCCTAGTTCTTTTCCACATCTTTCATATATATTTAAAAATACATATATTTAAGAATTTAGTTTATAATAGTAAAATCTAACAGCAACTAAGCTTAAAAAGAAAAAGAAAAGAGAATACAAAGAAGTAAAAAGTGCAAGAAGAAAGCAAAAGAAGAAACACAAAAGAATATAATCAAAAAAGAAATATATAAAGAAATAATGTCATTAATGTTTTAATTGCTTGAGTTCTATAGTTTTGATGTGATTTTTAATGTCTTTTTTTATTTTTTATTGGGAGCTGCCCAGAGTTGATTGAAAGATGGGTGGCTATATAAATGTTTTAAATAAATAATACCTTAGAACTAGCTAATGAGCAATTTCCAAAAGCAATTACAAAGTGAAGCTTGTGAACTGATAGTTCTTTATCAATATCTGCTGTGGTTGCGAACAAAATGGCTAATCCCATCATCTCCCACGGAAACCACTGTCCTGTAGTCTGCTTGCAAGGAGCAACTGTCTGGAGCTCACATGGGCAATCTCCCATCCCCTCTTTATCCAGAGTGGTTCCAAAGAATTAGTCTACTCACCAGTTCATTGATCTTCACCAAGGTCATTAGCTCCACTTTCATCCAGCTGTCTTCAAGTCACCATTCCTCCTCTGGAAGTTCCCCACCCATCACACTCTGCCCTTTTGGCTCAGTCCTCCCTACAAACTGAAAAATTCCCTGTATGGGTGGAATTTGCCAGCAGATTCCCTTCCCCTGCATCAAATGCATGTCATGAGGCAACTTCATTTTTGAGTGACAACTTCATGACCTAAACTCCCATTACACTTAAATGAAAGAAAGAAAATAAAACAAGCTGCTCTCAGAAATTTGGGAAGATTCAGAGGACTCATGTACGTGAAAATAAATTGAAAATGAATTATTGAGTCTGTCATCTGCACCTCTATAACTGTCTGGTTTGGTTCTGCAACCCAACAAGACAGACACAGACTTAAGAGGATAATTAGAACTGCAGAAAAAACAATTACTACCAACCTGCCTTCCATTGAGGACCTGCACAAGTGAAAAAGAGGGCTGTGAAAATATTTACAGACCCCTCAAATCCTGGACATAAACTGTTTCAACTCCTACCCTCAAAACGATGCTATAGAGCACTGCACACCAGACAACTAGACACAAGAACAGTTTTCCCCCGAACACCATCACTCTGCTAAACAAATAATTCCCTCAACACTGTCAAACTTGTTACTAAGTCTGCATTACTATTAATCTTCTCATCGTTCCTATCAGCCATCTCCTCCCATTTATGACTGTATGACTGTAACCTTGTTGCTCATATCCTTAAGATTTATATTGACTGTTTCCCTATGACTATCATTAAGTGTTGTACCTTATGATTCTTGACGAATGTATCTTTTCTTTTATGTACACCGAGAGCGTATGCACCAAGACAAATTCCTTGTGTGTCCAATCCCACTTGGCCAATAAAGAATTCTATTCTATTCTAAAAATAAATTGTAGATAGTGAGCTTCATTATCATAAATTATGGAAGATGTAGGCAAGTGATTGCTGTCAAAGTTTGCTCTTCCGTGTTATCGTTCATTTTGCAATTAATCAGTAAGAGGAATTATTTCAAATTCCTTTCTAATGCAAAGAGTGCCTCTCTGGAGTTAAGACTCCTCTGCTCCTGTGAATGGAGAATAAACATGGTGGAAAGAAGCAAAGATGTTTCCAGCCTCTGTGACAGTCTTTCTCAACAACGTATACCACTGCAACGCAGAGCCTTAATATATAAGACAGCTAGCATCCTTATTCCAGCCCTTTCCTTTAAGATTAATATTTCTGTGATGCACATGGATAATCATCCCATCCTGAGAAGAGTGATTCTAAACATTAGAAAACCCTGGAGGGATTTATGTTTCCTAATCTGAGATTTGTGTCTACCTTTTCTCATCATTTCTGATTGCTGAAACTCCTCAGCCGTGAACATCTATTCTCTTGTTATCCATCACGTAAGGTGGGATACCTTAGTTTAAAACTAAAACAAAAATGGTTCTCTCAGAATCCCTCATTCTATCATCTGTAAAGAATTAAGTGTTGGCCCAGAACAAGAAATAAGAATTCCCTGGGGGTGGGGGTAAGACAGATTCCTGACCTTGTTGTTTTGAAGCCCCGGGCTCACAGACCCCCCCCTCCCCCCCCAAAAAAGCCTTGGGTGTAGTTCCCAGAAGTTCTCCATTGGAATATTAAATATGATAGAAGAGGAAGTGTAGGAAGGAAAATCCGTCTGATTCAGTTCCAAGCTGGGAGAAAGATGCTGGAAATAACATGGGGCCCGATTGGAAAGAAAGTTTCTGTTTATTGGTGAACAGAACCAACACACACAGAGCGTGCAGTTCCGGGTCAGCTGACCAATTGGTTTGATTTGTACATGGACTTTTCCAATCAGCCTCCATGTTATTTCCAACGTCTTTCTCTCAGCTTGGAACTGAACCAGATGGATTTTCCTTCCTACAGAAGATTATTAAAGATTTTAGGATGACTATATTCCCTGTATCTAAATCCTCTTCTTTGTCCTGGTCCTACTTTCTGGAATCCAGTCCCTGTGTTTCAAAGATCAAGTGAAATCCTTGGCATGTCCAATTTTATTTATTTATTTATTTTATTTGTCAAACATGTATAAGATAACAGATATAAGTATAAACATGATTATGAATACAGGATAAGGCAGTGGTGAAATCTAAAATTTGTTACTACTGGTTCTCTGGGCGTGGCTTGGTGGGGGGGTAATGTGACTGGGTGGGCGTGGCCAACTTTTTTTTTTTAAACTTTTAAAATCATTTTTTCTACAATCTCTTCGGTCGAAGAGGTTGTAAAAAAATGCTTTTAAAAGCCTCTGCCAATCAGGCAACTCAGCTGGGATCGTCAGAGGCTTTTAAAAACATTTGTTCTACAACCTCTTCAGCTGAAGAAGTTGTAGAAAAAAATGCTTTAAAAAGCCTCTGACTATCCCAGCTGAGCTGTATGATCATCAGAGGGTTTTTTTTTACTTTTAAAAGCATTTTTTCCGCCGAAGAGGTTGTTGAAAAAATGTTTTTAAAAATAATTTTAAAAAGCCTCTGCTGATCATGCAGCTCAACTGGGTATGTGGGGGAGCAGGGATTTTTGCTACCGGTTCTCCGAACCACCCACCTCCATTGCTACCGGATCAAGTGATCCGGTCCAAACCAGGAGCATTTCACCCCTGGGATAAGGATACAAATAAATGGGGACAGTAGGACAGGGACAGTAAGCACGCTGGTGCGCTTATGTACACCCCTTACAGACCTCTTAGGAATGGAGTGAGGTCAACAGTAGACAGTCTAAGGTTAAAGTTTTGGAGGTTTGGGGAAGAAACCACAGAATCAGGTAGTGCATTCCTGGCATTGACCACTCTGTTGCTGAAGTCGTATTTTCTGCAATCGAGTTTGGACTGGTTTACCCTAAGTTTGTATCTATTGTGTGCTCGTGTATTATTGTGGTTGAAGCTGAAGTAGTCATTGACAGGTAGGACGTTGTAGCAGATAATTTTGTGTACTACGCTTAGGTCAGACCAAAGGTAGCGCAATTCTAAATTGTCTAATCCCAACATTTCAAGCCTGGTGGCATAAGGTATTCTGTTGTGAGCAGAGGAGTGGATTACTCTTCTTGTGAAATACCTCTGGACTCGCTCAATTGTATTAATGTCCAATACACAGTGTGGTTGTACTATAGCCGATTCCAGGCAGATGAGCTGTATTCGAGAATTGGTCTAGCAAAGGTTTTGTATGCCCTAGTTTGCAGTACAATATTACCGGAGAAGAAGCTTCGCAAGATTAGGTTAACAACTCTTAATGCCTTTTTTGGCAATGCTGTTGCAGTGAGCTCTGGCACTTAGATAATTTGAGATGAATACTTCAAGGTCCTTGACAGAATGAGGGTCATCTACGAGGTCATACCCACCCAGCTTGCATTTGATGTTCTGATTTTTTTTGCCAATGTGTAGGACAGAGCATTTGTTGGTTGATATTTGGAGTTGCCAATTGTTTGTCCATTCTGACACATAGTCAAGGTCTCTTTGTAAGGCAGCAGTATTGTTGGTGGTGTTGAATAGTTCTACATTATCAGCGAAGAAAACACAGTTGCTTATAATATGATTGCAAAAGTCATTTATGTAAAGTATAAAGAGTGTGGGTCCTAAAACGCTGCCTTGGGGGACACCACTGTTAACAGATGCAGGGTTTGATAGGGCGCTCCCTATTTTGACTACTTGTTGCCTGTTTGACAGGGACGCAGCTATCCACTTATGCAGGGATCTGGAAATGCCATAAGATTTGAGTTTTAAAAGTAGTTTGCCATGTACCACTGAATCAAAGGCTTTGCAGAAGTCTATGTAGATTGCATCTATTGCTTTACCCTGGTCGAGTTGTGTATGTTATATGTTTTTGCAGTGTAAGAGTTGCAGATTACAGGACAAATTTTTCCTGAAACCAAACTGCTTGTTAGAGAGTAGGTTGTTTGTCTCTAAGTGAAGGGTAATGGATTGGTTTATGATTGATTCCATGACTTTGCAGGTGACGCAACACAATGAGATTAGTCTGTACTTTTCAACTAGGCTAGAGTCGCCCTTTTTGAAGATAAGGATGACTGTGGCTAGGGACCATAGGTTGGGCAAGGAGCTGGTTCTGGAAGATATTTCATAGATTATGCTTAGAGGTTCTGCTATGGCAGTGGAAAGCTTTTTAAAGAAGTAGGCGCATAATCCATCAAGGCCAATAGATAGAGATGGTTTTAGGCTGCATAGTGCCTTTTCAATGGCATCTTCTGTGAAATCGACATGTAGTAGATTGTTGCAATTAGTTGTGGTACAACTAGGAAATGTGGGCGATGAGCCATTGCTGTTTACAAAGACTGAACCGAAAAACGTGTTGAAGAGGTTGGCCTTAACGGTTTCATCATTTCAGTCTTTCCCATTAGGCCTTTGTAGGGGTGGGATGGATCTCAAGTCTTTAAGTTTGTTGTTTACAAAATTATAGAAGGTGCGGGTGGATTTAGTGCATAGAAGGTTTTTCTCTTGTTTGCTGTGGTAATTGATGCATTCTGCCTTTATCTGGTGGCATAAGGTTTTGTAGCAGCTTTTAAAGTTAGCAAAGTAGCCAGTTTTCTTTTTTCATCATAGAGATTTTTGGGGGGGGGGGAATTGAAGCTTCCTTATTGTTATGGGTAATTTTTTTTCTGGTTTTGGGGTTATTAGTGGTATGTATAGTTTAATGACTCTTTTGACTTCCAGCAAAAAAGCGTTATAATGGTCTTCGGCAGTATTACAGTCAATGAACAGAATTTGCCAATCATGAGATGAGAGGTCAGCAGCTATGAGATCATAGTTGGCTTTTTAAAAGTTATAATTTGTGATTCTGTCATTATGATCATCATTGTAAGGACGTAAATTGAGGCAAAAGTCAATCATGCTGTGGTCACTGTTGGAAAAGGGTTCTTTTATTTGTAGACCATGAATTGAGTTTAAATGGTTGCAGAAGATGAGTTCAAGGCAGTTGTTGAGTCTCATGTTGTTTGTTACTAGTTGATCCAGTCCCAGATTAGTAACGGGATTGTACAGGGTTGCATGTATAGGTTCAGTTGTACATTTGTTTAGAGTCCAATTAATAAAAGGTAGATTGAGGTCACCAAGAAAGATAAGAGGGTGTGGGCAGGAGGCTGCCCACATTAGTAGTGAAGTTAGCTTGTTCACATGTATGAGGTCATAATCAGGGGCTCTGTAACATAGTAAGAAGCGAAATGTGGTATTTAAGGAGAGCTCACAGATGATGGTCTCAGGAAGAGCAAAATCCCGTGTAATTTGAATATTTTTTAGATTTAGGGATTTTTTTTACAGAAGATAGCAACACCACCCCCTCTGCAGATTTCATGATCAGACCGGTAAACATGATAGTCACTTACTGTGGTAATGGAGTCTGGAGGGATGCATTCAGCCACGTCTCACAGACAAATATAATGTCGAATATAGCTATATTTAGTAAGAGGAGGAATTCAGGCATTTTGTTTGCGAGGCTTCTTGTGTTAAGTAGCTTGCATTTAAGGTCTGTAGTGGTGGATCTTGAGGAATTCTGGGAAGATTCTGGGAATGGAGATGGTCCTTTTGCCAAATCTATAAGGCAAGGAAACAAAGGGGAATTGCTAGCTGATTGATGTTGAGTTAAAGATTTTGTGTCTTTGCTTACTTACGTGTCTAAAGCTGTGACTTAAATATTAGGAAGATATGTACACACCTCAGTGCTTCTCCTCGAAACTTTAGAAGACCCCCAAATTTTACTATTCTCTGTCATCCAGTACACCGAGTGACCAAGTTTATAGCCTCTGCCTCTGAGAAAGAACATCATGGCAAGGGAAGAGTTATCCATTGTTCCGAAAATAAACAGCTGCAAAGGGGTTGTTTTTCCACTTCCTAACTCCCTTATTGTGATTTTAACTCGAATAGACATTTTTCTTTGATAGATATATGGGGCCGGTCCCATCCCCCTTGTGGATCTCTTGGCAATCTTGGGATTGGAGAATAACTCACACCCAATTGTTGTTACTCAGCCAAGAATGCTAGCAAGGAGAGCCTAACATGGGGAAACTACATATAATCCTAGATTGTAGTTTACGACTTCATTCTGGTCATGAGAAACTAAAACTTTTCCTTTCGTCCCATTTTTTCCCCTTTTTTCTCTTGATTTTTAAAATTATTTTTTAAGTATAATAACAGAGGCCACCCCAAATTTAAACATGATTTGCTCAACTGGAATTTTTACTTCAGAAAAGTGAGGTTAAAATAAAATAAATCAACTTGACTTAGAGCTGGCATTTGGAAGTTCCTCTCACTGTGTGGTTTCCACCAAAAAAACCCAACCAAGCCAGTTCTTTCATTCTTAAGAGAGAGCAATGTAGCACATGATAGGAGCTGTATTGGCTATTAACTAAAAAACCCTTCAACAGAAGTCAATATGTCATACATCCTTCTTAAATCTGGTGGTATCTCCTGCTAGAGTAGAGGAAGGAGTAAAGAGTGAAGAGACTAGCAAGCTTAGAGTCATTGCACAGCAGGAAGCAACACAGACCTAACTATCCCAACCCCTCCCTCCCAAATCCCTGAAGCCTCTATCTGACTGTCCCCAAGAGAATGCAGTCAGTCTGGTGAGATACTTGTAAATAGGCAAGCAGCAATAAAGAATCTGATCAGTTCACAGGATTGCTCTAGTTCCAGCATTTATATGTAGTTTGGTGGATCCATAAAGAAGCTTTCCCTAATGGACATGCAATGCCAGGAAAAAATATCTCCATTTTTTGATTTACCATTTAACATACAAAGTCTTGAAAGAGGCAGTAGTAGGCTAGTGACTGACAGTTAATTTAGTAGAAACAATGGAGGATTGACTGAAGGCCATTGGGAACGCTTCTGTATATTGTTTTGCATAAGCAAATTGACTAGGTCTGAGCTCAAAAGCCAAGCAAAGGCAGGCCAATAATGGATGGAAGACCACAAGACATAAACAAACATGTATTTATTGCATTTGTATCCTGTTGCAATTAGTTCAATTGACCTCTGCAACTATAATTTTTTTAAAAAAAAATCATTTTATTCCATGTTATTGCTAAAGAATGATGTGAACTTAAGGAATCATGCTGGACTCAGAAAATCTTTTTAAAACCTACAGAGGATTCCCAAATTATCACTAGGCTTAGGAGTCCCTGACATGACAGCTCATGTACTTGCTGCACAAGGAATTGTAACAAAAAATGCAGTTAACTGCTTTCCTCTGAGATTCTGCACCACTTGGAAATTTAGAAGTTAACCAACTTAAATGTCATTTCTACTGTTTCTTTAAGAAATGTGAGAACATACCTGATCACCATGACAACCATAGGCTGCCCAGTCTTCTTCCGCCTAAGAACCAGGAACTGTGCATCCAAGATGCTTAAAGTATATACGTACGATTAATAATAATCTTCTTAACTAGAACATACTCTTCAATTGTGGGGCCTATTGGAGAAATGCCAGCAGAATATATACAGTATATTTCAGTAGCCTGAACTGAAAGCTGTCAAAGTCCAGCTCTTAAATATATTTGTTAGAGCTCTTGCCAGAATTTAAACACAGTTTAATAGCATATGTCCTGGCATATGACATTTCAATTTTCTTTTAAAAAGAAAATTGCCCTATAAAAAATGTGATCCACAAACAATTAGTAAGAAACTCACTTCTACCCAGAATCATTGAGTTTAATTGGACTTAGTTCTAAGTAGATATCCATCAGATTACACAAATTATTTTTCAGTTGGGTTCCTTTCCTAATTGTATAAAACGAAGTAAGTCAGAACATATTATTATGAATTCAGGAGTTGGTCAGTGGTGGGTTGCCCCCGGTTCAGACCAGTTTGCAAGAACTGGTAGTAAAACCGGAGGGAGGTTCCGCCCACTGACCCGGACATCATCATAGGAGTGTGCGTGCGGGTGCGATGCGAACTGGTAGTAAAGGTAAGTAGAACCCATCCCTGGAGTTAGTGAAGATAATATGACGGTATCTTTTTCATGAGTCCAATGTCCTTAAATTTGAAATATCAGCGCAGTTTAGGACGACTAACAACCTGGAGATTAGGTTTGCGTGACTGCTTATCCATGGTCAATTGTGAAGCATTACATTGGTTCGCCTAATATATAGTAGCACACACTAGACCAGTGATGGTGAATCTTTTAGACACCCAGTGCCCAAACTGTGTGCGTGCATGCCCAAACTGAAAGGTGTGTGTGCATGAATGTGCACACACACTGATATGTGCGCACACATGTGCCGACATGCACAAACATGTGCATGCACAAATATGCGCATGTGCAGACATGCATGTGCACATGCACGGACATGCGTGCATGCGCAACAGAGACCCGAAGACCAGCTGGCCGGCGGGAGGCAGGGCATCCCAACACTGGCAATGTGGCAAAAGGTACGATCTTTTTCTTTCGTGAGCTTCTGTTTCATTGTTTTTGGAAAACAGAAGCTCACAAAAGAAATGCCACTGAGATCTGACGTGGGGTGACGGCGCACATGGCAGCAGAGAGGGCTCTGCATGCCACCTCTGGCACGCATGCCATAGGTTCGCTATCACGGCACTTGACCCATGGGCTCGGTTCACACAATACACTCGAATAAAATATAGTTGGTTAGTTCATGGTTTTGAAATGACTTGGGATGTGTGAAGATGCTACTCCCTCCCCTTTCAATACACAAGGAGAAATCTATGGAGATTCTCAGTCATTCAAGGTCATGCTTGTCCCAAAGGTGCTTTTCAAAGGACAACTGGATTTTTTTTTTCTTGAAGACATTTCACTTCAGAACTGAAGAAGCATCTTGGATGAGAAATGAAATGTCTTCAAGGTAAAAACAAAAAATCCGGTTGCCTTTTGAAAAGCACCTTTGGGACACACAAGGAAAAGAGACAGGAGAGAGATTTGCATAGCAAGAAGTTAGTAGATTGTAAAACTGGGTTTGGAAAGATGGCACACAAATCTTCTGACATAATAAAAAATGTAAAAGTTAAAAACTCCAAAAGAACAGAAAATTACAGGAGTATTCACAATGGTCTGCTCTGGCAAGCAAAGGCTTGAGTAAGAAATATCTTTCTCATTTTCAGTCTCTTAAGGAACCATACAGAAGTTTAATACTTGGTTCCAAATTTTATTCTTGGTGTTGCAAGTTAAGGGGATCTCTAACTTGTAATACTAAGGATAAAATGTGAAACTTGAGATTAACTTTATTATGGATCCACCCTAAAAAAAAACCCAGAGCATTTAGATGGTTGTTTTGGCTGCCATCTGACTGGGGACATAATTACTTGTTACTTTTTATTCACTTTCTAGATTTTGAGAGAAGGAAGTGTGAGGTTATAAGAAAGCAATTTGCCTAAACCTATTTAGCAAAAAACGGGTTTTCATTAAAATGAAGGCTTCAGGTGTCTTACAAGTTATTATATGATAAACATCTATATTTTATATCAGCATTTCTATTTTGACTAAATGATTATTATAGAAAATCCATATCCTATAACTATTATACATACATTTTAAAGGATATTTTCCTATCCATTACTTCTGATTTAAAGGATACCTATTCGTTTTAAGCCCTTTCCTCCCAAAATGTTACCTCTTTAGGGCTACAAGGAAATATATAGAATTTTCCAGTGTTGTGATTATCTAAACCCATGATGGCGAACCTATGGCACGCGTGCCCAAAGTGGCACATGGAGCCATGTCGCCTGGCACACGCAGCTTTGTCTGTTCGTCTTCCAGGTTTCTGGCACGCATGCGCATGCGATGATCAGCTGGCCTTCATGCGTACAGCAGTGCTGGAAACTGGAAGAACTGGTCCGCCATTTTCCTGCATGAGCATGTGCGCCAGCCAACTGATTGTTGCACGTGCATGCGCGCCACAAACTCGGAAGACTAGTTAGCTGGCTAGTTCATTTTCGGGGGTGTGCATGCACCCTGGGCAGCTCTTCTTCAGGGTTGCGGCCCAGACGAGCGCACACTCCCTTTTCGGCACTCGAAAAGGTTCACCATCACTGATCTAAACCATAATCTGAAAGGAATGCTTCAGAATATTCATAAAGTGATTATTACACCTTGTAAAGCAACTGCCTCTTTTTTAAATTCTCTATGAGCCTGAAAACAGATGCAACTGTTCTAAGAAATTACATTAAGAAGAAGAATAGAAGAATATTCTTTATTGGCCAAGTGTGATTGGACACCCAAGGAATTTGTCTCCGATGCTTAAGCTCTCAGTGTACATATAAACAACAAAGTGATAAATCATAAGATACCAATAGGAGAAGGTAGTAGAAAAGCTGAGAAGGATAATAGTAATAAAGCCTTACAACATGGGTAAATGTCCTTAGACATAAGACAGTACTGTGGTAATTAGGTGTTCAGCAGAAGAAAAAACTATCTCTCTGTAAGGTTGTTTTGTCATGCAATACTCTATAGTGGCTTCCTGAGGGGAGGGGTTGAAACAATTTATGTCCAGAATGTGAGAAATCTATAGATATTTTCTCAGCCCTTTTCTGGCTTGGGCAGTATAAAGATTCTCAATGGAATGCACAGTTTCATAAGTCTGCTTATTAAAGTGGCTGTACTTTTGTCAGGCTTATAAAAAGAATTCCCACAGATAAAATACTCGAGTTGGTGAGAGTAACTTTCTGTATCTCAAGTGTGAATTTCCAATAATATTTTTACTTCAAACAATTCTGCAGAATCTGCAGAAATAAAAAAGGGATATTTTTGTCCAGGTAGTGTTGATAACTTGGGTGATATATTATAATCCCAACAGTTTCTGTAGGATGAATTAAAGTTAACAACTCTTTTTTAAAAAAAGAGAGAGAATTTGCTTGACTGCATGCTGTGTCTCTCTCTGCTGGTGGTCTAATGTTTATTATAAATTTGCAAGAGCTATTCTAAGACAGGTGCTGTAGTTGATAACACCTGAAGTCAATGTAACAAATTTCCTGCTGAGGATGTAGAAAGTAAAGCCCAAAATGATCCCAGTGCTGGCTGGAGCACTCAGGGCTGTGATCCTAAGCTGGAAGAGTGACTCCAACAGATCCCAGGAATGACATCAGAGCTCTCTGTCCAGAAGAGTGCAATGCTAGGAACATCTGAGATACTGCATAGAACCATGCAACTCCCAGGCCTCTGGTAGAAGATCCAAGATTGAAGAAGACTCAGAGTATCCATAAGGCTGAGAAGCATTTCTAGCATTTTCCTGCAAGTGCAGAGTGTGCTTTTTTTTTTATTTGATTTATATGCCACCCTTCTCCGAAGACTCAGGACAGCTTACAATGCGTTAAGCAATAGCCTTCATACTTTTGTATATTTATACAAAGTCAGCTTATTACTCCCACAATCTGGGTCTCATTTCACCTACCTTAGAAAGGATGGAAGGCTGAGTCAACCTTGAGCCTGGGGAGATTTGAATTTGCAGTAATTGCAGGCAGCTGTTAATAACAGTGCTTTAGTCTGCTGCGCTACCAGGGCTTTATCATTTATTGGCTGTGATAGGAATTGGCTGACCAGCTTCTTGCTAAAGTTGGATGTCCTATGTGTGTATGTATATACATATCCCCTCTTTCATCATTAATCTCAAATCTAGAAACCAAATTAAGCCCTTGCCTGGCATATTTGCCAAGATTGCAGAGATTTCAGAAATACCTTGATAATGGTGCAAATTCTATTACAAGCCAGCAGGTGCTGCTCAAGTCAAAAGCAGGACCTATTTAAGAGTCCTTTCATATACGGGGTATATTGCAGGTTGTTGAGTCATGCTAAAAATGTTGCACTCAAAAGCATGATTTACCTGCAGTGAGTCAGCCAAAAGTTCTTCTTTCCTCCCCCTTTTTTAAAAAAATCTTGTGTGACTAGATTAGAGGTGGATTGCACAATGCACTACCGAGATAATGTCACTCTGCTCTAATCTACTTACGATATAAAAATAAAAGTGCATCAGATAACAGAGGCAGAATGTTGGGATTACTATCTGAAACGACTATAGCAGAAAACTGCAAAGCTTTATTTGGGATTAAGCTACTAGCTTCAAGTGAAAGAAAATTTAAAGTAAAAAGTGGTATTACAGGGAATCATTTCCTGTCACCAATAATACAATATCAAAAAGCTTAGTTATTCAGAAACAGGACTGTAACCATCATTAGTGGCCAGCCCAATAACCAAAAGGGGTAACACTCAGAGGTGGGTTTCAGCAGGTTCTGACCAGTTCTAGAGAACCGGTAGTGGAAATTTTGAGTAGTTCGGAGAACCGGTAGTAAAAATTCTGACTGGCCCCGCCCCCATCTCTTCTCTGCCTCCCAAGTCTCAGCTGATTGGGAGGAAATGGGTATTTTGCAGTATCCTTCCCCTGGAATGGGGACAGAATGGAGATTTTACAGTAGCCTTCCCCTGCCACGCCCACCAAGCCACACCCACAGAACCGATAGTAAAAAATTTTGAAATCCACCACTGGTAACACTGCACGAGTGTGCAATTTGTGAACTGACAGTTATTCCCTTGCTCCTGACACATTGGCCTTCCTAGTTGAGACTGACAACAGTTGCTGGATAAAATGTGAGTATAAGAAGATGATGGGTGTAGCCTTGTAGTTTATAAGTAAAACTACAAAGGATTACAAGTCCTTCTGATAGCATAGTTGGGAAAGATCTCCGACACCTTGAATGACTATTTAAATTTGAAGTCGGCTAAATGTAACAAGCATTTAACTCACTTTAAGTTTACTCCTTATTATTAAGTTATTCCTCACCTAGTGCATTATTTTGCCATTCTGGATTAGTTCCACTTGTCCCATCTTGAGTGCTTACGGACCAATGTTTTACACCCATTCTTAATATAGCATTCTCTGATATAGACATATTTAAGAATTTGTACAGATAATTTCAGGGAAGGTGAACAGTATCACCTGAAGTGCTACAAAGCTGTTTTCAGAACTCGGCATTAGAAGGGGGAAAAAATCAGTGTTTGGTAACTGAAGCATCAGATTGTTTAGAAAATGTTATCTTCAATTACATGGAAGATTTCACAGCAGATGTTTTAGAAATGACATTGAATAATTTACCTTTGCCATACTTTATTAGTTCAGTATGTGTGAAAACCTGGGTTGTAGATAGAAGGGAAGAGAAGAATAAAAGGTTTCAAAAACATCTTTAATCCTGCTCCCAGGTCCCCTATTACCCCAGTTCAGCACAGGAGAAAGAGTGAACTGTCCTCTCCTTTCCAAGACATCTAGGGATGATTGAAAATGTTTTCAAAGGTCTCCTCCTCTTAGTATAAAAGACATCTCTGCAGCATGCATAGGTTTTCATAAGAAGGAAATGCTGCACTATTAGCATATGTGATTACTATATCTCAGAGTAAATATTTGATAAATGTTTTGAAGCTGTGACATGTCAATTTTCCTATTGACAATGCTGGGGCAATTTGGTGAGGGGGAGAAGCTTTTTAGTATCACACTTATAGCCCAACAAGTTGTAAGGCGATTGTTATGTTCTGTGTGAAGAATGGAGGTGACTCCAGAGTGATTTCTAACAGCTCTTTATTCAATACTGCCTGTGAGGCAACTGTTGCACCCTGGCTGACACAGCTCCTTTTATAGGGAAGCTGATCAGTCCACAACCAATCAGGATAGAGTATTTTCCCGTTCCAATAGAGGACCAGACTGAGAACTTCAACTGACAACTACCGGTATATACAATACATAACACCAGTGTTTCTCAACCTTGGTAACTTGAAGATGTGTGAGCTACAACTGCTAGAACTCTGGAATTCATGTCACCTGAGGAATTCTGGGAGCTGAAGTCCACACATTTCAGGTTGCTACGTCTGAGAAACACTAGTGTAGATAAGACAATCCAGATGGAGATCAGGGTAGCACAATTGTTGCTGGTTTTCAGGTGAAGATTAGAAAGGAGAGCAGGTTTAATTGAGCTCACATGCTGTGTGGTCTTTTATTCTTTTCCTGTATTTTACTTTCTATCATGTCTTTTGATGTGAGATTTTAGGACTATTACTTTATTAGTATTTTAGTTATATAGTGGCTTTTATTTTTGTATATATCATGTAAGGTGCAGTGGCCTACAGGTGGAGCTCTCACCTCACAATCAGGAGGCTGTGAGTTTGATCCTAGATAGCGGCAGAGTTTTCTCTCTCTGGGCACAATGAGTAAATATCAGCTGCGAACTCTGCATTGGTGACAGGAAGGGCATCTGGCCAGTAGTAGGTTTTAATTTTGGCCACTACCGGTTCACTCGTGGGCACGCACACATAGGTGCACGTGACATTTCTGCACATGCATAGAGACGTCCGGGAGGGTGAGCAGAGCCTCCCTCCTGCCACCACTGCTACCGGTTTGTCCGATCTGGGGTAAAACGGTAGCAACCCACCACTGCATCCGGCCAGTAAGCACTCAGCTCCATTCAGTTGCCCCGACTCCACCCCATGCAAGGGATTACGGGGTCATTAAAAGACCAAAAAAATTGTAAGGCCTTGAGCATATAGAAATAAATGTAACAAATAAAGGAATGAGATATGTTGCCTTTGCACATTGTGGAACTATAGTCACTTGTGGCTTATTTTGAAGAGTCTGGTTGAACAAACCATGGCTTGACAGAGGGACTAAGCAAGAGTTGGAGATGCAGATGCACCAATGAAATTTTCACACTGAAGTTATTCTTAAGAATATTCATTCAATCATCAATCAAGCCCACGTTGTTAGCTTTCAACTTCAGATATGTTCAAAATGCCACCAGGACTCACATGAGAAATAACTCCATTGTACCACTTTCATATTGTTTTCCAGTCAATTAATTTTTACTTGGTAAGACGGATAAAATTAGAATGGAAACACCAGCCGGTCAAACTGTGGGTTAGGGCAAACAGGCCAATAAGGTAAAATGATTTGCTGAAGGTCAGCAAGCGATCAAGGACAGAGAACTGTGAACAGATAGCTGATCTGATTCTCCAGCTATGTGCTAATTAATGTCTAATCATCCATCTGCAAACAGTTTACCTTAAGTGATTATTGTAACAGTTAATGTCCTATGTTACACAAACATTTTTGGAATCTTCTTTTTAGCAAAGCATCCATAATATCTGTTATCAGATTTTTAGTACTAATTCAAAATCAACCAAATATGGACAGATGGGGAAAGGAAAAACCTGCAATGATCTGTACAATATTTTTACTGATTTCAATAGCCCAGGTACATCCTTTTAACTGCAGTAATGATGGGATAGCTGATGCCCAATATATTCTAAAGGTGGATTGGAGGAGAATCAATTGATTTAACAAGAATGAGCTCATTGATTAATTCAGCATAACTAAGTTAGCTGATCATAAGTAGCAATACTAACTGTTATTAAACTTTATTGTAACATCACTTACTTTTGGGAAAGTGGTTGGTAACTTGAGTTTCCAAGGTCAAACAGACAATCCTCAGATCCAAGGTGGTTGTGCACCTGTGCCAAGGTTGGAACCAATTTACCTGGTTTGAATTTGAAAGGACTTTTAGTTCCCAAAATGGATGATGGCAGTTTTAGGTGATAACTTTTTGTTAAAGATCCTTAACACGAAATATGCTTTTTGTTGTCATATGGCGAGTTAGCATTTTCGTTGGGCTATCTGTAACGAGCTGAAGATCCTTTTCTTAACCATTACTGTCATCTGATATCCAATAGTGTTTGTGTGGATTGAATCTACTGCTTCAGCTCCATTGCACAGATTTGCAGTATTAATATTCATTTTTTAAAAAGTCTTTGCAACTCTATTTTTTTTTACACTACGTATTTTTGTATCCTCGGCAAACCTGGCTACCTTACTCTTTGTCTTGAAATCAGGTACCTTTGTAAGGTAAGGTTTTAAAAAAAGGAAATTTGCATAGAAATTTGGGGTCAGGCTCCCCTTTTATTCTCTGCTTCCTATATTTAAGTCATTCATCAGCTAATGTTACTTTTATCCCCTTTTGTATGAACCCAAAAATTATCAAAAATTTCTGAAAGTGAAAGAACAAAATATTTAATGAATCCTTTCTACCCATGCCCCAAAAATACATGTCAACATTGATTTATTCGATATCTGGGATCTTTGATTAAATGAGTGTAAATTACAGTACAATTGTAGGTTTTTAAGGCTAAACCTTTGGGAACTTATGCATTTTCAGTTCAGTTCAGTTAAACGTCTATGGAGATTCTTAGTCATCCACGTCATGGTTGTCCCAAAGGTGCTTTTTCAGGAGGCAACTGGATTTTTCAAAGAAAAAAAACAAGAAAAGTCCAGTTGCCTCCTGAAAAAAGCACCTTTGGGATTTCAGTTCAGTTCACTTCTTTCCAAATTATAAAACCAATGCAGAACAGATTTCAAAATAAAACTATCACATTTCCTCATGCATACTCACACTTTATTAAATACTATAGGAACTACAAACTATCAGTTCCAGACATTCTATTTAATACTCAAACACAGACCTAAGAACAGCTCTGCTGGATGAGACCAAAACTCATCTTAGCTCCAGGTTTATTTTCACAGTTGGTAGTCTGAGCACTCATAAGCAGCAGATGGAAACTCTCTCCTGCACACGCTGGCCTGCAGATCAGAGGTGGGTTTCACCAGGTTCTGACCAGTTCTGGAGAACCGGTAGCGGAACTTTTGAGTAGTTCGGAGAACCAGTAGTAAAAATTCTGACTGGCCCCACCCCCATCTATTCTCTGCCTCCCAAGTCCCAGCTGATCGGGAGGAAATGGGGATTTTGCAGTAACCTTCCCCTGCCACGCCCACCAAGCTACACCCACAGAACCGGTAGTAAAAATTTTTGAAACCCACCATTGCTGCAGATTCTCAAATGAGAAATCCCTCAAAACTTCTGCTTTTATTTAACAATTGTACTTTTATTCAAAAAATTAAAATCCAAAATAAGAAAATGGAACGGAGACAAACAAAACAAAAACATTGAAAAAATGTGAA
Source organism: Pantherophis guttatus (assembly GCF_059756535.1). Taxonomy (NCBI): domain Eukaryota; kingdom Metazoa; phylum Chordata; class Lepidosauria; order Squamata; family Colubridae; genus Pantherophis; species Pantherophis guttatus. Next base: position 241,472,693 of record NC_142064.1, read on the forward strand.
TTAAAATTAAAGAAATTAAAATTAAAGAAATGAAATTGCTCAACTATCTTAGTGAAATAGTGAAATATTTTTGTCCCAAAAACTAAACTAAGCTAAACTGAAACCGGAACCTACATTCTCCCAGATTGGATTCACAATTTATCAGAATATTCAGATCTGCTGAGGATTTTCTTAAGGCAACAGTAAAACAATCTGGCTGCTTAATTTTGAGTTTCAAATGTGGGTGAGGCCCCTGTCAGGGTAATGATGATTTAAAGCTGACCAGCCACTGTAAGGCTGTGGACCAGGATGAGTCAGTAGCAGTGGCGGGTTGCTCCCGGTTCGGTCCAGTTCTATAGAACCAGTAGTAAAACTGGCGGGAGGCTCCACCCACTCACCACGATGTCATCATGGGTGATCTGCACATGTGCAGAAGCTTCTGCGCATGCGCAGAAGTGTGTGCGCAAGCAAAGCAAGCGCGCACACTCTCCCATTGCGAATCGGTAATAAAGGTAAGTAAAACCCACCCCTGGTCACCCCTTTAAGACTGAGGATGAGTCAGCAGGGTTATTGCCGCTTTAAGAAGCAGTCTATATAAGGGAGGCCATTAGAGGGTGTCTCTCTCTTTTTCCTCGTGTATCACTCTCCTCATTGTGTTCTATCTGGATTGTAGCTCTCCGTGTAGAGTTGAAGATTGCTTGCTTGCCTGGTATGTGCCTGTATGTCTGTATATAGAAGTCTTGTATATAAACCACTGTTTGTAATGACAAAACCTCTGTGTCCTGAATTTTGCTCCTGGGCTGTCTCAAAATAGTAGTCACGCTGTAAACACTCTGACAACCCCAATTCTTGTTATTGTCTTCTACTCCATTCTGTCACTGTGCCCCTGCAATTTATTTATTCTCTTTATTCTCAAAGCAGCACTAACATTTGTCCTGAGTACCAGGACATTTGTCCTGAATGACTTTATTCAATTCTCCCTTTAAATCTATCCATGTTAGTGACCATCACCAAGTCCTATGCTAGTGAATTCTACTGTTTTAATATATGCCATGTGAATGCTGTAAATTATTTGTTCTAAATCCCTCTCCAGTCAGCTTAATTGGATGGCCTTGATCATAGTGATCGTGAGACTTCAACTTTGGGCGCTATCTAACAAAATGAAATTCAACAGTGAAAAAAGCAAGGTTCTACATTTAGGGAAGAAAAACAAAATGCACAGGTACCGTATATGTGGTACCTTGCTCAATAGTAGTAACTGTGAGAGGGATCTTGGAGGCCTAGTGGACAACCATTTAGATATGAGCCAGCAGTATGCAGCAGCTGCCAAAAAAGCCAACACAGTTCTGGGCTGCATAAACAGAGGGATAGAATCAAGATCACATGAAATGTTAATACCACTTTATAATGCCTTGGTAAGGCCACACTTGGAATATTGCATTCAGTTTTGGTAGCCACGATGTAAAAAAAATGTGGAGACTCTAGAAAGAGTGCAGAGAAGAACAACAAAGATGATTAGGGGTCTGGAGGCTAAAACATATGAAGAACGGTTGCAGGAACTGGATATGTCTAGTTTAATGAAAAGAAGGACTAGAGGAGACATAATAGCAGTGTTCCAATATCTCAGGGGTTGCCACAAAGAAGAGGGAGTCAAACTATTCTTCAAAGCACCTGAGAGTAGAACAAGAAGCAATGGGTAGAAACTGTTACGTCCTTATAAGGACATCCGCTGGGGATTGGCTAATCTACCAGCGGGAAATTTGAAATGCTGTCTCTGGGCGGTGCGACTTGCCGGAGCAAGTCTTGGTCTTCGTTCAACTTGGGGGTCGAACGACCCTTTCACAGGGGTCGCCTAAGACCATCGGAAAACACATATTTTCAATGGTTTTAGGAATAATTTTATGGTTGGGGGTCACCACAACATGAGGAACTGTATTAAAGGGTCGCGGCATTAGGAAGGTTGAGAACCAGTGGCTTAAAAGGAGAGCTCCGGCAGCGCAGCCGCCAGTCTTTTCCTGTAGTTAATAAAGTGCTGAATGGACCAACGCTGGTCGTGTCTTCTTTCCCTGCGCCTGATCTAACAGAAACTAATCAAGGAGAGAAGAAATTTAGAACTAAGGAGAAATTTCCAGACAGTTAGAACAATAAGTGGAACAACTTGCCTGCAGAAGTTGTAAATGCTCCAACACTGGAAATTTTTAAGAAGATGTTGGATAACCATTTGTCTGAAGTAGTGTAGGGTTTCCTGCCTGGGCAGGGGGTTGGACTAGAAGACCTCCAAGGTCCCTTCCAACTCTGTTATTCTATTCTATTCTATAGTGTTTTTGAAAGGGGGGGGCTCTCCCTGTTCATTTTCCATGCCATGCATGAAGTTACAAGATACACCTTAATCACTATTATGTATTGTATGTATTTGTCAGTTGAAGTTCTCAGTCTGGTCCTCTGTTGGAGCAGGAAAATACTCTTTCCTGATTGGTTGTGGGCTGATCAGCTTCTCTATAAAAGGAGCTGTGTCAGCCAGGGAGCAACAGTTGCCTCACAGGCAGTATTGAGTAAAGAGCTATTAGAAATCACTCTGGCCTCACCTCCCTTCTTCACCCAGAACATAACAATCGCCTTACAAGATACACCTCTGAATCATTTTTTTCCAAGCTATTTTCTTGTAGGGAGAGTGTTTGAGTCCACTTCTTATCATTCTATACTTTTTTTCAGTTGTATTCTGTCCTTTTCCAAATGTAATGACCTAAAATGGTAATGAGAGCCACTTTGGCGTGATGGTTAAGGCATCAGGCTAAAAATCTGGAGAATGGGACTTCTAGTTCTGCCTTAGGCCGGGTACTTTTTTCTCAGTCCTAGGAAGGGGAAAATTTCTAAAAAAAAACACCACCACCACCTTGTCAAGAAAACTGCAGGGACTTGCCCAGGCAACCTCTGAGTATTGGACACAACTGAGGAACCATTCTGTGTTTGAATGTAAAGTTATAAGAAAAATGGGCTTCTATACCACTCCCCTCCCCCCCTGCAGCCTTGTTAAAATGCCCAACACAAACAAAGTGACCTGATTAGAATCTCTATATGCTTTCTCCTTAGGAGTGGGTAAGACTAAAACAGACAGCCAGGAAAGAAATTGCTTCCAGTAGCAATTTATTTAGTTATTTCTTATTCTCCCCTTTTCCCAATGTAGAACATAAAACACTTGAGCTAGGGGAGGGGAAAATGAACCACTGTCTTCCAAAACCTATGGGCATTGTTTAAAGAAGTTTCCCTTAAATATTATAGTTTCGGAAATTTATATACTGAACGCAGTTTGATAGAAGAAAACAAATCCCTCCCCCCCTCTTCACTAGGGTTTCCAATTCCAATTCATCATTTGGGCATGAAACTTGAAACAAAGATTTAATTTTTCCTTTTATTTTGCTTCCGTATTTGATTCATACATCACACTAATCCATGAAGCTGTGATTTGTTTTAACTGTAATTTATTGAACAAACCATAGCAGACTGCTTGATAGCAACACTCCCAAATAAATGTTACAGTGATGTTATTGCTGAAGAAAACAAGAATCCATAGCTGGATTTTAGGATTGGTCTAGTTAAATGTTTTTCAGAACGGTTCTTTGGGCTAGCAACAGAGCCTGAAGACATCCTTCAACAGTCACAATCCTAGGGACAAATCTTGAATTAACTTCAACTCCACAACTTTCATAAACAACAAGAAAATAATAATTCAAAAAGAGGCAAACTCAGTTCTGAGAAGCCCTTGGCAGAACTCAGCCATATCTCCTTGAGGCCTGGATGCTGACAAAATCTCATGACAGCCTGGTAATTATTTATTTATTAAATCAATTGATATGGCGGCCAATCTCAAGAGCCTGATAGTACAGTGGACTAAAGCACTGTTATTAACATCTGCTGCTTGCAATTACTGCAAGTTCAAATCTCACCAGGCTCAAGGTTGATTCAGCCTTCCATCCTTTCAAAGGTAGGTAAAATGAGGACCCAGATTGTGGGGGCAATAAGCTGACTTTGTATAAAATATACAAAAGTATGAAGGCTATTGCTTAACGCATTGTAAGCCACCCTGAGTCTCCGGAGAAGGGCGGCATATAAATTAAAGCAAAAAAAAAAAAATCTCAAAAAATTACTCTGGGTGGCTAACTGTATTACAACAATAGAACCAGGTGTTTATGACTTTATGAAAGACCATCAGGTTGGAACCACCCTAATCTCTGGAGGAAGAATGTTTCAGAAGGCAGGTGCTACAGTGAAAAAATATTCTGTAGATGACAGGATCCAGAGCATATGGAGCATCTTGCTAGATTGGATAAGGCGGTGTTGTGGCCTGCCAGCTGCCAGCAGAGCTGGCGGCGGACTCGGACGATGAGGAGGTTGGGGAGAAAATTGGGCCTGTTCTGGAGTCTGGGGAAGGCTCTGATAGATGCTCTGTGTGGGACACAGAGATAGAGCCAGGGCTGTCCGACATTTCCCAGCCACTGGAGAGGCAGCTGCCTTTGGAGGCTGATATGAGTGAGGAGGAAGAGCAGCTGGGGCCTGTCCCAGATGCACGTATGCACAGAGCAGTTCGGAGAGGTGAACAACGGAGGACAAGAAGTTGACTCGGGAAGCAAAGCACACGTGGATGCTGAATGGCCCCTCCCTGGCTAGGGAATAAATAGAAGTGGTTGTCATAGGAGACAACAGTTCATATTTCTGAGGATTTTGCTCATTGTGTTTCATATCACAAAGACTGCTTGCCAGAACTTAATTTGCAGCCTTTTGGCTGGGAGCTCATGGTCTTGCAATTATCGGAAGGAACAGATAAGGTCTGTTACTGCAGTTAACTCCTTGCAGGACTCTTGCCTGGACTTTTCGGTGGGTGAATGCAATTAATTCACAAGAGGTAAATAAAGAGGGGGTTTTCATGACAAGGAGTCTGTTTCTTGCTTTGCTAAGGCTGGGTCAGAACAGGTGGGCAGATACAACATTCGTGGCAATAACAAAACGAAATGGCAGCTCAGAGGGGAGTCAGCTCCAAACAATCAAGAGAATGGTACAGGAGGCTTCAGAAGGTCCAAGCAAGGGAGAGTTCAGCAGTGGTCAGCAACTGCCCTCCACTGTAAGACGCAGCAGGACCTGACACCAGCCTGTACTGGGTGCTCAGATGCTGGCCTGAAATTGTGGAAAAAGCTGTAAAGTCCAAAGTGAACTTTAAAAAATGTTCTATGTTAGTGGTGGCAACCCAGTCAACTGAGGCCACATGACTGATTGTGGGACAGTGTGGATTGGGAGGAACTGGCCTAAGTCTACACATTCAGGAAAAAGAGAAGAGGAGAGGAAAATTAGAATTAGAAAGGGTATAGTCATAGATACCAGAATTGTAGACAATGTAGGATAGAAGGTAAGAAGACATATGTTCGAGAAATTGGGTGCTGCTTGTGTTTCCAAACCAAGAATTAGATCCATCTTGTACTACAAGTCCTGGTTTTTGTAAAGCCCAAAGGGCAGCTGCTTTGTGGTTGGATCAGTGGTGAAATATAAAATTTGTTACTACCGGTTCTGTGGGTGTGGCTTGGGGGGGGGTTAATGTGACTGAGTGGGCATGGCCAACTTTTTCTTTTTAAACTTTTAAAATCATTTTTTCTACAACCTCTTCAGCTTTTAAAAAAATGATTTTAAAAGCCTCTGACGATCCCAGCTGAGTTGCCTGATTGTCAGAGGCTTTTTTTTCTTTTAAAAACATTTTTTCTACAACCTCTTTGGCCAAAGAGGTTGTTTAAAAAATGCTTTTAAAAGCCTCTGACGATCCCAGCTGAGCCACGCGATCATCAGAGGCTTTTTTTTTTTACTTTTAAAAGCATTTTTTCAGCTGAAGAGGTTGTAGAAAAAATGCTTTTAAAAATAAAAAAAAAGCCTCTGATGATCGCACGGCTCAGCTAGGCATGGGGGTGGGGGGACAGGGATTTTTGCTACCGGTTCTCCGAACCACCTGCCGCCATCGCTACCGGATCGGGTGATCCGGTCTGAACTGGGAGCATTTCACCCCTGGGTTGGATGATAGAAAAAGCCATAAAGTTAAGTTAAACCACTACACTGGGAGCCCGTTTTCGCTAGCAGAGGCATTGTGGCCCAGTCCTTTGCTGTTTCCAAGGTGGCCCTGATGGCCATATCTAAACACCCCGCTGGCCGGATCAGGGCCTTGAGTTTGACACTCCTGGTCTAATGTTTAGTGCAAACACAGCCAAAGAATCTCCCAACCTGCTATTGTAACAGTCTAAGTCTAACGAAAGAAGGACAAGAAATGTCCTCCTGTGGCAGGCAGCTTCCTTGTCTGAGGTATTGGATTAGGTTAATTTACAAGTTCCTTGTATTAATGGCTTCAACCAGGAAAGACAAAGGGCATTCGGTTCATTTGGTTTTTATCTCATCCACTTCTGGCCAAAAATGAACAGTTAAGAGTACTAAATAGCTATAAAACATTTTGTTGCTGACTGCTATAGCTTCCTCAGTTTTTTTTTTTTAAAGAACCCCTTTTGCTCTTGGGAAATTACAGATCAGAAAAAATTATCACACATCCAGCATGTTTGTGAATAACTGTTCATCAACCTGGCAAGAGCTACTTATAATGCAATACACAATGCATTGTATCAATGAATTGATCAATGCTACTTGCAGTTTTTCAAATTCTGAATAGGCCAATTTAGATGGAGGCATATCTAAATAATGAGATCAGACACTCTAAAAAAATAAATAAATAGAAGGATGCAAACAATGAATAGAGTCAACCCATGGGAAAAACCAACCATATTTACTACCTGAACTGTAGGAGGTATGTTTTCAGGAGGGGGGGGGATATATTCCAGAGGAGTAAGAGGCAGCTCAGTTCAGATATTGTATGTGAAAGAAAGAGGATGAAGATAGCTCTGCTCTAATAGTTGTAGATGTTTATAGATGTTTGGAGATAGATTGTCCATAGGAGTAAGACAGTAAGTTATCCAGCTTGGAAGAATCACCACCCATCGTTCAAATTTTGAGGCCTGAAAATGCAGCAACATCAGTCTTTGCATAGAAACATTTATGAAAAGCATTTGAGAATGCTTTTCAGTTTGATTCTCAGAGCAGTCCCTTTATTCAAACTTTTCACACATGGCATCTGAGTCTCGAGTCATCTACCCACATGAGGTAAGCCAGAATGATGGGGGTACACATGCACAGAATCAAGTTTCTTTTCTTTTTAAACAACTATTTCTCACATACGATACACCAAATGATTTTTTTTTTACTTCTACATCTTTTAAATGCAAAATTGTATGAAGTTTATAAATAGAAAACTGAGATAATGAATGAGAAATGCTATCGATATTTTGCATATACATACTGTATCATATGTACTTTCTGTACGTATGATAAAAGCTTTTAAATTTCCTAATTTAATATATTTAAATTTAATGTATTAATTGCTGGATGCAAAGTGAGATCTTGGTCCTCCTAGACAGTAAGAAGATCCTCAATCCAACCCTAAATCCCAAGGGGTGCTACTGTTACTCTCTGTAATGAGATAGACCAGTTCCATACAGAAAACACTTAGAAAAATCAATCCCCACCATGACACCTGTTTTCTAAACCCATAAAGTTGTTTCCAAGATGAATTGGACTCCTGGTAATTTATCTAGATACATCCATGAAATTTTATTGACAAAAGTAGTTTGACCTTGTCTTCTTTCTAGATTCCCCCCCCCCCCTTGAATTTCCCATAGTCTTAGATTTCCCAGTTTGTCCTTCATCATGGGCTGGATGTGTTATGCGCTGGCCATGCCTATGCCCGGTTTAGCGAAGGGGTAAAAAGTCATGATACATCATGTGACGCCACCATGACAACGCAAGTTTGACACCCCTGATCTAAATACTAAACAGAGATGATCCCATTTAACTTTCTAGATCTGCCAAGGACACCTGGCATTGCTATCTACTGAGGCACTCAGATTCCCCCCTGAAGTCCAGGCATCTGTAGAAGACTAGGCCATATACCTACTCAGAGAGTTTTATAGGCTAGACCATAACATTTTGTCTGTGGATCTTGATTAGTGCTGGTTGGGCCTTGGTTTGCCTTAACATTTGAGACAGTGGTGGGTTGCCCCCGGTTCAGACCAGTTCACAAGAACTGGTAGTAAAACCGGCAGGAGGCCTTGCCCACCGCCCCGGATGTCGTCATCAGCGATCTACGCATGCGCAGAAGCTTCTGCACATGTGCAGAAGCAAGACACGTGCACGAGTGAAGCGAGCGCACGCGATCCCATTGCGAACTGATAGTAAAGGTAAGTAGAACCCACCCCTGATTTGAGAAAAAGAGAAGTTGCCAGCGGTGGTTGAGAAAGCACTCTTACTTGCAAACCTGAATTTCTTAATTTTTTACTTGATATCTGTAATGGCTTTCTTGCTCTTTCTGACCCCATGAGGTAACTTACAACAAATTCATCATTGAGTGAGACGGTAGGAAATTAACAGGAACTAACAACAAGCTTGTCATTGGGATTCTTGGAAGACCTGATATTAGAACTTGTAAAACTGTCTCTTTAGTTTGTATATTAGAGTACAAAGTTCACAGTGACAGGGCTTCTACAACATGCTAAAACATGGCATGTTTTGTCTTGCCTTTGGGGACAGAGGGCTCATTGTGATATACAAAGTCCATATGGTTTCTGAATGCTGGTTTGTGCCTTAACATTATAGGTGAATCCATCCATATGAATTCATTTTACAAACAAAGGTAAAAAGATACAATGAGTGCATCTAATCAATGGAGAATTTAAGATGCAATCAAGAGAACAATTAACTGCAGAGGGATTTAGGTTTTGATGGTTTTCATATGCACAACTAAGAGAAAGAGTTTTTATCTGTAAAAGCGCCAGAATATCACAAAATGGAATTTGAAAATGAATTATGCATACATGATGAACGTTTGGTTGCCAAAATATATGAACTTTTGCTGAGATTTGAAACTGAAGAAGAGCCAGTTAAGGGATGCATGATAAACGAGCTAAGAACTTTGGTTGTAATATTCAAATAAACCAATGAGGGAGAATGTGGTTAAAGATTTAAAATTCACATTGTCTTGAATTAAAAGAAAGCTTTTAAAAGAAAACATTTAAAAGAAAACTTTCATAAAATAGACCATTGCTCTAGGGAAAAGTTCTGCTTTTTGGGGGGGAAGGAAATGGTTTTTATTTATAGGTATTGACTGAGAGCTTGTCATTGATTTTCATTCTTAATGGGAAAATAAAGTTTAACCTTAGCAGTAATTTAACATTTGCCTTTTGTAGCTGGATAGTTGAATGCAGTTATCCCAGTGAGAACATATCAATTACTTTACCAATCTGTCATGCAGAACTAATTATCTCTGGTAGATGGATACAGCCTTCCAAAATTTTCACAGCCTAAGTATCCAAACATTCCCTTCATCTTTGTAATGGTATGCGAGAAACACCTTGGGAGACTGGAGAAAGAGCTGCAGACTAGGCAACAATCAGATAAGAGGCAGCTTAGCCCACTGAAACAATGGGAGTGGATTAAACATCTCAGAAGGGACCTTCCTTAGTTTCTTGGAGTATAAAGCTTAGGAGGAGAGATTTACTTTCAGACATTTAAGATTATATTAATGTAACCTTACAATCAAAACTAAGCTGGGAGGAATAGCCAACACCCCAGAAGACAAGCTCAGGATCCAAAAAGATCTTGAAAGACTTGAACAATGGGCCCTATCCAACAAAAAGATTAAGAATATGGAGAAAAACAAGATTTTACACCTGGGCAGGAAAAACTAAAGGTACAAGTACAGATTAGGCAAAACCTGGCTCAAAAACAGTGGATGATCACTTAAACATGAGTCAGCAGTGTGCAGCAGCCAAAAAAGCTAATACAATCCTGGTTGTATAAACAGAGGCATAGAATCAAAATCACGTGAAGTATTAGTACTGCTTTATAAAGCCTTAGTAAGGCCACATCTGGAATACTGTATTCAGTTTTGGTAACAATACAAAAAAGATGTTGAGACTTTGGAGAAAGTGCAAAGAAGAGCAACTGAAGTGATTAAAGGCCTGGAGATTAAAACATGAAGAACGGCTGCAGGATTTGGGTTTGGCTAATCTAGAGAAAAGAAGGACTAGGGGGACATGATAGCTGTTGTGGCCCGTCAGCGGCCTGTGCAGATTGTAGCTGATTCCGACAACGAGGAGACTGGTGTGGTGCTGCGCCAGCAGCCTGTGAAGCTGGCGCTCGAGTCGGACAGTGAAGAGGCTGGAGAAGATGTGGTGCCAGAGGCAGGGATTCAGCCAGGGCCTTCAGAACCTCCAGAAGCTCCCATAAGTGAAGAGGAAGAAGAGGAGGAGCCTTTTCTCAATGCACGGGCGCGCAGAGCTGCCAAAAGGCAGGAGTGGCTCCTCAGGAGGAGGTCTCCTCGAGAGTAAGGCTTGGGGCTAATTGGCCCCTCCCTTAGCCTATTTAAGGAGGAACACCGCTTGCAGCAAACTGTAGGGAACAACTTTAGTTCAATCTCCTTCATGTCTGGATTCTCTGCAAAATTGTTTCTGGGCTTTCTGCCAACTCTAGTAAGACTGTGATTACTTTATCTTAGAATTCTGTAGGCTGTTAAGACAGTATTAACAGCCTTTGGTTGATAAAGACTAAATTATTTGAATAAAATAAGCTTTGTATAAAGTTTGTGTGTGCTGCGTTCTTTGGGGTCCGTAGCTGGGGCAGAACAATAGCAGTATTCCAGTATTTGAGAGGCTGCCACAAAGATGAGGGGGTCAATTTATTTTCCAAAGCACAAGAGGGCAGGACAAGAAACAATGGATGGAAACTAATCAAGGAGAGAAGCAACCTGGACTTAAGGAGAAGCTTCCTAACAGTGAGGGACAATTAACAGGGGAACAGCTTGCCTTCAGAAGCTTGCCTGCCCCTCCGTGCATGCACGGCAGAGACCCAAAGACCAGCTGGCTAGCAGGAGGCGTGCGCCATGTGCAGCGGAACTGAACTGGGGTGACAGCTTGTGTGCCATCAGAGATGTTGCTGCGTGCCACCTCTGGCACATGTGCCATAGGTTCACCATCACAGGTATAGAATCTCCTGCTTGAGCAGGGGCCTGGACTAAAAGACCTCCAAGGTCCCTTCCAGCTCTATTATGATTGATTGAAAATAGAGCTAGTATCCTTGGTAGTGCTTCTTTTCTACACTAACTCAAAAGGGTGACAGACATTACTGTCTTACCCACCTATCTACAACTAGAATTCATTAGCAATTTTATATTGGAGCATGAATGCCCTGCAGGGTTTCTGCAATTCACGTTTCCTCTCTAAATTACAGCAGAATTTGACTGAACTTTCCAGATCATTTAATTTATCGAGCCGTTTTACAGGTTTCTTTACCTTGAGATTGGAGGCTGGGATTATAAATGCAAGCAAACCTCCACAAAAAGTAAGTGATGCATTTCTTGGTTCCAAGAAAAGAAAAGATGTTTTTCCAGCTGAGACAGCCATTTTACAAAGGCCTTTTCTTGGACAACATTTCTGTACCTTTCATCCTCTCTCTCTCCCCTCACCCACCCCCAAAATTCAATAAATTCAATCTCAATCCTACCAGGTAAATCTAAACAAAAATTTAACTCAGATTTTATAAACTGCCTGAAGTCACTGTATGTGAGTTCAGAACAGAATAACAGAGTTGGAAGGAAGCTTGGAGGTCTTCTAGTCCAACCCCCTACTCAGGCAGGAAGCCCTACACCATTTCAGACAAATGGTTGTCCAAACTCTTCTTAAAAACTTCCAGAGTTGACACATTCACAACTTCTGGAGGCAACTTGTTCCACTGATTAATTGTTCTCACTGTCAGGAAATTTCTCCATTCGATAGTTATATAAATTTGTTTAATAAATAAATAATAATAAAACCCTCAGGAAGAGTAAAATTATATTTTTATTAAGATAGGCCCGTGATGGCGAACCTATGGCACGCGTGCCACAGGTGGCACGTGGAGCCATATCTGTGGCATATCTAGAGCATTGCCCTAGTTCAGCTCCAGCGTGTATGCGCGGATCAGCCAGCTGATTTTTGGGCCTTCTGGGCCCACTGGAAGTTGGGAAATGGGCCGTTTCTGGCCTCCGGAGGGCCTCCGGGTGGGGTGGGGAAGGCTGTTTTTGCCCTCCCCAGGCTCCAAGAAAGCCTCTTGAGTCAAAATGGGCCTACTAGGCCCACTGTGCCGTCACGTGCCAAAAGCGGGTAGAACGCGGGGGGGTCATGTGTGCATGCATGGGGGGCCAGGCGCATTGAATTATGGGTGTGGGCACGCACACGTGCAACCTCCCCACACTCCCCACACTTTTGGCACGTGACAGCAAAAAGGTTAGCCATCACTGATTGTGTCCCTTCCTCCTGGTATTTCAGTGAATCAGGATGGAGCTGGCTGAATCTCTTCCATATGCTGTCTTGCTTTTTAGTCTTGAAAGAATGTTTCAGCCCTATTTGCTTATGTGACAGTTCTAATACATGTCTATTAAGGTCATTTACTTTTCTCTGTAGAAATTTGTATGACTCGCATAATGTTGCTTTTATGTTCTGTCCAACACAACATGCAAAACATTCATTGCTGTCTGTTCTAGAGCTTTTACCACATTCAGTGACATTTTAATTATTTTTTAAAATTAAAAGTGCAGTCTCTGGCCCTTCTCAGTTGTGTGTTTTAATAACAGCATCTTTCCCACAGGAACCTCATGTGTGCAATAGCACTCAGTAACATAAAACTGTTAATTCTAAACTCTCTTTTATATAGAATTTAATTTCAAAGCAATCCCAGATAATTATGAACATATTTGTTATTTGTCTTAATCACAAAAATATAAATAAAGCTAGGATTTAAGTGAATTGTTTTCTTTAAGTAGGTTAATTTGTTAAGCTCATCGCAAAGTTTATTTTACAGGATCTAATTATAACTTTGATGCAAAATGTATCACTAAACAACAGGTATTATGGTAGTGGCGGCTGCTGGCCCCCAGGGGTAGAGCCTTCTCAGTCGGTGCGCCCACCCTCTGGAATCAACTCCCCTTGGAGCTCCGATTACCTCCTGACCTTCGCACCTTCTGCCGGGAATTAAAAACTTGGCTTTTCAAATCCCTTGACCTGGACTGATGATGGGGTTTTAATTGGTTTTAAGGGTTAATTTTAATTTTTTTTAGATTTTGGTCTTTATTTTATATTGTGGCTTGTGTTTTATTGTTGTGAGCCGCCCTGAGTCCATTGTGAGATAGGGCGGCATATAAACTGAATAAAATAAAATAAAATAAAATAAAATAAAATAAAATAAATTTGACAGTGCCAGATTCCAGGCAGTACAATATTCCTTCCAACCAGCATTTTATTCTAGGAAAAGTATATCGTTCTTTTGTTGTTTTGTAATTGCCTTTATGTTGATGTCACTTCTCTGGAGTGGTAAAGAAGTTTCATACAGTATAAATCTAAGGATTTATATGTGTAGGAAGGGGTGATAAATTATAAAAACAGAGATCATTTTGGATAATAGTTCCTTTGTATGCCTCTTTTTATATGTAAATTGTTTTCAAACTATTCAGAAAAAGATAAAAACTGACAATCATGAATATAGGGCCAAGAAAACAAAGAGACAAAAAGACAAAAGTGCAGAAAAAAGAGATAAAAAGAAATAGAAAGAAGCTTCCAATTTCCTATGCAGCAAATACAAGTTTAATTACAAAGTCGTCTCTTACTTTATAGTCATAAAAAAAGCTCACATTTTCTATTTTTCTCCTAATCATCAAAACCACATAACCAAGTGCATTTTTTTCTATTCCATGCAAAGTTTTTTTTTAAACTAAAAGGATTTTTAGTCAGCCACAAATGTTGATACTGTCTTTTCTTTAATCAAGAAAGTCAATTCGACCATATCTGCAAGTTTCATTACCTTCATCAACCATTCCTCTATTGTGCCTAGTATTGAATCTTTCTACTTTTAAGGATATATTAACCTCACTGCAGTTGTCATATATATATATTAAAAAATCCATGACTTTTTCTTAGTTGTCTATCCCTTAATCCAAAAAGAAAAGCCTCTGGTTTAAAGATGTTATTCTTTAACATTTTCTGAATGTATGTATGTATGTATGTATGTATGTATGTATGTATGTATGCATGTAGTGTAAATTCAAAGTACTTATATACATTCTAGATCATTTCTCTGGTGACAAATACCAATGATATACAATTTTCTTTTTAAGACTTGAATATAAAGGAAAATTCAGTCCTTTCAACCATATATTTTCCCATTAATACATTTGTGTATTGCAAACAACAAAAATAGCCCATTTTATTATCTATTCTTTCACTTGTTCTTTTTCTGTCTCAGAATTCGACACAATTTGTAAATTTTAGCAATAAAATGGTTCTCAGTTGTATAAAGTTCTATTTCAAATTCAGTCCTGCAGTGTTCAAAACCATAAACTCTTTTGTCCACTTTAAACCTGCCTAATATTGTAAAAGCATATCTTTTTGTTATCAAAACTTTTCTTGATTTTATTTCCTTGAGAAAATCCTAGTGTATCATGATAAGTTAACCATCTATGTTTACTTACTTTATCATTTCTCATATATAAAATGCTTATAATAAAATGCTTATAATAAAATGCATATATAAAATGCTGAGATCCACAAAGGTGTATTCAGGCACCACTTCAATTTGTATTTATTTCATACTCTCCATATAATTTGACTCCTAAAACTCATTTGCACCTAATTTTAGTAGGAAAGTTTGGGGAAAGAATCCTTTGCTGACATGTTGCTGATCTCAAAAAGATGAACAAGCCCAGAATTGGGTAGCATTTAGATGCCAGATGACCAGGAAAAGAACTAAGAGCAAACATTTCAGAAGGCAATGGCCAACTATTTTTCCAATGTCACCAAAAGAAAGTATACAGACCTGTTCAGGTAGTCACTTTGAGTCAAGCTCAACTCAAGAAAATCTTTACTCTTCCATTGAATTAGCAATATGGTATTCATGAAACCAGCTCTTACACCTTCTTTCTTAAAACTTGGAAACTTTGGAAACTTGTTCTGAAAATAACTCTGCGTCCTTGTTGTTTTTAAAAGGTAGCCCACTGCTGGGAATCCTATAGTTCCAGCTCCAATTAATGCTTGTTGCTCAGGGATAGCTTTGATTTTTAGCTGATCCTGAGTTCATGAACCTGATCCCCCAAGAAATCTCCCAAAGCAGGGTTTGCATTGGCTTTCTTCAATTCTGAAGAAGATGAATCTCTCAGTTCTGAGAGGCTGGCTCAGAGCTAGAAAGTATCTTTAAAGGAGTAGTAAAGTTCAAAAGCACAGTACACATTCAAACAATTCACCTCTTCCTCACCTGCTTTACAAACCATAGTCACCTCTCCACAGTTTCATGGAACAATTTCATAGTTACCTTCTCTTGGCTACTTGATCTTTGTTGAACCTCCTCCTTTTTAAGCCACCTGAATCCCATCTGTTCCTCTTGGCTCCAGCAGCCACAGTTCACTCACAGCTGACACCTCTTTGCCTATGATCTTTCTTAGTTCCAAGTAATATTTCTATTTCTCTTACTTTTAAAGTTTTGACTCCCTGTTATGTCCTTTGTTTACCTCTTACAGGCCAACTGTTTCTTCTACTCATCCTGCCCATTGCGCCAGGCTAACTTTTGCTTTTCTCCTTTTCTCCCCCATATGTTTGCTAGTGTCCATAGCCATTTTGGGTTAAGGCATCAGGCTAGAAACCAGGAGACTGTGAGTCCCATCTTATGCATAAAGCCAAACTGGGTGCCCTTGGGCCAATCCTCTAGTTCAACTTTAGAAAGCAGGTAATAGCAAACCACTTCCAATATCTTGCCAAGAAAACTGCAGGGACTTGTCCAGATCATTGCAAGCAGTTGAGACTGACTCAAAGACCCCAGATTAAACACTGAAGGTACCTTGCACTCAACAGCTTAACTGTTTTTTACACTATCCTCCAGACTTTAAGTTTTGTTTCTTTCCTGTCAACTCTTTGGAACAAACTACCTGTTCTCCCTGAGAGATCCTCAATTTTGATTTCCTTGTGGGCTCTGCACTGTCAGCAAATAAATCCCTTATCTCGTCTATGCTCAGTTTACCTTTATTACTTTCTTTGTGCCTTAACATCTGAGGATCCTGTTTTCTCTCCTTCTGATTCCTTTTAGTTATATAACCTAGGTAGCCAGATTCCCAGCATCCAAGTTACTGTAATTTCCCTATTTCTCATGGTAAATCCGTATTTGCAACAGATTTATCCATCCTTTTCCTTCTGTTTTTGCATGAGAAGCAAAAACTTAGGAAGACAGTTTAATATAAATGAACTACTTTTTTTGCATTAGAGCAGCAACTTTAAGAAGAGATTGGACAACCATTTGTCTGAAATGGTACAGAGTTTCCTGCATGAACAGAGGGCTGATTAGAAGTCCTCAAAGTCCTTTCTAATTCTGTTATTTTGTTACTCTGTTAAGAAGCTAATTTAAGATTTACAGGTAATAAAAAAACACAATGTGCTTAGTCAACTTGGGAACACATGAAAGCTAATATTTGCCATTTTATTAGATAACATAGTGAAAAATAGCTTGAAAAATTCCTTTTGTTGATTAAGTTTTTCCCTGCAAAAGGAATGACCAAACCAACAATGGTATACATCAGGGGTGAAACTCACTTACCTTTCCCTACTGGCTCATAAATGTGAGCATGCATGCCTCCTCCACACATGCACAGTGCCTTCTGCGCATGTGCAGAGGGTCAAAAATGGGACGTGATGATGTCCAGGTGGGTGGGGGGAGCCTCCCGCTGCCTCCGCTACCGGATCGCATGATCCAGATAGATCTGGCTGAATTTCACCCCTGGTGTACATCATTGTAACCTTTCAGGTCTGAAATTTATGGAAATATTTTTTCCCCCAGAATGTCATAGTTAAAGATGTAAGCTTCTTGGTTTATTGCTGAATTCTTATGGACCAGGGGAGAAAGTGCAAAGGGGATGAAGTCATCATAAAATAGTCTCTGACAACAAACCTGATTTACCTCCATCTGATAGCTGTAATCAAATTGTAAATATTTGGAGAATAAAGCTAGAACTAGTTTGTCTCTCTTTTTTAAAAAATAAGGTACTTTAGAAACTAATAGAAATTAATCAAGTCTTTACAATTCACAAGGAATCACCGAGGCTACCTTGGCAGGCAAATTTAGATTCAAGGTTACAGTGGTTGATTTAAATGTGTTCAGAGAAGATCCTTTTCTATATGGATCTTTTTTCCCTTCCACCAGGTAGAAAATGATCTAAATAAGCAAGCGTACTTAAATAAGTAAGCACAGAGCTTAGCTAAATGCTTTAATTCTAAGACAGGAGACAATTTAATTCAAGAAGCAGTGTACTAGGACTAAACCCAGCAAAATAAAAGAGAGGACTGTTCCTTATGCTAAGATAGATCAGTGCTGCATGCACCAGCCTTCTAGTGTTCAGTTGCAGAATTATTGCCGTTCCAATTTCCTTAGTGCTGAATTGGAATAATAACTGGCAAAACAATTAGAGGGAAATGTTTGCAGACATTGGAAAGTGGTGTGAATATTAATTGAATCTGGGTGATTTAGGTGAGAAATGAATTAATGGGTTGTGTTGGAGAAATTTAAAATTAGTTCTCTAAATTGCACCTTTATATATAAATATTTCAAATCACACATTTGGTTTAGAGCTCCCATCAGTGAGCAATGAATTCCACACTAGTCTAGTCAACATTTAAGGACTGATTAAAATATAATAATTGCCATGACTCTTCAACAACCTCTCCCAAAGTATATAGAAAGGAAGACAGATTCAGAAAAACAAAAAATTACAGGCTTGGAAGTGACCATTTGGATCCGTCCAACCTTCTCCAGTATCCAGGAAAACAAATTAAGCCACCTTTGAGAGGTAGCTGTCCAGGCTTTTCTTTAAAATCTACAGAATAAAATATTTTGTGGTCTTTTTTATGAGTAGACTATTTATAGCCTTTGTACAGATTTTACAACAAGGAATTGTTTAAAAAAATATATCTGAACACATTCTAGATAGCTGCTACTTTCTGCTTGTAATATTTGTGGCAAGGGAAATATGGTGGAATGGAGTCCAGAGTTGCAGAAGCAAGGGTCTTTTCCCAGGAGCAAAGAGACAACATAGCTTGGAATCTTTGGCATGTAGGAAAAAAAAAAAAACAGGCAAAGGCAGACCCTTCTAAGCAGTTCACAGGGTATCTCTAATAGTTATGCAAATAAGTGCGGTGGTCTGGCAAGAGTTCTGTCTATAGGGAAACTGCAATAAAGAAATGTCTATGCAGTAACTCCTCCTGTTGTTCTTGTTCCTTGGGTCTGATAGGAAAATAGTTCTTGACCATTCTCTGTAGTTTCCCTTAATGTAAAGGAACAGCTATCACTTCCCCTCAATTGTCTTTTCTGCAGAGTGAACATTGCAGCTTCCTTTGTCCTGCCTTCCCAGGATGTGCCTTGAATCTCTGTAGCATCTTCGTCACTTTCCCATGAAGCTATTCTAATCTGTCAATAGCCTTCTAGAACTATGATGTCCAGATACATATGCATTATTTATTTATTTGTCAAATTTAGGTACCGCCCATTTCACTCTCATCTTACTTCAAGAGTGGTTCACCACTGCAGAGTAGAAGGGAGTAAAGACTTCATATATCTCTGAAACAATGTTTCCTCTAAGCTAGAATTGGGTTCATCTTTTGGGGCTTAGCCTTTTTAGCTGATGACTAATACTGCTGGTTGAGGTTCAGTATATTGTTTTCAAGCTCTGAATCCCTCTCCCCTTCTTTTATATATCTCCCTAAATGTTTATATCTTCTCCTTAAATGTTATTTCTGCTTTTGTGAAGGACAATGTGTTCCTCTTAACCTAATATTCCATTCTGTCAAGATTTGATTGCAGTCCTGTGCTGACATCTTGGGTGTGGGCCAAAACACCCAATTCCGTATCACCCACTAATCTGATAAACTAATTAAAATTGGTTTTTCTTGAATTTTTGCTTTTTTTTTTTTTAAATTACAAGCTTTGTGTTAAGCTCAAGAACTCTTACATGGCCACTTTGCATTGAGTGTTCCTACTATTTTACTGTCGTCACTCAACTCCTTCTATAACAGACAAATGTAAGGTGGCAGATTCCCAGTGCCCACTTCAATATTTATGTGATACCTTGTGTTTAGCAGATGTTGGGTAGTTGAAACATCTCATCTTCAAGACTCTTGTAGCTTCAGTTTTGTGTTTTAATAAATCTTCATCTACCTCTTCTGACTGATCTGGTAGTTTATAACAGACTCCTAGCAAAATAATTGTTCTGTTAGATCATTCTCTTTTCTTGTGTTATCTGTTCCTTTGAAACAAGTTACATCCATAAAGCCTAATGTTCCACTGTTTTGATTCGTCTCTGTAGAATTATTTATATTTGTGACCCTGCAAATATTTCATCTTGTTTGTTACTCATACTTTGTGCATTAGTAGAGAGACATTTAAGATAATGATACACTATATTCACTCTCTATTTTTTTTCTTTATGCCAATATTTTCTTTGTTTCTTTGTTAAATTAATAGTTTCCAAAAGACTTTGCTTTGCTGTTGTATTCAATCCAGTATTTGTCAATTCATTACTTACTTGGGCATCATTAGTAGCACAAGCCACAATGATGCTGGAGTACAGCCTCCTCCACATTTCCAAGAGTAATGATATGCAACCAAGATTAATATATGTGGAATGATCCTATTTGAAGAGGGTGGCAGTAGGTGGCAACACTTAGCTTGAACTCAAAAACTAAGTAGGGCTGTACCTTGCTAATCATTTGATCCCGCCAGGATATCCAGTGTTGGAAACTTGATTAGGAAGTTAACAAAAATCCTGTAGGAAGGCAATGGCAAACCACACCCAAATAGGCTCTGAAAAATATTTTGAAATATTTTGACTTTGTGCCCGCACAATATGTCCCTGTTATTAATTGAAGCAACCCATAAAAGACAGATTTCCAAATAAGATTCCAATGGTTGCCATGAAAACTATCTGAATGTGTCCATGAAATCATCAGGTGTTAAGATGACACTTTGAAGTTGAAAAATACCTTGCCTCTGCAGAATTTTGTATGTGATGGCAGTTGGATAACTAAGGCCATTTGTGCCCTTTGGAAATTTAAATGAGAATTGCATCCCTTCCCATCTTCTCTTCTCTTCAAGCTGGATTTGAAGCAGCCCAGCTGCCTCAATCTTGAGCAGTGGTGAAATCCACATTTTTTTACTACCGATTCTATGGGCATGGCTTGGTAGGCGTGCTGTGGTTTGGTAGGCGTGGCTTGGTGGGCGTGGCAGGGGAAGGATACTGCAAAATGTCCATTCCCTCCCCACTCCTGGGGGAAGGATATTGTAAAATTTCCATTCCCACCCCACTCTGGGGCCAGCCAGAGGTGGGATTTGTCAGTTCTACAAACTACTCAAAATTTCTGCTACCGGTTCTTCAGAACCTGTCAGAACCTGCTAGATTTCATCCCTGACCTTGAGCCACCATAGTGGGAAGCTAGGAGAGGAGGAAGAGGAAGAAGTCTTCATCGCTTGTTGCAATCCTCTCATCTACCTCATTCAAATCTACATTCATTATGAAAATCTATGAAAGTTTTCCTTGAGTTCATTTAGAGGGGCAGCAGAAGCGGGAAAGAAAGAGAAAGTGGGGGGGGGAAGGAGGGAGGAAGAGATCATGCATGGTCAGTTTGAAAAATGAATGCAGTAATGGGAGTTGAAACCAAGGCCAAACACTCATTAGATTATTCAGGCAATTAGCAATTGCATGCCTTTTTAAAAAATAGCAGCTGCAACAACCTCATTCTAGACTGAGAGAATGGTATTGGGGAAAGAGGCGGAACTCTTAGTCCTCATTATAGATGTAATCCAGAACAATTTCCATCAATATTATTTACATCGGAGGAAAAATGTCCCCATTGCCCAATAATGGTCTTACAGCATTAGTAAACAGATAAATAAGGTCATCCCCCTATCATGGCCTAATTAGTCCCAAAGCAAAATCCAGGAAAAAAAGGTCTATATCTATTTCTTGTAAAACACTTCCCCTTCCCAATTTAATATAGAATTCACAGGGACAGCTTCCCCAAAAACAGGAACAATAAAAGTAGCAGCCAGACACACAAGATTAAACTAACCATAAATCCTTCAAAGAAAAAACATTACAGCTATAAAAAGGCCTTTAAAAGCCCCTGACAATTTAATTTTAGGAGCAAATCCAGCTTAAGTCTTAAAGCAAATATCTGAATGCTGACAGATAAGGAACTGAATAGCTTATTCACATCTCAGGCTAGTCTGTTTCAGGTGCCTTGCAAAGCTCGATTCACAGCCTGCTGATAGCTGTGGAGATGCCGTTTCACTTCATGGTGTCAAAAGGACTGATCTCATAGGTGTCAATGATCCTAGCACAAACCACAACACTGGAATCCAAAAATCCCATATTTTCTCAAGAAAAAGAGATGATTATATATGAAGCTGAGGAAGCCATATATCCAGTCACAGAAGGACTGCCCTGGAGGAAAATGACCATGCATTTCTGGCGATATATAGATTTTACTTGCAAAGGCTCTCCATTTGACAATTGTCGGGAGGAAATATTAATATTTTGCCATTACCACCTGAGATGTGCAGGAAGCTATATTAGTAAGTTGGACATAGATGGTATTCAGCCGGTTTGGACCGTTTTACACGAACCGGTAGCGGAAATCGCGGGTGGGCCTCTGGTCACAACCATAATTCGTTCCATAACTTTGGTCACAAATCGATTTGGTTGTGACCTGAACCTAATTTTGGAAATTTGGTGCTTACAAAAAAAAAAAAAATGGCACGGAAGGGGAAATCAGCTGCGGAAAAAAAAATTGTGAACCACAATTTATGTTCGTGACCAGACGTTCTACTGTATTCAAAATCTCAGAGAATCTAAGAACTGTAAGGCATAAAACACACAAAATATAAAAGCCATTGTTTTATTGATTTGTCAGTATAAATACCAGAGCCGATTGCTACCTGGTCAAGTAATAGCTAAATACACAAGAAGACAGGATTACAAATAGAATAGATACTTCTCCTAGCAATTGTTCTGATGCAATATTTTCAGGATCAGACTCAATAAAGATAATAGAAGTTAAAGCTTTAAATATATTTCTTTTTAATTATGATAGGCATTCTATATTCACTGAATATTCGAGGTAGAAGCAACGAGAATGGTGAGGGTGGCTCCTTATATATACAAGGGGTGGAGCTAGGAATGGGAGTGGTAAGTTATGAATACATTAAAGTCCAAAGAATAAGTTAACCTCTGATGTTCCATATATACATTATTTACACATTGGAGAATAAGGCATTTACATCTGACAAATCCCCCTCTAAATGCCGGTTCGTTACACAACACCAATTACATTCTGATTCAGGACAATATAATACATATAATTTAGAAGTTAAATATTTGTGTTGTTTAGAAGGTAAGGGTTTTGTTAATATGTCAGCTAATTGTTCAGAAGTATCGCAATGTATTGCTTTAATGAATCCGTCTTGAGACAGTTGTCTCACATGCTTAAACTTTATATCAATATGCCTGGATCTTTGTCCAATTGCATCGGATCTGGATATTTCAATGGCCGCTTTATTGTCTTCATGCATAATAAATGGTAAGGTGAGTTTCTTCCAAACATCAGTGATCAGATCATTGAACCATACAAGGTTATTTGCAGCTTTGGACAAACAAACATATTCCGCTTCTGTAGTAGAAGTGGCCACTAGTTCTTGTTTACCAGTATACCAGTAAACTGGACAATCATTCAATAGAAAAACATAACCAGAAGTACTCTTTCTGCATGTTGTATCACCAGCCCAATCTGCATCAGCATAACAAGTAATTTTTGGTTCTCTGTCATTATTGGGTTCCAACATTAAACAAAAATCTAATGTACCCTTCAGATATCTTAGAATTCTTTTGACAGCTTCCCAATGATACAAGGTTGGTTTACTAACATATCTTGACAATAGATTGAGAGGTAATGCAATATCTGGCCTAGTCCAATTAGATATATAAAGGAGTGAACCTATAACTGATCTGTAAAATGTGTTGTCTTTAAACTCAGGGGAAGATTCATCAGTGTTTCTAAGAAAATCAGTTTGCATAGGGGTGTCACAGGTTTTAGCATTATTTAAGTTACATTTGTTTAGGAGTTCGATGATTTTATCTTTCTGTGTAAGTTTGAATCCCCTTTTAGTTTTGTTAATTTGCACACCAAGGTATTTATTCACTTTACCCAGAGATTTCAGTGAGAAGTGTTCATTTAACTTATTTACAAAGATTTCCCTGCTCTCTTTATGCTTTCCAATGTATAAAATATCGTCCACGTAAATTAATACAAATTCAATATGATCATTACTCTTTTTTACAAAGAAACAGTTATCAGCAGTGGTGGCGTTGAAATCCATGGTCTTAAGTACTTTTACCAAGCAATCGTACCATCTTTTGCCGGATTGCTTTAATCCGTACAGACTCTTATTTAATAACCAAATTTCGTTCTTATTAGTGTATTGACTGTGTGGTGCTCTTACATATATTTCCTTATCTAATTTTGCATGTAAGTATGCGGTCTGTATGTCATATTGGAATACGTCCAGATTGAGTGCAGATGCTACTACAAGGGCTGTTTTGACACTCTCTGTTCTCACTGTGGGTGAATATGTATCAGTATAGTCTTCTGGATATTTTTGTGCATAGCCTTGTGCAACTAGTCTAGCCTTGTATAAAGTATTGCCTCCTTCTAAGTTCTTAATTTTATAAATCCACCTGGTACCTATAATGGTTTTATCCTTAGGTGCGATCGCAGGTGTGAATACATTTAATCCTTGTAAACTTTCCATCTCTTTTTCCATAGCTAGTTCCCATTTTTCTCTTTCTTCATGTGGAAGTTTCAATACTTCTTCATATGTATTAGGTGTTATTTGTTCTCCATTCATATGCATTATGTAATCTTTGTATTTATTTGGTATTTGGTTTCTATTGTTTCTAATAGTTCTTTCAGGCTTGCTATGGTTATCATGCAAATATCTAGCTTCCTTTTTTGTTAATGTGTCTGTCTTTATTTTATGCTGACTATTAGTCCAAGTTTTGGTTTTGTTCTTACTTTTGTTAATATTTTGATTTTCTGTTGTTCCTTCCTCACAAGATATCGTATCTTTACATTTATTAGGAAATATTTCATTAAGGTGCAATTTTGACCAATTGGCCTGTTCATGGAACACAGCTGTTCTGGATACTATAAATTTGTTATTACTATCAATAAATCTGTACCCTTTGGTTCCAGTTTCGTATCCCATGAATCTTAATCTCCTGGATACGTTTTCTCCCTTTCTCCTCAATTGTTTAGGTATGTGTACGTCTGCAGTGACTCCAAATATGTGCATGTGTGATAATTTGGGTTTTCTATTGTACATCACCTCATATGGTGTCTTATTCACAATACTGGACCAGGTTCTATTTTGAGTGTAATTCGAATAATGTAATGCCTCTGACCAAAATTGTTTGCCTAAACCAGCATCCTCTAATGTGCACCTAATCATGGTTTGTAGTGTGGAATTTTTCCTCTCTGCAACTCCATTTTGAAATGCAGAAAAAGGATTGGACGTGAAATGTAACATTCCTCTATCCTTTAACCATTGAGAGAATTCTTTAGACATGAACTCACATCCCCTATCTGTCATAATTTGCTTTATTCTGATATTATGTTGTGTTTCTATACGTTTGTAGAATTCCTTAAATTTCTGAAATGTTTCATCCTTGTGCTTTAATGTGTAAACAAAACCATATCGGCTGTAGTCATCCACTATTGTTAAGAAGTAACGTTTTCTATAGGTAATTGAGGGACTTAATGGACCAACTAAGTCCATATGTACCAAATCAAAAATATTGTTAGTTGATCTGTTAGATTTTTTTGGTCTGGGACTGGTTTTTAGTTTGGTGGACTTACATACTGAGCATTCCAAATAATTTTCACAATTTTTTATTTTGACACCTTCTGCGTGTTCAGTCATTTTTTGTACTACAGGAAAGCTTGCATGTCCTAACTTCCTGTGTAAGATGTGAGCACACTCATCATGAATTGGTTTACCTATTTTTGGTTTCTTTTCCTTGTATGTGTTTTTGTGATCATGAGTTATTCTACACTCATCATTGTCACTGTTACTGACATTTTCATCATCTGCTTCAATACAATCTTCCATATTTGAATCAATGTTATGTAAACATCTTTCTTTAGTTATCAGATAGGGTAGACCTCCTTTTATCATTACAGTACCTACATTTGTTTTGTTCTTTTCTATAGTTGCTTTCCCCTTTGAGAAAACTATATTGATATCAGATTCTCTGCTTAATTTTATGGCACTTAGTATGTTGTGAGGTATTTCTGGGATTAATAATACCCCCTCTATTTTCCCTAGACCAGGCAAGGTCACATTTCCTTTGCCTAGTACTTGAACCTTTTCTTGATTAGCTACCTTTATCACAAACTTATCTTCTATAAATGAAGATAATATACTTTTGTTGTTGGTGGTGTGATTTGTTGCACCAGAATCAATAAGCCAATTGTTATTCTCATCCTGCTGTGTTCTGTTGCTGTCTTGTTTATTTAGCCCATTCAGTGACCCAGATTTCCTCTCTTTTGAATTTTCTCTACCCCCTCTACCTTCTTTGTAATTTGGTGGGCTTCTATATTTGTGTCTATCTGTGGAAGATTGTCTGTAATTATATTTGCTCCTATATTCTGGTCTATGTCTCTCTCTTGAGACTTTGGGGCAGTCTCTTCTACTATGTTCCCTGGATCCACAATTGTAGCATCTAAAGGCCTCATTATGTTTATCTTGAAAGACTACTTTCCTAAAGGGTTTGTGGTCTGTTTGGTTACTGGATCGATTTTTTCTTGAATTGTCTTCTGCTATCAATTTGTTAGATAGACTTTCTATGGATAAATATCCCAAATTAATGGTATCTAAGTGTGACATAAAGCTATCCCATGATGGATCAAGTGAATTGATAATAACACTTTTCATTGTTTGATCTGAAATCACTTCCCCCCTCAATTGTAGCTCAGCTCTTATTTTGTTTAGATTTATCAAATGCTCACTTATAGAAACCCCTGGTTTTACTCTAGAGGAAAAGAAATCCTTAGACATTCTTGTGGTTGTAGCTACGCTATCGCTGTGAAATAGATTAAACATGCATTGAATTATTTCTGATACAGTTAGGTTTGGTTTGATGCTATGATACATTGCAGGAGACACGCTAGATATTATTATGAAAAATGCTCTATGATGTAAACAATCTATTTTTAAAGTCCAAGGTCTTCTTGGAGGGCTAGTTATAAAGAATAGTAAATTTTCTTTCATGAAAATAACCTGAAGCTGTTGATACCACTCTTGTAAATTAATGCCATCAATTCTAAGTTTTGGGAAGTCACTGGGTAAGTTACCTACATTATTCTGTCCATTACTTACAACCTGGGGCAGTCCGTGATCTCTCAAGTGCAGGAAATTACAGAACGGCATTGGGATGCTTGCAATGAGTCTGCGCGGTTCTCTGGCCAGTTCAAGTCCTTCTGGGTCGTCTACGTAGTTTCGCACATGCGCGTTGTTCATTTCTTCTTTGGTGGCGTCGTGGAAGGTTCTCTCCCTTTCAGCTCTCTCGATCCGCTCCTCCTCAGATGAGTCGGTCTCTGGCTCGGTTTTTGGGGTTCTGGTGGTGGTGACGGTTCTTTTCTTCTTTTTGTGTGCGTTGGTATTCGATTTTGTCTGTGGTGTAGGGCGAAATCGGCATGGCTCTCTGGGCTCGGGCGTCGTCGCTTTCGAAGTCAGGATGGGAGCGTGCAGGTCTTGAGTCGCCGGTTTGATTTCTTGCTTCTTCGTAGATGTCTTGGTAATTTTCAGTCTTGGCCCAAAAGCAGCAAAAAGCGTTTTCATTGCTGATTTTACTTGAGATTTTGTTAAATCGTCTTCACTTTCTGATTTTGGATCATCTGAAGAGTTTGAGACTTCTTTCTCACTTTCTTCGTCTGATAGTGTTTTTCGCGCCAGAAATTTTGAACTGAGCGTTTTGATTGGCTCTGCTCCATTCTCTTTTGAAGTTCGTTGAAACCAAGATGGCTGCCATTCAAAATTTCGCGCGGGATCACATCTTTTCTTTTTAACAACTATTTTCTCAGTAGTCATTTCACTTACGATTTTTTGATCTTTGGGTTTTTCTTTAATGACGTTTTTCTCTCTCGCTGCTCCGCTGTTCTTCAGCATCTCCTGGAGGTCCGCGATGAGACTTTCATCATTCTTTTGGCTTTTTAGTATCTTTAATATCTCTGACCTGAGTTCGTTATTTTCTATTTCGATTTCTTTCTGGTCATTATTTTCACTCATTAGTTCTTCTTCTTCAGTGGTGTATTCTTCGGATTCTCTCGAAATCGCATTGGTGGATTCGTTGATCATCTCTTGATCAGTTTCTATTTCTTTGCTGTAGGCCCTGGTGTTGGGCCTATCTTTCTTGGACATTTTTAATTACTTATTGAGTCAATTAACCATCCTCTGCTACCAGCTTGATGCAATATTTTCAGGATCAGACTCAATAAAGATAATAGAAGTTAAAGCTTTAAATATATTTCTTTTTAATTATGATAGGCATTCTATATTCACTGAATATTCGAGGTAGAAGCAACGAGAATGGTGAGGGTGGCTCCTTATATATACAAGGGGTGGAGCTAGGAATGGGAGTGGTAAGTTATGAATACATTAAAGTCCAAAGAATAAGTTAACCTCTGATGTTCCATATATACATTATTTACACATTGGAGAATAAGGCATTTACATCTGACATGTTCAAATCTTAGGAAAGCTTACCATGTTAATGCAGATGCTTAAATCTGTCCATTAATAGAAAGTAAGGGAGAGAGGAAACTTGTTGAGGTAATGTATTATTGCATTGCATTTTCTCAAAGTAAAATAGACATGCCACAGACCCTGTAAGATTCTGAATGTTGTTGGCATCCCACAACCAGAAAGAAATATCATGCCCTATGCACATATGTAAAAGAAATTCCTGGTTTTGTATAAAGATGTATCATACAGGCCCCCAGTTATATGTGAGACATACTACTCACTGTGCTCAAATATTGCCAGCTGTTTGAAAATCCCAACAGTGTAGCAGCTAATTGAGCCCTCATTCTTGCATTCTTCTGGGTATAAGAGAGCTGCCTTTTGGTGTGCAGTACTTCATCTGGTTTTCCTTTCTTGGTTTTTTTTCAGTAGAGGAACCTAGAAATTATAGCACTTCTCTTATCTTCATTGCTATGTTATCTGATAAGTCCAACCTTCCACCTGTCCATCATACTTCGTTAAAATGATTTTAGATGACCAGATCTTCTAAGATTCTACCTCTCTTTACCACATACCTATTCTTTTGTTTAACTGTACCTTTTAGGAAAGTTAACATAATTCAGCTGATGTTTAAGACATTATCTTATTTCTTGCCACTTAATAATGATAAATGTTGTAAAAAGAGATTTCCATGAACAGATGGCTCTCAGTACTGGAGCTATTTTTAAAGCAAACATATGATATAGACATCTCTTGTGATAATTCTGCATTGGTAGTACAAATATACAAAAAGAAAAATAGTTGTTTTTCTTTAGCTTTCGTTTTGGTTTCACTCTGACTTTTTTTCTATGGTATATAGCATATTATCTTATGCAAATAGACATTGTAAACACATCTAAATCCTCCTAGCATTAGTTTCCAATCACCTGTTTCAAGAAAGTTCAATAACTTATCTTAAAAAACAAGTGTAAGATTTAGGCTTCAGTTCAGGGGTGGGTTCTACTTACCTTTACTACCGGTTCGCGCGATGCCCACGCAAAATGTAATCACATGACCCAGGGGACACTGCAAATATCATAAATATTTATTTATTTATTATTTAAATTTTTATACCGCCCTTCTCCCGAGGGACTGAGGGCGGTGCACAGCCAGCAATAAAACACACATATACATAAAATTTAAAAACAATTTAAAATATATTTTAAAATATGAGCCAGTTGCCAGCACCCGAATTTGAATCCTGTGTCCATGGGGATGCTGCAACAATCATTAAGTGTGAAAAATGATCATAAATCACATTTTTCAGTGCCATCGTAACTTTGAACTAAACAAATGGTTGTAAGTCGAGGACTATCTATAAAGGAGGGATTTAAAAAAAGACAAATAAACACATTAGTGGATTTTCTAAACAACCAGCTATAGGCATTTTCAGTATTTATTTAAAGTAGAAGAGGCAGGAGTAGAGGCCTTATTCACTTTTCTAACTTTATCATCAAATCGTTGGAATAGGAATTGTGTGCACAAAGCACATTGGTGCAGCAACATAAAATGTTTATAATTTCACATCAGCTTTGGCAGAGAGTTTTTATAGGGAAGTGGCCCAGGCATTCAGCTGTGAGTCATTATATGATGAAATATCAGAATGCCATTGTAAATCAGCCCCAAAGCCTATGTTTATACCAGCACATTCATTATGGAAAGCATTTAGATTTCAAGTGGTAGCAGCCCCCTTGGCCACTATTTCAAGGACAACTCAAAATGATAGGAAACACCTCCACTGCACCCATATTTGAAAGCCAACAAATACTAAAAGACATCACTTCTTAGGACCAGACTAGTAGCAATTGTTCTGTTGCATTCTGAAGAAACTGCAAATGAATGGGAACTACTGTATTTATTAGAATTTTTTAAAAAATGCAGTGTACTGGATTTGGGTTGTTGAATAGAATGGAGAGGCAGCACACAAGAAGACAACAATCTTTGAAAATATGGGACTTTATACATGACTTCGGCTGCAAGGCTCCTATACACACAAAAAGATGGAAAGAGGAGAATACACGACAGAAGAATGGATTTTGAAATTAATGGAGATAGCTGAGATGGCAAAATTGACTGCTTTTGAATAGAGACAATCACCCTGGAAAAAATTATTGTAGCTTGGAAGTTCTTTCCTACAAGAAAAGAAGAAAACTCAACTTTGGAGTTGGGGAATTGAGGATTAGGTCTGATTTGGTTAGAAAAATACTGTGGATTCTTAATAATATGGTTGTGATTTATTTATAGTCGATAGGTTATTATATGTTAGACTAAAAGTAAATTAAGAACATAATGTGATTATTTTTAATATTATTAGTGTTTTGAAGGGCTTTAAGTATGGTTATTAATTAATTAATTAATTTAATTAATTAATTAATTAATTAAGTGCCTACAGTCCCTGTCCTAATGTTTCCTTTATTTGTATTCATTTTATGTATTCAATTCACTTATATATATATTATCTAATACGTACTTGACAAATAAATAAAATAAAATAAACTTAGACAGAGGAGGTACTGCTATCTCTGTGTTGGAAAAAGTTGGAAGTCATCTTTGTTACATTGGTTTTACATATTTTTGTCACTTTTTAACTTTATCCCTTTTATCCCTTTTCCTTTGCCTCTTTATGTTCATTTATATATTTTTTTAATTTAATGGAAATATTTGTTTAAAAAAAATCTATCCTTGAATACTTCATAAAATATCCTATTTAATTTTTAAAAAGTGCTTGGTAGAATATGACACCACCTAAATGTCCTGTCTCACCCATTCACAGTGGTTCTTCTCTCTAATCTCAGCCATCCATTCCTGCAACTATCACAGCAGCCTTCTTTTGAATGCCCTGGCTCCAGGCAACTTGTTTTTTAAGACCACAATCCATGCATAATTTTAAAGGTGTTGCTAGGCATGTAGAACAAGCAAAGTAGAAGCCTTTTGTTTGTCCTGTCATGCTCAAAACAGCTGTGATTTGGAAAATATCAGATCTGGCCATTCAGCAGTGAGATTCTGCTTTTTAAAAACTGCAGACTCCGGAGGTGCTAGTTCAGGTCTCTTCTGACACCTTTCCAACAATCTTACAGACTTGGGATCTAGTTTTACTTTAAAAGTTGGATTTCCAAAAATGAGGGATTGACTCCTTCTTGGAATTTCCATTTCCAAGAAATTCCCAACATGGGTCAGATTTTTAAAAAAGGTAAAGATTTTCCCTGTCCAGTCATGTCCAACTCTAGGGGGCAGTGGTCATCTCATTTCCTAGCTGAGGAGCCAGCATTGTCTGAAGACACTTCCATAGTCATGTGACCGGCATGACTACAGTGTATATGCCAAAGATGCATGGAACGCTGCTATCTTCCCGTTGCAGTGGTACCTATTTTTCTACTTGCATTTGTATGCTTTCAAACTCCTAGGTGAGCAGAAGTTGAGGCAGGAGTGGGAGTTCATTCCATCACGCAGTACTTAGATTTCGAACTGCCAGCCTTCCAATTGACAAGTCCAGCGTCTTAACTTTTTAAATCTTTCCTGATGAATAGGTCTTGGAAACTCAAAAGCTTACATTCTTTAGTAACATTCTTCAGTTTACAAAAAGTGATTTTTTTCCCCCCAACGTAGCTGATTTTCCTTGTTAATAATTACTGGTATCTCTGAATTTAGAGCCAGCTTGTTTATTACCCAGAAAGAGTTATCAACATGTACTGTATACACCTGATAAAGAATCTAGTAAGGAAGGTTATACCATCTGGTTATGTGTATGAAAACTACTCTACAGAATTAATTGCAAGGAGATTTTGCAGAGCATTATCGGCTTAAAGTTGTATCAAGGTGATCTCAAGATGCTATAAATACTCTGAGCCAAGACTGTGAATTTTAAATACCACTCCTAGCAGACTGCTTGCCTGCTGACTGCCCAGGGAACTTAAAATTACAGCTCCAGGACCAAAATAAGATTCTGTCTTAGTTTATTGCCATTCTTGCTCTCATCTTCATTGTGGGGAAAAATAAATATGCCATGTTCCAGTCTTGCACTCAAAAAAAGAGAGTCAAAATTCATTGGGGTATTTCAGCTTTGGTTTTCTCCTCAGTGCTTCCTTTCTCAATGAATTAGCACTCAACTGGTGAGGGCCATAGAGACCTTTGTTCTCCCTGCCTGCTCTTGCTCATATTGGCAAACAGGATGACTAGAATAGAAATCAGCACGCTATTAATCTAGTTGAATGGATGGTATTGGAACAAAACATTGCAGCCAATGTCACAGTATGGAGTTTTCATCTAAGGATATGCCGTTGCATTCTCTCCCCCACCTTGATTTCTGACTTTTTGTTCCCCTCCAGTTGATTCTTAATGTCTTCTGACTTCTGAGCATCCTAAGGTTTTCTTAATGCATCCTCTCCTTTAGGACTCCATCCCTGCCTGCAATTTCTTCAAGACTTTTAATTGCTAGGAAGGGAGGGAGGGAGGGAGGGAGGGAGGCAGGGAGGGAGGGAGGAAGGAAGGAAGGAAGGAAGGAAGGAAGGAAGGAAGGAAGGAAGGAAGGAAGGATGAACATAAAGACTAATGAAACAACTGGTATATTATAAACTGGTGATACTGGAACAAGGAATCCTGGGTGCCATTTTCCATCATAATTTCCTCTCTCTAGCTCTCTATCTCACAAACAGTGAAATGCACCAGCTGCGATGGCAGTGCCATTCCCATGACAGTTTGGGGGGGAGGGGTAAACAGAAGAAGAGCAGATGGCAAAATTGTTCCTCTTCCTACCCCCTGTGACCTCTTAGTCACCTGCGAGAGCCAGAATAAAGTCCTGGAGTTACAACATGTTGAACTCCAGCAGCCTTCACAAAAACACTGGAGATGTCTCTGCTGAGGAAAATAAATCTCAACTTGGCTGCTATTGGGGAGGGGAGGAGAAGGATTTGGAAGGAATGCAATTCCAACTTATGTCCCAAGCCAACTCTTCCTTCTATCACATGGTAGTAAAGCTCCTCTTCATAATACTTTATATACATATTCCATGAAAGTCATATGGGGATCTAATTTATAGAGTTTTCTACAACATTTTATGAGCAAGTCCTTTGTTAACAAATTGACAGCAGAGCCTTGAAACTTTTGGAAGGAGGAGGCAAGTGAGAAGAGGCAACCACTGAAGCAAGCTGGGTTTTATGTCTTTATTGAATATTTAATGGCTTATGAGATATAAGCAACTTAGAATTATTAAATGTTACAGAGTTATAACTTATAGAGTTATAATTTTGAAAAATGCAATGGGTGTGGGCTGCTTCAGAAGTGACGGTGATAAAACCAGAAGGTAGAGGATCAAGAATGAATGAGTGCCAAAGGAATTTGGATTGAATGTAAGAATGAATTATCAATATGAAAAAATACTTCGAATGGTTTTGTTCCCTAGAAAGAATGAATGAGGTCCAAACCACAAAGAAAACTTGTGAATGGGTTGACAGGAAGGAGAAAAATGAGAAAATCATTCTGATGGTCACCACACTATAAAAAAGATGTTGAGACTCTAGAAAAAGTGCAGAGAAGAGCAACCAGGATGATTAGGGGACTGGAGACTAAAACATATGAAGAACGGTTACATGAACTGGGCATGGCTAGTCTAGTAAAGAGAAGGACCAGGGGAGACATGATAGCAGTGTTCCAAAATTTGAGGGGCTGCCACAGAGAGGAGGGGTTCAAGGAATAATGGATGGAAACTGACCAAGGAGAGATTCAACCTAGAAATGAGGAGGAACTTTCTGACAGTGAGAGCAATCAACCAATGGAACAGCTTGCCTTCGGAAGTTGTGGGAGCTTCATCACTTGAGACTTTCAAGAAAAGATTGGACTGCCATTTGTCAGAAATGGTATAGGGTCTCCTGCTTGAGTGGGGGGTTGGATTAGATGACCTTAAAGTCCTTTCCAACTCTGTTAATCTGTTAAATGAGGCAGTTGAATTCTTCAAAACAAAAAAGGTGAAAAGTTTAAAGAACAATGAATGATGTTCAAATATACCGGAAGTAAAGGATGATTTGCCAAGAGAGAAAGATACGGACACGCATCATGTACAAAGTTTGAATGTGATGTCTATGCTGTGTGATCATGAAGTATGATTCAGAATTGGCTCTTATTCCTTTTCTTTTATCTCTTTTGCTTACTAATCATTACTCCTTTTCTCTTCTTTGCATGGCATTGCTTACTCTAAAGCAGAGATGGGGAAAGATGGTCCCTTTAGGACTTGTGGACTTTGATTCCCAGAATTCCTGAGCCAGCATGGATTAGCTCAGGAATTCTGGGAGTTGAAGTTCATAAGTCATAAAAGGGCCATTGTTCCCTATCCCTGCCCGAAAGGGAAGAGCATAGCAGATATCTAAAAAAAAAATCTATGTAGATATGTTAGATTTTTATCATTTTAGGTCTGGGGTGTCAAACTTGATTTCATCCAGCGCATCATGGTTGTGCTGAACCTCGGGGGGTCTGGGATGTGGCCAAGGTGGGCATGGACAGCATGATGTCACTCATGTCAGGGGGCACCTGTGGTGGCCCAAGCGCTCTGCCAGCAAAAACAGGGTACCAAGCTGTTTTCGACTGCAACGGCCTCCTACAACCTTCTGCCAAAGAAAATGGAGCTCGGGAGGGCCACATGTGGCCCTCTCGAGCTCCATTTTCACTGGCAGAAGCACCACGGGCTGGTCCTTTGCTGTTTCCAGCGTGGCTCTGCGGGCCAGATCTAAGCACCCTCAGGCCGGATCTGGCCCCCAGGTCTTGAGTTTGACACCTCTCTTTTAGGTTATTTTGCATCTTTAGAACTTCAGTTGGGACTAGAATTTCCATCGCTCAGCAAAGTGGTTGTTAACTGAATTGTGCCCAATTTTATGGCTTTTTTTGCCAAGCTGCTAAGTGAATCACCACAGCTGTTTATATTATTTATTGATTGAACATATTTATAAACTACCAATCTCTCTCATAGACTGACTCTGAAGCAAACTTGGCTTTTCCCATTGACTTTGCTTGTAGGAAGCCAGCTGGGAAGGTTACAAATGGCGATCACTTGACTGTGATGCAGGGGTGGGTTCTACTTACCTTTACTACTGGTTCATAGCGGGGCCGTGCGCGCCCACGAGCGAAGCAAGTGTGCGCGCATGCTCTTCTGCGCAAGTGCAAAAGCTTCTGCGCATGCGCAGAAGCGTTTTGATGATGTCGGGGTCGGTGGGTGGAGCTTCCCGCTGGTTTTAATAGCGGTTCTATAGAACCGGTGCAAACCAGGGGTAACCCACCACTGCTGTGATGCTACAAGCATTATAAATACATGCTGGTTGCCAAGCGCCCAAATTTTGATCACATTACTGCAGGGATACTGCAAAAGTCATATGTATGAGGACTGATCATAAATCACATTTTTTTACTGCTATTGTAAGTTCGAATGGTCACTTCGAATGTCAACTCGAGGCTCATGAATTAATTAGGGCATCCGTCGGAACCCTCACAGGTCATATAAATGGTTCTAATTTGAGGACTTCCTGGGTACATATACTACCTCCTGTGTCAGAATTTACATTTTTTTTCCTGTTGTTTCAGTGTGAATTTGTGACAGAACAAGACTCTGGAGATTACAGGTTGGCACGTGTCGTGTGCTATTGAGACATCTCCATCAAAGCTACATGAAAAATGATATGTTTAAACAAATGGTGGCTAAATGGTGGAAATAATTATTGCATACTCAGCAACCACTCTCTGTTCCTCAGTAGATATTTGTGATAACAGGGTGAAATGTACAAATTTCCTCCTTGCTAGTGGCATCATACATAGTAATGGGAAAATAATGTTACTGTCAAAGCAGAGCTTATTGGACTCTCCACTATGATAAATTTCTGATGAAATGACCTTTAATAATAACTTGATGGGAAAACTGGTTACAATACTTTAATAAAAATCAGTCTTGAGACATGGCGCTTTAACAGAGATTTCTTGATCCAGATAGGCTACAATAGGTGTGGCATAGAAGAGCTTAATTAAACCAGAACTGACAGAATCTCCAGATGAAGATTCAGGCATTAAAGCCACAACTATTTTCATTCTACATAGGATCAAAAACCTCTTTGAAAGAATATTCATAGTGCTCTGCAGGAGTCAACAGGCAGGAAATGAGGGCAGTAGTCTTTTTCTATAGTTGATGTTCCTCATCCACACATTCTAATAGGGTCCATGTAATATTAAGCCAGGGATAAGCAGCCTTTAATAGTCCAGATGGTGCTCAGCTAGAAAGTCCCTGAATCACTAGTAACCATTGCTAATGGACACTGCTGTTGAGAGTTCTTCCTCACCATTACCTACTGCACTACTAATTGTCTCCACTAACCAGTAATATTGAGTTGGCTACTACAAAGAAGATGGGGATCAATCTATTCTCCAAAGCACCTAAAAGCAGGACAAGAAGCAATGGATGGAAACTAATCAAGATGAGAACCAATCTTGAAATAACAAGAAATTGCAAGATCCAGTCTGAGTTGGTCACTGGGACTAGAGGTTTACTCTTCCAAGCTTTCGGACTTGTGCTGGAGCCCATCTTCAGCCCATCTTCTCTGTACCGGAATATATGCTTTGGGCTATTCCATGAGTCATATTTATGTGGTGCCTTCCTATTGGTTGATTGCTGTGTTGATGGCCAGCAATTGGCTGTTCTTTACTTGTACACAGGAAACAGAGGTTGGATTAGAAGGCTTCCAAGGTCCCTTCCAAATCTGTTATTCTATTATAAATTAGACTCATCATATAGTGAAATCCTAGCCAACTGCTGTTGATTTGAGCCCACTGGTGTCATATGAGTAGGTAGCATGCCAATGTAGGTAAAAAGAATATTTAGTAAAGCATGACTTAAAGGGATGTGAGATCTAGGACATTGCCTCTAATTTTGGTGGTATCATCAAAGGATTTATACAAATCCTCTTTAAAACCATGAAGCCTAGTGAATGCAAAGCGTACTTAGGCAAAACACATTTCCTCTTTTCTGTTTTAAATTTCTGCCCTATTAAGCTTTATTAAACAACTCTGAGTTCTGAGAAAATTCTTTAGAATTTCTTCTACTTTTTCCTTTCATGGGAACATGGCACTGAGGCAGCCATTTAATTTACTCTACATATCTGATTTTGAATAGCAGCAGCCCTCCAACAGCTGATAGTGCCTTAGATTTTCTATATGTACTCTACTACTGAAATATGGAGTGTTCCACTTATCTGCAGCAAAATATGCCTAGTATGAATTTTGCAAGGATTTCAAGATGATTCTTACCATGAGCTGCAGACATGTTTCTTCATTCATTGTTAAGATTGTCTGAAATGAAACACTTCGCCAATTTCTATGTAGATTGTTTATAACCCTAAAAATATACCAATTTTGCTTAGATTGAAATATGAAAAATTCATACAGAACTATAATAAATGCATTAGCAGAATGTTCTACCTGTAGAAATAAATCATGTCTCTGAGTAAATACTTGACTGCTTCAGAATCTGTAGAACTATTTATCAACAGCTCAATTACCCTTTTGGAAGGCATATATATAGAAACCTTATTAAATCTGTTCATTGGAAAAATAACATTTTATTAGTGTCAGCCCTTCAAGGTAGGCAAGGTTAAGAAACAGAAGCAGCAAAGTTTCTAGAAATGTTCTTTATTGTTGCAGAATAGGACAAGAAAATGTTTTTTAAAAACATTGTATTTTTTTTAAGTGAATGAGCAGAAGAAAGAAAGGTATAATCTTGATTGATTATAATTATTTATTTATTTACCAAACTTGTATGCTGCCCAACTTGCTGAATCAACTCTAGGTGGCTTGTAAACATTCAATTAGGATGTATTATAAAACATTAAAACAATAAATAAGGAGATTAAATTTAAAATTCATTTAAAATAAAATAATAATAACAATCCCAAAACAATTGGAGACAACCTGAACACCATCGGCATTGACAAATTTTCCATCAGTCAATTGCAAAAAATCAGCTTTACTTGGAATAGCATGCATCCTGTGACACCTATAACACCATCAAACATCCACATCTACCTATCCCAGGTCCTTGGGAAGGACTCAATAGGTAGATAAAAATCCAGTCTGAACATCTGGTTGACCATGTGATGAACCATAATCAGAGAATAATAATAAAACAGTAAATGATATAAAGAGCTTTGAAAGCCTGTCTCTCTATCCATCTTACACCACAGAAAATCAAGACAAGATTTTTTTTCTCCTGCTTTTCTTTTTCTCAGGACCGAGTAAATTTTCAGAAGATCTTTAATAATTCCTTCATTCCGTCTCCTCTAAAGGACAACGTCTACATTCTTTCATAGCTGATTAAGAAAATGAACAAGCCCTTTACCCAGCAAAGTGTTATTTTATTTTATTTCTGAAGATACCTACATTTTAAAGAAAATATTTATTTGTAATGTTATATACAAACATCAGTGTAACTATATAAGTATATGTCTATGTTAAAAAAATATATAGACATTTAGTATATAAAAAGGGATACAGTGAGAAATATAGTGAGTGAACTGACTTTGATCTTTATAAAACAGGAGTCACCAACCTTTCAGACCTCAGGGACCACTAAATTCATAATTTTAAATCCCACGGACCACTAATATGATCTGCCTAATGACCAGCTGGGTGGGCGTGGCTAGGTGGTCATGTGACTGGGTGGGCGTGACCAACTCACCTCCCCGCCCGGGCTCCTTAGGACCCCAACAAGAAGCAGTTGTTGGAGCAAAGCAGCCACCAAGAGAAAGAGTTGGCAAAAAGCTGGCTCAG
The DNA here is from genome assembly GCF_059756535.1 of Pantherophis guttatus. Classification (NCBI taxonomy): domain Eukaryota; kingdom Metazoa; phylum Chordata; class Lepidosauria; order Squamata; family Colubridae; genus Pantherophis; species Pantherophis guttatus. The sequence continues at coordinate 241,511,486 of NC_142064.1, forward strand.
TTCAAATTGGATCTGACCAAGAAGGAGGCTCAGCAGAAGCACCTCACTGAGGACTATGAGCATAGGCTTTCCAAGCAGAGGGAAGACCTGTGGGAGTGCAAGGCCAGGTACCGGTGTCTAGAGGCTTAGCAGGCTGAGATGGACAGCCAATTCCAGACCATGATACAGTCCCACTGGAACAAGGCCCTCCAGCTTTTTGGCACCAGCGGTACTTCCTCCAGCCTTCAACCAAAGGAGGTTGATACCAGGAGGCTGAAACAATCCCCGAGTTGGAATTTCTTCCCCTCTATGACCCACACAAAAAGACCCCAAAGGGGGAGATTCTCTGCAGCAACACAAGCGTTCATTGCACGTATCTGTCCCAGGGGCCGTAATTTGAGGACTCCTGATTTAGTGCAATATTATTTATTTATTATTTTATTTTATTTTATTTTATTTTATTTTATTTTATTTTATTATTTTATTTTATTTTATTTTATTTTATTTTATTTTATTTTATTTTATTTTATTTTATTTTATTATTTTATTTTATTTTATTTTATTTTATTTTATTTTATTTTATTTTATTTTATTTCTATACTGCCCTTCTCCTGCGGGACTACAGCCAAGATAAAACATAGCATATAAAATTTAAAAAACAATTTAAAAAACAATTAAATAGTTTTGGCCCAAGTTTAAAACAATATTTGCATATAAAAAATGCAAATAATTTTTCTGCGGACTACCAAAATTTTCTCACGGACCACCAGTGGTCCACGGACCACAAGGTGGTGACTTCTGTTATAAAACAAATTATAGGAGACAAAGGAAAAAAGTGCGGGGAGGCAAATCCTGGAAAATGAAACAATCCTTAAAATGTAACTAAACGACAAAACAAAACAACTAAAAAGGGAGGGAAACCCACACCAAATTTACATATGAATAGAATAGAATAGAATAGAATAGAATAGAATAGAATAGAATAGAATAGAATAGAATTCTATTGGCCAAATGTGATTGGACGCACAAGGAATTTATCTTAGGTGTATATGCTCTCAGTGTACATAAGGAGAATAAAATACATTCATCAAGAATAAAAAGATACAACACTTAGTGATAGTTAAGGTTACTAATAAGCTATCAAATCATACTAGGAAACAAAAGCAATATAATTTTGACAGATACATGTGTCTGTGTCTTTCTCTCTGTGGGTGTATCAGACTGTTAAAATTATTTAACTCTCTTCTTGGGTGACCTAAGAAGCTTTCAATCGAAAGCAGATTTAGGGAAAGGACAGAAGAAACACCAAAGATTTATTTATTACACTGTTTATTCCAGGCATTTAATGGCTGCCTCCTTCTATTGAATAACTGCTCCCAAAGAGAAATGGATGCCCTCTCTCATTAAGAGCTTGCTGGTCCAACAGCTCTTTGAGAAATAACGGGACCAGTGTTTTCCTAAAGTAAGATTTTTCTTTAGACATGCATTTGCTTTGTTGTCGCTTGGCACCATGTGGCACCATATGAGATTGTTGTTGTTATTGAGCTTTTGTTTACTGTTTTAATCTTTTTACTCTAATTGGGCATAAAAGCTGCTTAGAGTCTGTTTCCTACAGAAACAGCCTCCAAGCCTGAGTAAATAGATCATGAATAAACTTCTGTTTTAGACTAGAAGAAAAACCCTGTCTGAGGCACAAATGGAAGCATAGGTCCTCATATCCTTCTCTTTGCATGGCCCAAAGGTGACGTGGCTTATATCTCATCCCCTGATCTGACAGAGCTAGCTTAAATTTGTATCTAACTACTAGTTTTAAAGAACAGTGGTTCTTTATTTTCTCTCTTCTCCTGACACAGTTTTGACGTTCGATATGTTTCACTAAACTGTATTGTTGTTGATGTTGCCAGGGGTGGGATCTGTCCAAATTCCGCTGCCCACCTTAAGGTTGCTGTGGGCAGAATCGTCTCTTCGCTGGTTGCTAGGTGTTGCTCAATCTCTCCATTTTGGCTTGGAAGACAGGGAAGACCTGTCCTTTGATTTTTACAGAAGCCTCTCCCTACATAATTTCTGACCAGGGCTTTGTGGAAGTTTGTGCTAGGTCTTAAGGGATTCCTTTACGTGCACAAATTTAACAGAGTTTTAGACTTGCTTTTTCAATGTTTCAGTCCTGCCCTGCATAGAAGCGAAATTCAAATCTTAAAAGTCAGATGGGTTTTATCAACTGTGAATTGCTGCCAAGATGTGTGGATCAATTTTTCCCTCCGTGCTCCTGCCAACAAAAGTGTTCTTGTGGTTGTACTTTCTTGCTGTTTTTTTTAAAAATAATTTTTATTAAACAGTTTTTTTAAAAAAACAAAAAAAGAAATTTTTACAATTTTCTTCTTTTCAACATTTCTTACATATCCATTTTTCTCCCTTACTTCAATTTACCATTTATACATATGATTCTAATATTGATTTATATACTTAAAAATAACAATGTACTCAATTTCAATCATACATTTTGTGTCCGTTCCATTTCCACTTCATTTCAACTCCTATATCTTCCTCATTTACTCTTTCCTTGCTCTAACCATTCATACCATTTCTCCCATACCATGTAGTATTCTGTTTCCTCCTTTTCTTATATTTCTTTTGTGAGCTTGTCCATCTCTGCGCACTCCAAAACTTTTCTAATCAAATTATTTGCTGCTTTTAAAAATGCTTTTTATTAGTGTTTTGCCTATTCCTATGTTATTGGGGGCGGGGAGCAGTAGTTATTCCAGGAGCTACTATCACAGCAGTGGTGGGTTCGGACCGGTTCGCAAGAACCAGTAGTAAAACTGGCGGGAGGCTCCGCCCACTGACCCAGATGTCATCATAAGTGATCTGTGCATGCACAGAAGCTTCTGTGCATGTGCAAAAGAGCGTGCGCGGGCATGATGCGAACCAGTAGTAAAGGTAAGTAGAACCCACCCCTGTATCACAGGTTATGAAATCACTGTTGGATTCCTTAGTCATTCATTGTTACTTGCAGCAATTTGCAAAATAAATAAAACTTCATATTGAGGCACTCAGGAGAAATTGTCTTTTTTTTTTTTTTTTGCAGAGAATGAACTTGCATATCAGTAGTAACACTGCACTGTTTATATCAAAGCGCATGTTGAAGAGGACAGAATATTTGGAATGGGGTTAACTGCAGGAGTACCAACTTACTATGAATATATCCCATTGTTTTCTTTGTACCTACTTGCATAAGTTTTATATTTCGATATGCTCAAATAATTAAATCTATAAAGATTCGATTCGATTTGATTCTATTTCCATTCCATTATATTACATTACATTACACTTTTAGTTACATGATTAGTTATGCAGTAGACCCATCTTGATTTTTTTAAACTCCCTCTCTCCTCTAGATGTGTCTGAATTAATCAACAATTCACATATTGCATTGATATGCAAAATGGAATACCTCAAAGTTCGGTATTGGGACTGGTGTTTTTGAATTTGTTGTAATTAACTGAGAATTAAGAGGGACTATTAAAGTGGCTAAACCTTCTAATGTTAACAAAGCAATAAGGAATGTAAAACAAACAAAGCTTCAGACTAGAATAAACACATTTAACATAACAAGTGTAGTTCAGTGAAAGCAAGTGCCCAGTGAAATTAATGAGGGGGAAAAAATCCAAATTTTACATATATAGTAATGAAGTCTAATATGGCAATAAGTGAACAAGGAAAAGAACCATGGGAAACAGACAGCACCATGAAAAAAATCACCATCATATAGAGTAGAGTAGAGTAGAGTAGAGTAGAGTAGAGTAGAGTAGAGTAGAATAGAATAGAATAGAATAGAATAGAATAGAATAGAATAGAATAGAATAGAATAGAATAGAATAGAATAGAATAGAATTCTTTATTGGCCAAGTGTGATTAGACTCACAAGGAATTTGTCTTAGGTGTATATGCTCTCAGTGTACATAAAGAGAATAAAATACATTCATCAAGAATAAAAAGATACAACACTTAGTATAATAGTATATAATATATAATATTTTGGTAAAAAAAATGAATTCCACATAGGAATGATTAGAAAAGGGTTTGAAAATAAAAGTGTTGGTGTTTTAACTAAAATGTGAACTTTGTGCATCATCAAAAGCTAAAAATAAACCAAGAGAGAAAAGGATGGGAAAGAGGACAGGGAAATAGCTAAGCACATGATGTACCAGAAGTTACAAGAATATTCATATTTAACTTTCTAATCCTGGCGGTGCATGATGTATGGCTAGCATTAATCTGCTGAGTCACGGAGTGTTTTATACAGCGTAAGCTACAATCTATTTTCTCGCTCTAGTCAATAGTCACATTCTCAAAATGCATTGCTGTTAGCCTACTTGGTGATTATTTCTCTCTTCATTCACCACCATCAATAACAATCATACAGAAAAATGCCATGTTTTACTGCTCTAGAATGTCCCAGAGCTATTCCCTATGTTCACATTTCAGGGACTTTTAGTAGGGATTGGGAAAAAAATGAAAACAAGTTAATTTGTCTTTGCTAGCGCTATGCACCTGACATAAATATAATCTGCCTTGACAGGTACAGGGCAGGACTTCCTCGCTTTTCTAGTCAGATTGCAATCCTATCAGAAGGACTGTTCATTTTATCAAAAGCCTTTCTGGAGGGGAGCATTTGATGATCATACTGTACTTACAAAATGGCTGCCAGGTATACTTGCTTGTTCACAAAATAGTTGTCCTAACGAAGGTGGCCAGTTGTAAAACTTTCATTTAACTCTCTCCCATTCAGTCTGAGCTTAGTGGCACCCCAAGGCAGGCCTGTGATGGTGATGAACATTGAGAATTTGCTTGGGGATTTGCTAATTTCTGTTGGAAGAAAAATCCGGTCTGTTAAAATGAAGAAGAAAGGCACTGGAAATAAAATGGAGGCTGTTTGGAAAGAAGGACTCTATTTATTGATGAGCAGAATCAACAACAGCATGTAGTTCTGGGACAGCTGACAAAATGGGGCTGGGATAGGTGAGCTTTTATATATTCTTTGGGGTTTTGTATTTGAAATGCTCCGGGGGTTGTGCAATGTAGTGAGCTTTATGTCTTTTGTTATTCTAATGGTGGTGGGTTAATCCTACTATGTCCTAAAAGTCCTGTCCTGTCCTTCTTAATCCCATCACATGGAGCTGAAGTTGTTTGTGAATAGATTGGCCCAATCTTTCTTAATGGGCACAAAATATCCATCTCTAAAAACTTCAGGCATCTGCTGGAGGCTGTTTGGGCTGCTTTCTGCCTTTGTTAAGATTTTTCTCCATTTCTCCTTTGGGGAAATATAAAATTCTGCCTCTTAATATTCCCCAAAATATTTCATTCTCGAGGGTGGGGTTTCCTACATTTCCTATTTCATTTTTATTTTAAAGGGGTCTTTAAAAAAAGAAATGCATTGCATAAAGAAAAATACCAAGGTGAGATTTTTAGAAAGTACCAAAGTCAAAATAAAGAAAAAGTATTTCAGAGAGTAGCATGAAAACACACTATTGAAAGTAGAAACAGCATTGACTAGCTAAAGAAAAGGACATTGGTAGTTCAGTGGTTAGAGTGCTTTACTGCAGGCTACTTCTGCTGACTTGCCAGCTGCCAGGAGTTTGGCAGATTGAATCTCACCAGGCTCAAGGTTGATTCAGCCTTCCATCCTTCCAAGGTGGGTAAAATGAGGACCCAGCTTGTTGGGGGCAATATGCTGACTCTGTAAACAGCTTAGAGAGGGCTGTAAAAGCACTGTGAAGCAGTATATAAGTCTAAGTGCTATTCTATTGCTATCTTCTTTTTAATCTAAATCTAAATCTGGTTGCCAGTAAAATTCTTCTTTAATATCATTTTATTAGGATTTTTTTTTTTTTAGAGAACCTCACTTAACTGCACCACCAACGGTGGTGAAAAAAGACCGTAAAATTGAACACAACTCACTTAAGAACCACTTCACTTAACAACAGAAATTCTGGTTCCTAATCCTGGTTGTAAGTTAAAGACTACCTGTACATTAAAAGTGACCCACACACATTTCTTAGAAAATCCCATTAAATTCAACAGGACTGCTAAATAGGCATGCAAAGGTGCTGCAGTTATGATGTCTATATTGTCATAAGCAAAAGACATAGCAATTTAATTGGTAAAAACCAGGAGAAAAGAGATCATCATTTCCTTTTCGTCCAATAACTGGGCTAACTCAAAGCAACTCTGTAAAAATAAATTGCATTTCTGTTATGCATTTCCTTCCCCATTGTATGTCCACCTACTTCATCTGACAAATTTACAAGAGTTAACTTTGTTAGCTGTTTTGTAGACCGTGGTTGAAGCTAAGTGCAGGAAGGAGTATGTTTATTTATATGTGGAACTGTTTTCTTTGTCAGACTTTCAGAAGTCTGTACTTATTTCCTGCAAATGGACTTCAAATTAAGATATATCTGACTGTTTATTTAAATCAATAGCGTTTGAATGTAGTTCTGAATCATTATTCCCACATGGCCTATTTTTACATTCTACTGTTTCATATAACACAGCAGCAAGGACAGTCATCAGGAGAAGGCAGCCAAACAGCTTTTCATCAGAACAGAAGTGTTTATAAAAACCAAACAAATAAAGAAAACCTGAATGGAATAACTGTTGCTCTGCCAAGATGATCTCTAACTACCCGGATACCTTTTCAACATTGATTTTTCTTTTTCTGTCAAACATTTTTTTTCCCTATCAAACATTTACCTTGTTTATCTTCTAACATTCATAGATCCTCAATTACCTGGCCTTTTTCATGAGCTGTGGGATAAGCCAGGGATGTGTTCACCCAGATTACATGAGTTGTTTCAATTAAGTCAGTTTGGTCCAGTAGTTAAGGTATGAGGCTATAAAGCAGAAGACCACGAGTTCAAGTCCTGCCTTAACCATGAAAGCTAAGATCAGCTCAATAAATAAATAAATCTGTGTTTATTTATCCTGTGGTTAATTTCTGTGTCTGTACATGGGCTTATTGTTCTTTTTTAAAACAGAATTTTATTATTTAATTTTTTTTTTAAAGGTTAAAGTATAAAATTACATCCAAAGAGGAAAGGAGGGAAGGAGCACAACTGGAAAAGTTTAAAACCCACCAAAATAACAAAAGTAATAAAAAAAAGATTACTTCCAATTTTCTTCAATATAGATGCAGTCATATAATAAAATACACTCTTGTTTTAGTTTAACCAAAAAACAAACAAACCCTAAAAATATAAATATAGAAACCAAACAATCAAATATCTCTGAGAGAAATGGACAGTTAAGAAATATGAAAAATAAATAAATAAATAAAATAGTTATGGCAACAGTTTATGATATAATCTCATAATCTGAATAAAATATATATTATCAATTCCAAATATATACACAATATTACATCAAGCTGTACATCAAGCTGGCCTGACCTAAATTTTTCCTCTTTTTAAATGGAAATTTTAAATTTGGTTTTAATTTATTGGGGTTTTAAAATTGGTTCAGCCAAATTTATTTAATTAGTTTTATCTCTATTTTAAATTTTGTATCTATCTGTTTTATTTTATGGCTGTTCACCGCCCTGAGTCCTTCGGGAGTAGGGTGGTATACAAATTTAATAAAATGAAATGAAAAATGAAAATTACTACATATTTCTATAATTTAAACAAATTATAACGGAACATTCTCTACTTTCAGATTACAGAAATGCCTGAAAACCTAAGCTAAAAATGTATGATTGTTCTTTTAAATTGTAGGCCACCCAGAGAGATGAGTTGGTCAAATTATTACCAAAAGTATTTGTTGCCTGAAAGTTTTTTTAAAAAATCATTTAGCAAAATGTTTTTATCAGCCGGGTGTAGTCAGTCTGGACAAACATTCCATGTATAGTTTCCACTGGGCAGGACCATTGGAGAGAAAAGGCAAAAAAGAATTAGAACCTGGTTCTATCCAGCAGAGGGCAAGAGTGCAGCTGGATCTCCGGCGCACACTAGGAAACAACCCACTAATTCTGTTTTGTGTCTTTCCCTGCCTGTGCGCTTGTGCACGTGGACAGCATGCAATTTCACGTAATGCAAAGAGGCAGATGATCTGAAGGATGAATCTCTTTCATCCCAATAAATCCCAATGCATTTCCATATTTGTCTATGAGATGCATTGTTCATCATCTTGTTTAGGTAAGCTTTTTCCTGTCCAGGCAGGCTTCTGGGCTCTGTTAGTTGAGTCTGGTTTGTTATTGGCCAGAGAAACACGGTTTAAAAATGGTTTTATCATCTTGCCTTTGAAAGTTCTTTTTTTTTTCCTGATTTTTTAAAAAAAATCCATTGAAAGCCATCACGTACTGCTGCTGTTTCTTTTTAAACAGGAAAGTTAAAGCAATGCCCTGCATGTCTCTGCACACGTAGAAAATCTCCACAAAAATCGGGGAGGTTTTAAATTTTCAGACCATGCCTTTCCAAATCAAAGGTCATTGTTGCTTCTAATAATGGAGATTCACTTTTTTGTTACGTTGGAATAGTTTATTTCTTACTGCAGGGATGTGAATCATTCAAATCTCTTTTGGGTTTCAGCTTCAAAGACAGAGAGGCTTAATTCACATTTGAGATTTAAAAGCAACAAAATTGATTCAATTCCAATTAAAGTGAGGTTTAAGGTTCAGTTCGATAAATGATTCAGCTATAGACTGTAATGAGGAAGTATCAAAATCCTTCAAGTGCTTCCTTTTTAGTAGAATATGATCAAAACATCAAAGGTGGTAGATCCTTTAGAGAGGCATCAAATCTGCCAAGTTGAAGCTGAATAGCTTCAAGAGTTTTACTACAATAATTTTATGAAATGTTTCCTCGGTACCACTTTTAAGGCATTAAGGAATGAAGAGAGGCGTCTTCAATTGTCCATCAAAAGGCCTTTGGAGGAATTGTGTTGAAATCACTGGAAATAATGTCCTACTCCAACTTAGAAATAAAACAAACTTTCAAACACCTTTTAAGAGCTAAGCTCTAGTAAAGATGAAAGAGTTTACCACTTCTTGACAGATGCTTTTCCAGATTGTTCTTCTTGTTGGCAACAAGTAGCTTACAGTCTTATCGGTGAGATGGGTAGCATATAAATTTTATAAATAAATATAAATAAATAAATAGCCAACTACGTACCTCTGCACTAGACAGCACATCACATTCAGTTCCTGTTTATGGAAAGAAAATAATATTAGAGGCTCTATGAAGCCAGAAAGCACCAAAAAACTTATCAAATCTCTAGATCACCTTTAAATCTTGTTAAGAAGTTTGCTGTAGCACACAGGTGTCAAACTCAATCATGTCACATGACGTATTGTGATGTTTTTTGCCTTTGCGGAGCCAGGGTGGGTGTGGCCTGCATGTGACGCCCGCAGGCCGCCAGTTTGACAGACCTGCTCTAGCAGTTCTTCCTCTATGGTATTGCTTGCCTGCCCATCACTCACTGTTTCTCAACCTTGGTGACTTTAAGATGTGTGGACTTTAACTTCCAGAATTCCCCAGCCAGCTTTGGTTGAGAATCATTGTTTTAGAATCTAGATGCTTGTTTTGGCACTTCAATAATTTTTAAGTTTCACAACCACGTCAAATTTTTAGCTTGGTCTTTTTAGTCATCATCTGTTTCTTTTTTTCTGATTTGTATTCAGTTTTTAATACTTAAAGTCTGCCAGATGCCTAGAGTCCAGCTGGCTTCAGGCAGTCAGATAAATGTCATACATATATAGTGATTCAAATGCATTTAATTCATTATGACAATGTAGAGCAACTCGGAGATTGGCTCTGACATTTTTGTTTGAAGGAATGATTCAACTGAATCTCCTACAAATTGAATAATCCCTTTGGACTTGTGTATAACCCTTTAAAGATCCCTTATGGATTAGCGAGTGGATTGTCCAGGAATGAAAAGCTATGGCCCTTCAGATGATGTTGACCCATAGCTTCTACCATCCATTGGACTGTTAGAATTTGGAATGTTGTAAATTGTCTAATCTCGCAGCTGTGTCTTTTCTTGGCCTGCTGTAGATGCTGATCCCAGGAAAAGACAGGTCTGGTTTAAGATGATCCCAACACATGCTGCCTGTAGGTTCACAATGCTCCATATCACCGTTTGCTTTTCAAATCTGGATCTCTGTATTGTTCTACTACATAGTGAAGATTTCCTGTGAAGAATATCATGCAAAGACCTACCTACGCTACTGATCACATATATTAATGGGTATCTCAGGCTGTGCTTCATCAACTTTGTAATACAATAGCAATAGTACTTAGACTTATATTTCACCGGGCTTTACAGCTCTCTCTAAGCGGTTTACAGAGTCAGCCTATTGCCCCCAACAATCTGGCTTTTCATTTTACCGACCTGGGAAGGATGGAAGGCAGAGTCAACCTTGAGCCAGTGAGACTCGAACTGCCAAACTGCTGGCAGCCGGCATCCTATCCAATTCAACTTGTGTCCAATTAATAATTCCAGTAGTGCATCATATTACTGACATAATGTCCACACTCCCAGTGTGCTCTGAATTGTATATGTGAGTTTACATTATACTTGGGCATGACTTAAGTATGTTTGTGCATATTCATAGGCAAGGTCTATTTTTTTAAAAAATAAGACTTATTATGACAATAACAAAAAACATGTGACATGCTTGAAGTACTGATAGACTATGTTGTGGTACATGTCTCCTTTTATTTTTTTCCCCCCTCCTTTTACAGACAAGACCAAAAAAAACACAATGGTGATTTTTTTTTTTTTTTAAAAAGAAACATCTGCTGAAAATTTTCCTCTTTAGAATTTTAGGAATGTATTATAACTTAAATGTTTCTTGCCCCCTGTCACGAATAATACAGATCACATCTTTTAGAAAGGGAAGGCCTTCATTAAGCCAATGTTCCCATGAACTATCCTGTAACTACTCTGAGACAACCTAAGTACATGCCAGCATTGAGAAGAATTACAGACAAGCTTATTAGAAACAGAATAGCTGTTGGCATCCTTGTCCTGTTATCCTAACTCAGTAACAAAAGTTTAGCTGTCTACTGGGATTTTTTCTTGGGTGGGGGAGAGATGAGGTCATATTTGAAAATGAAAGTTTACCATATTGCATAACAATAGCAATAACACTTAGACTTATATACTACTTCACAGTGCTTTATCGCCCTCTCTAAGCAGAGTCGGCATATTGCCCCCAACAATCTGGGTCCTCATTTTACCTACCTCAGAAGGATGGAAGGCTGACTCAACCTTGAGCCACTAGGAATCGAACTCCTGGAGTGAGCGGTGAGTTAGCATGCAATACTGCACCAGACTCTTATAGCTTTCCATAAGCTGACATTCAAACTCTTTGTCAAAAGGAAACCTCTACATGGAACACTACGGTCTTGTGTTTCTTGTTACAAAGCAATGTAAAAAATGTCATTACAAATTTTGAGATACAAATACCTGATTAGGCTTGCAAAAATTTAATTTTCCTCAGTATTGGGTCTTTGCAAATCCTTCACAGGGACAATTTTGAAAACTGTGGGGGCATGTTTGAAGTATTTCTTTTCAAATTGTCCAAGCAGACACATCTTGTTCCAGTCTTGGTCAGATGAAGCTTTTTGCGGCTGTTTCCACATACGTGTGCACCAGAAAGGTGAAGTATCTGTGCGTAATAGGCAGTAGATTCAAAAAGATTTAGGCTAGAGAACTGAGAAGAAACAAGTAGAAGGAAATTTAACAGGGGGAAGAGTAAAGTCATACATCTAAGTAAAAGAAACAAAAAAAAAAAGGATGTACAGAACGGGAGAACTCTGGCTCAAGAGCAGTACGTGTGAGAAGAATTTGGATATATTGCTAATGTTTGACTTATAATAGTTCGCTTAGTAACCATTCAAATTTAAAAAGTGGCTTATGTCCATTTTGCACACTTACGACCACTGCAGCATCCTTGTGGTCATGCAATTTATATTCAGACACTTGATAACTTTATTGTTAATACCACTTTATAATGCCTTGGTAAGGCCACACTTGGAATATTGCATTCAGTTTTGGTCGCCACGATGTAAAAAAGATGTGGAGACTCTAGAAAGAATGCAGAGAAGAGCAACAAAGATGATTAGGGGACTGGAGGCTAAAACATATAAAGAACAGTTGCTGGAACTGGGTATGTCTAGTTTAATGAAAAGAAGGACTAGGGGAGACATGATAGCAGTGTTCCAATATCTTAGGGGATGCCACAAAGAAGAGGGAGTCAAGCTATTCTCCAAAGCACCTGAAGGCAGGACAAGAAGCAATGGGTGGAAACTAATCAAGGAGTGAAGCAACTTAGAGCTAAGGAGAACTTTCCTGACAGAACAATTAATAAGTGGAACAACTTGCCTGCAGAAGTTGTGAACGCCCCAACACTGGAAATTTTTAAGAAGATGTTGGATAACCATTTGTCTGAAGTGGTGTAGGGTTTCCTGCCTGGGCAGGGGGTTGGACTAGAAGACCTCCAAGGTCCCTTCCAATTCTGTTATTCTATTCTATTCTAATAACTAACTCACATTTATGATAATTGCAGTGTCCCAGGGTCATGTGATCACCTTTTGCAACTTTCTAACAAGCAAAGTCAGTGGGGAAACCAAATTCATTTAACAACCGTGTTACTTATTTAACAACTGCCGTGATTCACTTCATAAATGTGGCAAGAAAAGTCGTAAAATGGGGCAAAACTCACTTAACAAATCTCTCACTTAGCAACAGAAATGTTGGGCTCAGTTTTAGGACTGAGGACTACCTGTAGTAGTAGATCACAAATTCAACATGTCCCATCAATGTAATGCCACTGAAAAGAAGACCAATGACATCTTAAGGAGGGTTAAGAGGAGCATAGAGTCCAAATCAGAGGCGCTAATTATTCTATTCCACTCTTCTTTGTTTAGGACTCATTTGGAGCATTGTGTCCAATTCTGCATACCTCAGTTTACAAAAGCATTTATAAACAGGAGCAAGTCCTGAGAAAGGCTACACAGATGATGGAAGGTCTAGAATACCAAGTCCTATAAGAATTGGTTTTAAAAAATCTAGATATGGTTAGCTTACAGAATAGAAAGTTGAAAGGAGACGTGATAACTGATAAATATCTGAAGGACTGTCCCATTATAGAGGATTCGGACTTATTCTCACTTGTTCCAGAGGGTAAGACTAGAACTGATGGGTTGAAATTCAAGAATGTAGATACAGATCAGATATTAGGAAGAACTTCTTGATAGGTTACCACATGGAGTCATTTCTTCCCCTGAAGGTTTTGAAGCAGAATCTGGATAATTATCAAGTGGAGATCGTGAATCCTGTAATGTGAAGGGGTGGACTTCATGACATCTCAGCTCCCTTCCAACTCTAGGATTCTATGGATTGGACATAGCTGAGAGCACTTTCCAAAGGAGCTGCATAGCTTTACTCGATTCTTATCACCATATAGGAGCTGTGGTGGCACAGTGGTTAGAGTGCAGTACTGCACGCTACTTCTGCTGCCTGCCAGCTGCCTGCAGTTCATCAGTTCAATTCTCACCAGGCTCAAGATTGACTCAGCCTTCCATCCTTCTGAGGTGGGTAAAATGAGGACCCAGTTTGTTGGGGGCAATATGCTGACTCTGTAAACCGCTTAGAGAGGGCTGTAAATTTATTTGTACCCTATGACTATCATTAAGTGTTATACCTTATGATTCTTGATGAACGTATCTTTTCTTTTATGTACATTGAGAGCATATGCACCAAGACAAATTCCTTGTGTGTCCAATCACACTTGGCCAATAAAACATTCTATTCTATTCTATTCTATTCTATTCTATTCTATTCTATTCTATTCTATTCTATTCTATTCTATTCTATTCTATTTTATTCTATTCTATTCTATTCTAAAAGCACTGTGAAGTGGTATATAAGTCTATGAGCTATTGCTATATGGAATTTCCTCAAGGCTTGCAGACATAAAAGGGATTATCTGCAACAAACTTGTGTTGCTATTGCAATGATTCTAATTCACGTTTGTTAAGTGAATCTGGCTTCCCCACTGACTTTGCTGTCAGAAGGCTGCAAAAGGTAATCACAAGATCTCAGAATATTGTAAACGTCATAAATTTGAGCTGGGATTATTTTATTGCATATTTTATTGGCTTTCTTTGTTTCTCAAACAATGACTCATAAATCCTGCAAATTATCCAGCCGTTTACCCAAAGGTCCCAAGATCTCTCTTTTGTCCCTCTTTTCTAGATGGGAAGATTCAGAAAGAAAATTGAATCACTTCTTGCCCAACCAAAGGAAAGTATTGTTAGGTTGCACCGAATAATGGTTCCTTTCCCATACCCTTCTTTACAAAGAAAATAAACTTAAGACATTTCAGGGGATCGCTCACTTGAAAATCTGCCATAGTGGCCATGTTTTCCTACTCAAGAAATCACGGCCTTGGGCCAGAGGTGGGTTTCAGCAGGTTCTGACCAATTCTGGAGAACCGGTAACGGAAATTTTGAGTAGTTTGGAGAACTGGTAAATACCACCTCTGACTGGTATAGACCTATCTATTAATAAAATAGACCCATCTATTCTCTGCCTCCTGAATCCCAGCTGATCGGGAGGAAATGGGGATTTTGCAATAACCTTCCTCTGGAGTGGGGAGGGAATGGAGATTTTACAGTATTCTTCCCCTGCCATGCCCAATAAGCCACACCCACCAAGCCAGACCCACAGAACCAGTAGTAAAAAAATTTGAAACCCACCACTGCCTTGGGCGTGCCAAAGTCATCAAATAGTGTGTGGTGTAAATGTTTGTTTAGAATTTCAGTAGCAAAAATGATGATCTTCCAAGTTCCCTCCCTGCCAAATAAATGTGCAGGACTTGTAATAACTGTGTTCTACACACAGAACATCAGAAAATAAATGTAGTAACTGAAGCAGGCCTAAGTAATACTAGCTCACATCTCATTTGAACTAGCAACAGTCACAGAAAGGTTCTGGAAGATATTATCAATCCTTGAGTTTCTGCTTCTACCCACAAAGCATTGCCATATATAACAAAAGGCAAATGTTGCCAGTAAATCATTTTCTCCACTTTGATCAAAGCCATAAGTTACAAAGCTATAAAAGAGATTACATCTCAATTTATATTCCTTAGGCCCAAAGCATAAAAGACTTATGTCCTTGGTGCACAAATGCCTGTCGTAGGTCATCTCTGGTTTTAACCTTTCAAGTCCTATCTAGCTTGGCCTAAGTTTCCAGGGTCATCATGACTGACAAAATTAGGCCACCTTGTGTGCTCATCCCAAAACAGTCTGCTAGGATCCCCTGTTGTAAAAAAAGAATGGGAGGCTGGGAGGAAGCTTTCTTAATGGAGGCACCCACTGTTCTGTCTGCAGCTTGTAGAAGCTATTAGCTCAGACAAGTTCTCACCTTACAGTCACAAATGAGTCCAAAATTTCCATTGCTAAACGAGACAGTTGTTAAGTGAGTTTTACCTCATTTTATAACCTTTCTTGCCACACTTGTTTTTCAATGGAACTTTTTATTGGTTTATCAAAATATAAACTACAAAGGAAAATTCAATAAAGTAATAGAAAGCTAGGAGGAGGGGGAGGAAAAAGGAAAACAAATATGGTGTAAAGAGGGAAAAGGAAAGAAACAGGCAGCAACTTCCGACTCTTTAGAAAAGTAGAAGATAACATTACAACCACAACTTTTTACTTTTATACAACAGTATGTACACTGCAATCACCATGAATCTGAGCTAGTTGAGACGTCTTTGAATTGTGATCCCGTGATCACAGAGATGCGTTTTTCATAAGTGTGAAAAACAGTCATAAGCAATGGTGGGATTCAGCCGGTTTGGACTAGTTCGGGTAAACCGTATGCAACCGGTAGTTACAAGGACTTGCTGGCCCCACCCGCCCCGCCCCGCCCTTCCCATCCCACCCTACCCCTCCCAGGAGTCTCCATGTGGCCTGTTTTGGATGCCAGGTAAGTGCAGGACCCACACGGAGGCTCTGGGAGGGTGAAAAACTGGCCTACCGGAAGTACTGGAAATCTGGAAACAGGCCCGTTTCTGGCCTCTGGAGGGCCTCCAGAGCCCTGGGGAGGCTGTTTTTGCCCTCCCAGAGGCTCGAGGAAAGCCTCTGGAGCCTGGGGAGTGTGAAAACACAAACACACCCCACTATGCTGCAGAAGGCCGAGTAGGCCACGGCCATCATGGCCACGGCCACCCAGCAACTGGACAGAGAACCGGTTGCTAAAATTTTTGAATCCTATCCTGGTCATAAGTCATTTTTTTCAGTGCCGCTCTAACTTCAAACAGTCACTAAATGAATGATTGTAAATCGAGGATTACCTGTACATATCCTGTCAGACATAATGCAGACATATTGCAGATATCTTTAAGCCACTTTCACAAGTGAGGTATGGCTCCCTTTGTCACAAACTCCAGCCTCACCATCTTTGGGGAAGGGAGAAAAAACTGATTTCAAATCTTGATGTAGAAGATAGGGAGTAGAAATTGGAATTACTGAGCTGTTATCCCAACACAAAAAGTAGGGCCAGGTTGGGCAATCTTCAGAACCAGTGGGATATATTTTAGAAATCTAGACAGGTCATTTGCCAGGATTAAGGTTTAGGACCAGCTCAAGTACAACATTATAAATTCAAAAAAGTAATTACTATTCAAGAATACTGTTGTCATACCTACATTGTAATATGACCAAAGCAGATTACACATTAGAGTTAGAAAGGGAGGGAGGGAGGGAGGGAAGGAAGGAAGGAAGGAAGGAAGGAAGGAAGGAAGGAAGGAAGGAAGGAAGGAAGGAAGGAAGGAAGGAAGGAAACTTTACAGTGGAGAGAAAATCCAAGCCCCATTATAAGAGCCGCGGTGGCGCAGTGGTTAGAGTGCAGTACTGCAGGCTACTTCTGCTGATCACTGACTGCCAGCAGTTTGGCAGTTTGAATCTCACCAGGCTCAAGGTTGAGTCAGCCTTCCATCCTTCCAAGGTGGGTAAAATGAGGACCCAGATTGTTGAGGCAATTATGCTGACTCTGTAAACTGCTTAGAGAGGGCTGTAAAGCACTATGAAGCGGTATATAAGTCTAGGTGCTATTGCTATTACCAGGCAATGAATGATTTCAGAATGATGACAAAAAGACTGAGAGAAGAAGGTTTTTCAGGAAAAGGAGAGACAAGGGAGAAAGTGAACTTGACTGGATGGCAAGGAAAAAGAAAAGGAAGCCATTGCTTAATAGAATATAGAATATTCTTTATTAGCCAAGTGTGATTGTCTTGACTGATCTTGAAAAACCTAAACTGAGCTGGGTCTAATGGGTAGGCTGAAGATCACCAGAAAATCCAGGTGGTAGGCTAGACAGGAAAGTTTTTTTAAAAAAAAAAAATCTCTAAGAAGTTAACAGTTACCTGTAGTTTTGCCATGATGATTATATGGACATATCCATGAAATTGCCAAGATTTGGCCTTGGCTATATCTTCAGGATATAGTCAACACAAATAATGATGGAGGTGAGATGCTTGCAATGCATATTAAAAATGAACAGCCGTCTTTACGGCTGGGGGCACCTACCATCTGGAACGAGCTCCCCCCAGAGATACGGAGGACCTGCGCACATTTCGTCGTGCTCTCAAAACTTTTTTGTTTCAGCAGGATGGCCTGGCCTAACTCTCCTTTTCTAAATTTTTAATTCGTTTGATTTTATAAATTGGGTGTTTTAATCTGTGTTTCAGCCAAAATATTTAATAATTTTAAGGGACTTTTAATATTTGTATTATCTGTATTTTATCTTGGCTGTTCACCGCCCTGAGTCATCCAGGAGTAGGGCGGTATAGAAATTTGATAAATAAATAAATAAATAAATAAATAAATAAATAAATAAATAAATAAATTTACAGCCACTATCTTGGCTTGTTTTGACCATATCTTGTGGACATCCTTCAGCTTGTCTCAAGTGATGGTCCTTCCTTTTATATTTCAAGAATGGATAAGAGGGAGGGAGGGAGGGAGGGAGGGAGAGAGAGTGAGAGAGAGAGAGAGTTTACAGTTTCTGTGTACCAAAGCCAACATAGTTTGATGTCTTTGTCTTCATATAATAAATACAATATAATCAAATATAATTAAGTATAATTAAGTTTAAAAACACTAAACCAGAACATTTTTAATTACGGTTTATTGCAAAACCATAATGACCCAATTTATACATAATACAAGGCATAGCAGCTGAACTCTCTCATTACTCTAAGCCCCAAACAAGCAGTACACATTATGGTTTAACATGATAAATGAACACCACCTATAAATGCTTCCCATATATTTTAAAATATGGGGTGTGAATGTTTTTATAATTACAGTTGCCTCCCTTCTTCCATACACTCTGCTCTGTTGACTTGCTTTTTCTTAATAATCCTGACAATATGAATATTTCAGTGCAGTAGCCCAGAACTAGGCCAAATTAATTACTGCCACGTGAACATTTTAAATAGATTGATCCCAGGACTTTAACTCTAGAATCAAAGGCAAAGCCGGGATTGAGTTACAGGATGAACGTGTATTGTGGGCTGGGTGGGATATGACTCCGCAAAAGATCAGGGAACAGCATGAAACAATTCAAAGTCCATTTCAGGAAACATTATCCTTCGGTAACTAAGGCCGCAGCCCAGCAATAATTTTTTAAGAAAACCAAGAGTGTTCTGGTTTCCATCAGAAGCAACTCTATAACCCATATTTCCACTTTATGCTTTAGAAAAAGGGTCAAACGGCAAAAGAAGAGAAAACGCAGAGAAGTGCTGGATGCATCCAGCACTGAAGGATGTTTCCTCTGGATATCTATGGCATGTCAACATTTATTGAAAGAGGTGAATTTCAAACTCCACGCACATGCTTCCCACTTAAAATTAAACAATAAGGCTAGAGCTTTTATACTGCAGAGCATCGCTCTGCCTGCTGTCATTCCCATATAATCAATGTCCATAAAAGAAGATAATGTGTCATTTTTATTATTTATTCATGCACTTCTTTTCTTGCAATGAGGCCTGAAATTAAGCTTTTTGGGGTCCTAGGGATTCCAGTCAGGGAGATTTACTCAGCAACCTTGTAGAGGCCTATTCAGAAGAAAGTTTGATTGATTTCAATGAGCTTATTTGCAGGTGAGCGAAGAGAATTTTGTAGCTTGACTCCCTAGATTAATTCATCACTGAAACCAACAGCATTTAACATGTTTCCACTTGGCTGGTGGAGCTCCTTGGTTTGAAACGAGCTCCATTATCGCCAGATTCCTCCTGACCTTGCAAGGGATTCTTCAAGGCTAGGCCCAGAATGAGCTAGTCTGCCAAAGCTTGGACAGAAATGCAGTTTTTGTGTGTTTGCCACCCTTTCTATGATAGGGTCCCTTTGGCAAACTACCCTGCTGCTGATTGAGCTTCTCCATCGTTTTTCTTCACTAGTTCTGAGTGCTGAGTATAGGTTTGGATACAGATCTCTTCAGGAGTTGACTGTTTTCAACAAATATTGTGAGGCAGGGATGGGTTCTACCAGTGGTGAAATGTACAATTAGTTACTACCGGTTCTGTGGGCATGGCTTGGGGGGGGGGGATACTGTGACTGGGTGGGCATGGCCAAGTTTTTTTTTTTCACTTTTAAAAGCATTTGCAGAAAAAAATGCTTTTAAAAGCCTCTGACGATCCCAGCTGAGCCGCGCGATCATCAGAGGCTTTTTTTTTACTTTTAAAAGAATTTTTTCGCCAAAGAGGTTGTAGAAAAAATGCTTTTAAAAGTTAAAAAAAGAGCCTCTGATGATCACGCGGCTCAGCTGGGCATGGGGGGGGGACCGCAGGGATTTTTGCTACTGGTTCTCCGAACCACCCACCGCCATTGCTACCGGATTGGGCGATCCG
The DNA here is from genome assembly GCF_059756535.1 of Pantherophis guttatus. Classification (NCBI taxonomy): domain Eukaryota; kingdom Metazoa; phylum Chordata; class Lepidosauria; order Squamata; family Colubridae; genus Pantherophis; species Pantherophis guttatus. The sequence goes on from NC_142064.1 coordinate 241,531,386, forward strand.
GTCCGAACCGGGAGCATTTCACCCCTGGGTTCTACTTACCTTTACTACCGATTCGCAATGGGGCCACGCACACACACTTGCTTCGCTTGTGTGCTCGCTCTTCTGAGCATGTGCAGAAGCGTTCTGATGATGTCAGGGTTGGTGGGCGGAGCCTCCCGCCAGTTTTACTACCAGTTCTATAGAACTGGTCCAAACCAGGGGCAACCCACCACTGTTGTGAGGGGAACTACAGGTAGTCCTCAATTTACCACAGTTAATTTGGTGACTGTTTGAGGTTACAACGGCACTGAAAAAATTTGATTTATGACTGATTTTCACACTTACAACTGTTGCAGCATCCCTACAGTCCCGTGATCAAAATTTGAATGCTTGGCGATCTAAATATATATAAAAATGGCTCTGTGCGTGCGTGTGTGTGTATGTTCCAGCATAACTCTGGAACACCTCGAGCAATTTCAACCAAACTTGATACACAGATGACTTACTCTCTGGAAAGAAATACTGTGGGAGTAAGACAACTCTAACACCATTCAGGGTGTGTGTTCTCTTAAGATACATCCTGTTGTGCCTTAAAATGGCTTTTACTGTACAGAACAGTAGAGTTGCCATAGTAACGGCTTCACAGTACTCCACAACGGGGCTCCCTCTGGTAAGGGGGAAAATCGTGCATATATCGTGGACAAGAAGCCATTTCTAAATCAAGATCAGAAAAAAGCATACCAAATGATCATGGATCAGCTAGCAAAACAGCAATGTGGTATCATTTTACTTGACGCTTCTGGGGACACATGGAAAACATTTTTAACTAATTTAATTCTCGCTGAAATCAGGGGTCAGGGTGAAGTTGCTCTTCCTGTCTAATACAGGATTGGGATAAATAAATACCTGCGCAATGCCGGGTTATCAGCTAGTTGACTCATATTTATGACAATTGCAGTGTCTTAGGGTCATGTGATTCCCCCTTTGCAACCTTCTGACAAGAAATGGGGAAGCCAGATTCGCTTAACACCCGAGTTACCAACTTTTAACAACTGCAGTGATTCACTTAACAACCGTGGCAAGAAAGGTCGTAAAATGGGGCCAAATTCACCTAACAAATGTCTTGCTTAGCAACAGAAATTTTGGGCTCCCTTGTGATTGTAAATCGAAGATTACCTGTATTCTCCTTCTGAAGAGTCAACTTTATCATTTGGGTTTTGATTATAGCCTTAGAACTCCAGCTGATCAAAGACGTGTCTTTTACGTGCTATGGGGAATTTATTTATTTTATTTATTTATGTATTTATTAGGTTGTCAAACATGTACAAGATAGCAGGTATAAATATGAACATGGACATGAACGAAGGAAATGAATACAAATAAATGGGGACAGGAATGTACAGGAAGTCTTTGACTTACAACCATTCGCTTAGAGACTGTTCAAAATTACCACAATACTGAAAAAAGTGACTTATGACCAATACTCACAATTATGACCATTGCAGCATCCCCATGATCATGTGATTAAAATGCAGGCAACCAGCATATATTTATGATGCCTGCAATTACTGCAAGTTCAAATCTCACCAGGCTCAAGGTTGACTCAGCCTTCCATCCTTTCGAGATAGGTAAAATGAGGACGCGGATTGTGAGGGCAATAAGCTGACTTTGTATAAAAAAGAACACTGCTGGGGGGGGGGGGCAAAAGCCCTACTAAGCAGGCATATACAAAAGTATGAAGGCTATTGCTTAACGCATTGTAAGCCGCCCTGAGTCTCCGGAGATAGGGCGGCATATAAATCGAACCAATAAATAAATAAATAAATAAACAAACAAACAAACAAACAAATAAATAAATAAATAAATAAATAAATGAATGAATGAATGAATGAATGAATGAATGAATGAATGAATGAATGAATGATGGTTGCAGCACTCCGAGTCATGCGATCACTATTTGCAAATTTCCCAGAGGGCTTTTGACAAGCAAAGTCAATAGGGGAAGCTGGATTCATTTAACAACCTCATAATGCACTTAACCAATGCAGTTTCACTTAACAACACTGGCCAAAAAAATCAGGTGCAACTCACTTCACAACCGTTTTGCTTTGGAAAATTCTGTTCCCAGTTGTGGTCGTCAGTCAAAGACTACCTGTATAGCAGTTAACAGCAGCTTTCCCAAACTTGGGAATTTTCAGATATCTTGGGCTTCAGTTCTCATATTCTCATTCAGTCTGGCAGTAGGCTTCGATGCTGCAAAAAATCTTAAGTAGCATTCCTGTTCATTAAGAGGCTCAGGAGTTGCTGCAAACAAATTATTGCCTCCCATCAGAGCAAATTTACCTACATAGCAAATGTGCTCTGAATTAGTTTGTGCTCTGAGCTGATTTGAAACTATTCATTAGGGAAGTAATCCAATGTATACATGTACTACAAGGCATGTTAATGTAGAGACGATCAAGGCTGCTTGCAAATACTGGCAATCAAAAGCAAATCTTGTGAAAGTTAACAGACACCTAAATACAGCTATTGAACCCATGTAGTGAAAGGGAATTTTCCTCTTTTCAGGCATTCCTGAAATTCTCCTAGGATTATCTGCATTTGTATATAAGTGTCAACATTCATCCGTTCTTGGTGATTTGTGGTAACATAATATAATGTGGAGGTATTCAATATCTTTTTTTTTTAAAGTGAGAAAGTCAAAATGAAGAAATTGCACATCTGGATTTCATACGCAGACCACAAATGCTACAGCAAGGAAGCATCTAAGAAGCCAATTAATGATTTGCTGGCAATATGCACAGTGTGTAAGGAGTCAGAATGAGAAATAGAGATATTTTATTCATTATTGCCTGGCATAGCAAGTGAATCAAGGACAACATAGGTCAAGTTTGGTTAGAAATGAATGATGAGTCATTTGATTTAGTCCCTAGGCAAAAAGAAAAAAAAAACCACATCCAAGGAAGGATTATTAAATTTACTCTTTCGTCTATCAATTCTGTCAGTGAAAAATTCTCTTAATTTTTATTGATTTTTCACAATGGTATTTTATTAAGCATGATTGTCAATTCTGCTTACAGCCTAAAATATGCATCTCCTCCCCGATATAATGATTAGTGCCCATGACAACATTTAAATTATGCAAAAGTTTGTTAATATACAAAACTGTGCAAATGAAAGGGAAGTGAAACAGAATATTAACTGAAAATTGGTAAAGCAAATGAAGAAAATCTGTCTGCCCAGGCGTTGCAAAAACATCTGTGTCTGTCTGTCTGACTGTCTGATCTTCCCCTAATTTTACATCCACAACAACTTAAATAGAAGATTGAGCTAAGAAATACTTTGTAGCAGGGGTGAAATCCAGCAGGTTCTGACAGGTTCTGGAGAAAATTTTGAGTAGTTCGGAGAACCGGCAAATACCACCTCTGGCTGGCCCCAGAGTGGGGTGGGAATGGAGATTTTGCAATATTCTTCCCCCAGGAGAGGAGGGAATGTAGATTTTGCAGTATCCTTTCTCTGGAGTGGGGTGGGAATGGAGATTTGGCAGTATCCTTCTCCTGCCACGCCCACCAAGCAACGCCCACAGAACCGGTAGGGAAAAATTTTGTATTTCATCCTTGCTTTGTAGTTGGATAGCAAATTGAAATTCAGCCACCAAGTTGTAAGCCAACACCTTAATTCTTTCTCTATACTGACTTATTGATATTTTCTATCGCCTGATGTGGGACATCTCTTTAAAATGATGTAAGTCTTCCATCATATTTAAATAGATAAAAACTTGAGCCAAGTTGCTGTTTCTACCATCACATACAGGAAGAGATTAATTCTGACCCAAAGCTTTTCTTGCTGGGTATTAACCCATCAAGTAGAGAAATTAATGGCACGGTGATTCTTTGGAGACTTTTAAATGTCTTTTATTGGCAGTGGAGAAGAAACATCCTAGTCAACCATGTAAAATACTTCTTTAAACCATCCAAAGGAAAATTCCCATTGGTTGTTGTTTATGTACAATGCTGTGCAATTACTTGTAAAGTCTCAATTTGCTGGCGTCAAGGCCAGCAGCAACAATGATGGAGAGTTTTGTTCTTTCAAACGGAGCTTTTAAAACACAGTTAAAAGAAGAAAATGTTTCTCCAGCCTTGATGAGTTGAGTTGACCAGGTCAACTTTATAGGAAGGAAGTTTGAAAGCATTCCTGGATCACTGCTTGATTCGGATGAGCGTTTTATCACAACTGCCTTGTCAAGCAGTTTAAACATTATTTTAAAATTTGAAATGCAGAAATACAATCAGCATTAAAATGGATATGTCAAAATGAACAAACGAAACGTTTGAAAGGAATAGCAACATCTGTTCCCTAGGCAGGCGAGATGAAATACAGGCTCTTTGGCAAAACTCAAAGAGTTTTATTGGCCTTTCATCTCGCTTGTCAATTTACAGAGTGCATGAGCCAGTCAGTTTTGCTTTAACCATGATTTGATCATAAACCGTGTTTTATAAACCATGACAATTTAAACAAAAATAATTCCAACCCCACCCAATCTATTAGGGTATACAAGTCTGTGTGAATCAAACCTATGACATAATTCATGCAACAGAGTAATGGGGGAGTTCACATAATCCCAAAGGTGCTTTTTCAAGAGGCAACTGGACTTTCTGGTTTTTCTTTGAAGACGTTTCACTCCTCATCCAAGAAGCTTCTTCAACTCTCACATAATACATTAACCATAATGGCTTGGTTATTGGCTTGTTCAGTGGTGGAATTCAATTTTTTTTACTACTGGTTCTGTGGGCATGGCTTGGTGGGCGTGGCAGGGGAAAGATACTGAAAATCCCCATTCCCTCCCCACTCCAGGGGAAGGATATTGCAAAATCTACATTCCCACCCTACTCTGGGGCCAGCCAGAGGTGGTATTTGCCGGTTCTCCGTACTACTCAAAATTTCCACTACCGGTTCTCAAGAACCTGTTAGAACCTGTGGAATTTCACCCCTGGGCTGGTTTCAAATATCATTTTTGTGTATTTAATTTTCCAGGCAGCACTAATGGGAATAAAGGAAAATTTGTAGCTCAGGGTTGAAATGAGGGGTCCTTGGTGTTCTCTGAGATTGGTTGTTTCTTGCTGAGGTTTGCATGAAGACTGGATGAAGCTGGATGTGAACCAGAATTCCTAATTGTATAGAAACTGGCTTGCCACATTAGCCCTTCTTGATGATTTGGACATGGGAATAAAATAGCTCTCTATGATACCCATGATCTTTTTGAGGATGAATTGGGGTAATGTACTAGATTACAGATTAACAGAGTTGGAAAGGACCTTGTAGGTCATCTAGTCCAACCCCCCGCCCAAGCAGGAGACCCTACGCCATTTCTGACAAATGGCAGTCCAGTCTTTTCATGACGGCTTTCAGTGGTGAAGCTCCCACAACTTCTGAAGGCAAGCTGTTCCACTGGTTAATTGTTCTCATTGTCTGAAAATTTCTCCTTATTTGTTGCAGCCAGTTTCTGCCATACTGCAGTGTTTGGGGAGGTTTCGATGAAGGCTATGTAGAAGGTCATGCTACAGTATTGGTTCAGTGGTAAATTTCACTTACCTTTGCTACCGGTTCGCTCGCATGTGCGCAGAGCATTTTTGATGATGTCCGGGTGGGTGGGTGGAGCCTCCTGCCGCCACTGCTACCAGTTCACTGGAACCGGGGCGAACTGGTAGCAACCCACCATTGTATTGGTTACTTGAGCATATGATACAATATTCATTCTGTATAATCGAATGCAGCACCGAGCTGAGAGGATTGTGAAAGGATGAATAATGAACTCTCCAAGCTTAGGAGAAAAGCAAAAATCTTGCCTGGTTTATTATCAACTGCTGAGAGAGTTCAATAGCCAGCAGTCTTAAAAAAAAAAAAAATCAAGGGAATTAAAAAAGGCCAGAGGAGTCATCCTAACTTCCTTCCTATCTGTGCTTAATACCTCCGACTGACCAGGAATTTAGAGGGATTAGCTATCATATTGTGGGAATAAGATACCTCTGTGCTTAACCCAGCACCGTAGGCTGTTACATAGATCCTTGGAAAGTCTAAGAATATTCAGGCAGCTGTTTCAGCTTCCAGTCACAAGGTATTCTGCAGTGGTTACATCTTTCCTTAACAGATTCTTTTAAGTTGGCAGATTTAGTGACGCATAAACAAAATAGAAAATGAATAAAGATGAATTGATTGACTTGATCTAATTCTTTTGCTTGCCAACATCAGTACTTCCAGTGGGTTACATTCCTAATTGTAGTAAAACATGCATGGCATTATCATCCAGAATAAATAAAAAATAAAGCTTCACTCAAATGAAAACTGTAAGAGTAAGCATTGAATATAAAGAATAGATGTAAAACGTTATGTAAAATGTAATGTAGATGGCAGCATTTATACTATCCTGGCACTAAAATGGACTTCTCATGTTATAACGTAGCTAAATCACAATTTATCTCACATGGAGGATTCTGATATTAGCCACACTTACTAATTCTTCCAACTGAGAATGGCTGGATTCACACATCACACTAAACTGAACGATACTGGACTGTGGTTATGGTTTGCACATTATTTAATTTAATATTTAATATTTAAATTTATATACCGCCCTTCTCCCGAAGGACTCAGGGGGTGAACAGCCAGAAGTAAAAAACATCAAATACAAAATTTAAAAACAATTTAAAAATATATTAAACAATTTGGCCCGACAGTTAAAATCCCCCATTTAAAAATTCAAATTAAAATTACATAATTGGAGGGATTAGGCCAGCCTGGTTTGATGAAATAAAAAAGTTTTGAGGGCCCGACGGAAAGTACATAAGTCCGGAATCGTCCGTATCTCCAGGGGGAGCTTGTTCCAGAGGGCAGGTGCTCTCACAGAGAAAGCTCTCCCCCTGGGGGCCGCATATATATATATTAATTTGATTTATATGCCGCCCTTCTCCGGAGACTCAGGGCGGCTTACAATGTGTTAAGCAATAGCCTTCATACTTTTGTATATTTATACAAAGTCAGCTTATTGCCCCCACAAACTGGGTCCTCAATTTACCTACCTTAGATAGGATGGAAGGCTGAGTCAACCTTGAGCCTGGTGAGATTCAAACTTACAGTAATTGCAGACAGCTGGTGTTAATCACAATGCTATCGGTCTGCTGAGCCACCAGGCCCTGACTAAAAGTTGTTTGTGGCCCTGACTAAAAGTGGACTTATTAAACTAAAACAAGATGCCTTTTCAGGGGGAAATGAGTGAGATTTCAAGAGAAATGGCTTGGATGTTTCAAAGCATCAGGGATACCATGACAAAGAACCAAAGAGAGATAAAAGACTTAATCCAAGGGATAAGTGACAAAGTAGAAAATATGATACAACCGGCAATGAATGAAGATCAAAGAGTGCAGGAAAGGAAGGAGGCAGCGGAATGGAGGAAAAGATAGAACAGCCAAGTCACCAAATAAAACAAGAGGATGAGAAAAACTTTTTGAGAGATATAAAAATTGAATTGGAATTGGATAATCTGGGAAGATAGCAGTACGGGTGGATTCTCTGAAGATATGGCAGTTTAGGAGGATAGAGATAGGAGAAATATTCAGATGAAATAATGAAGATACAGATGTTGACAGAGACAAAGATCCAAGAGATGAGTATGGGAGGAAAGCCAAAAAACAAATAAGAATTGAAGTATTAAAACAGGCAAGGGATAATGGATAGAATAGAGCTATTTCTCCCTACCTTTTTTTCTTCTTTCTTCTTTTTTCTAATATAATGATGGCCTGATTAAAAACTAGAAATAGAGGTAGAAATAAGAATATACACCTTTATGTGAAGGACTACGTAAATATGTGTCTTAACATTAGGATTAGTAAGAGTGATCTGACCAGAAGCCAGAATAGAGGTAGAAACAAGAATTAGGGGGAATATTAGTAGTTATAATTTCTATATAAATTGAAAATAAGTAATAATTAGATGGGAAATCGAGAGGTTGAATGATGGTATTACTATGTATGTTCAAGATCATTGATGTTAGAATGTAATACTGAAATATTGAATAATATAATCAAAATAATCAAGTACATTAATATTAAGATTATATAAGTTTGATTAATGTAATAATTGACTGTTGTTATTTGTATTAATATGAACCATACCCAGAGGCCACACTGTTCATGTATTGATGTTTAAATATGTTTAAACATATTTATGTTTAAAAATAAAAACCCAATAAATCTTTGGGGGGGAAAGATTGCTAGCTTTTCTGTTACTTTTTGAATTGTCCAGTTAGTAATTCTGTAAAAAGCCTTGAAGTTAAAAATCTCTGCAAAGTTCCTAGAAAGAAAACTTCTATTTGCTTTGTGGTTCCATATATGTGTGTCTATGGGTGGAAGGAGAGGATCTATTTCAGTGTTGCATTGTTATAAATCCTGGGCTCGTAAATCAAGCAGTGTTACCAAGCCTGTGTTCTAGTTATTCATCACCATTCTCCCTTTTCTAAAATTGATCTTTTACGCAGCTCCTCTTCGTCTGCATGCTGCCCACATCAAAGCCAGCCTTATTAATGGTGCCACCTTATCTTTTTATTCTTCTCAGCCCACACAATACTCTGCCCCAGAAAGACGGTATGCTTGTATTACACATGTATAACAGAAGTCTGCCAGATAAGTTGCCATGTAGTTGCCAAGAATCAAGAGTGGCTCATGATAACATAACAAAACAACGTAATTAAGAGTAACATTTCTTATGCAATTCAAAGTGTTGTTTTTTGTTTACAAGCCCAAGATGACTTAGTATCTATTTGTATATAATAGCTCCCACTTTAAGTGAAAATTACTCATTCAGTGAAAGGCAACAGAAAGGATATGCTGTGGTTGCGTCTCTTAATGTTAGCCCATTCAAAGTGCTTCCATTTGCTCTAGTCTTTCTTTCTTTCTTTCTTTCTTTCTTTCTTTCTTTCTTTCTTCCTTCCTTCCTTCCTTCCTTCCTTCCTTCCTTTCCTTCTTTCTTTCTCTTTCCTTTTTCTCTTTCTTTCTTCTCCTACCTACCTACCTACCTACACCAAAGAGCAATAGAAAAAGAGTAGCTTTTGCATCTGGTCTCACATTTTGTGGTTAAGAAGGAACCTGTCCATTTTCTTCTTTTTTCATAGCTGGTTGGAAACATACCAAGCTTCTGCTGGGATGTGTGTCTGGTTCTTGTGAACGTTAAAAATGCATGCCAAACACAAAATGCTTTGGTTTAAATCGTTTTTAAATATGTGTTTCTCCCATAATGATAGTATATGTAAATAAATATTTTTAAATCAATCAGAATCACCTGGTTGATATGGGCAGCTATAGAAATTGAATGAATGAATGAATGAATGAATGAATGAATGAATGAATGAATGAATGATGAAGCAACCACAAGTATTCTCAGTTTGGGATCATCTTTTTTTTCCTATTGGAATATAAATATGTCATTGAATTCTTACTCTCTGCATAACTGTAGAATAGTCAGATGGGAAATTTTTGTAAACCATCCAAAGTCACCTATGTGTGAGTTGGGCAGCTATACTAATTTGTTTAATATATATAAATAAAAATTAATAAAAAGAGGGATACCCAAATTGCACACACAGATTTCCGATATCTAAACTGACATGGATGCATGATGCCATTTAAAAATAAACATTCAGAAGTCAACAATGATACACAAAAATGCCCCAATCAATGCCATAACACAGCGATCAGCATCCTACTGTTTGCGTGCTAGGAAATAGATTTACTTAAAAGGCAACTTCTCTGATGGAGACACTTCGCATTCACTGTTAATTCTGAGCTACAGCGCAGAGGCACTTCAGCCGGTTTTGAATAATCAAGGCAACGGTTACACAGAGAACTAAATGATAGATCCGAGGAAATAAGGAAAACAGGCAGAGTGGGAAGAGGAGGTTTAAATAAAAACTCAAAGACCAGTGACTTGAGATTGGTTTATTTTGGCACAGTTTCCTTTATTACATTTATGATGAGGTCCACACATAATGGTAAGGCTTGACTCAGTTGTGTTCTCTATTTTTTCTCTGCATTCCCTCACTGCAACAAACCTTTTCATTTTAACTTGGAAAAGTGCAAGTCCTGACCACCTGCAGAACAAGAGAAACAGAGAGACCTCGGCAATGATAGAGTTGGTGTCACTTTTTCTGTTGCTTTTGATCATATGTGGTTCTGTGCGTGGTTATTATTTTTCATCCTGCTGTTAATATGTGCATGTCTGCATATCTCATCATGGTCCAGAATTTTTCTACACCCATAATCCAAATGTGCTAGAATCCAATTTTTTGAAAAGGGGTGGGGTGGGTGTTGGGGGAGGGGAGGAGGAAAGGGGCAACCAAAAATGCGCTAAAGACCTCTGTCAGATTGAACTCATTATGATCCATTGCATCTTTCAAACCAGCAGAATATTTTGATTTCACTTGTTGGCTTGCGGGTTGATGCAGCTTGATACCGTCTGATTCACATTAGCCCGACTGATGTATGCATAGCATTTGTGTTGTTCTCAAAGACCCAAGAGTACACTTTTAATCATCTTCCCATCCACAGCGGTGGGTGTCTGCAGCACTGGGTCAGAATATAAATGTTACTAAATAGAAACAGGGTTGGCATGAGGGAGATGCATTCTTCAATAATAATTGGTTTAAAGAACTAACAACAGCATCCCTTCTTTTTTGTACATGCAAAAGCAGCTTATGCATCATCGAAATCTGTTTTTAGAAGACAATGCAGTGTTTTTGAAGGCAATGCAGATAGCCAGAGAGAAAGAACTTCAGTTGAAATCCCGTTGTAACATATAGGTAGTTCTTGACTTACAACTATTTGTTTAGTGAGTGTTCGACATTGGCATTGGCATTGGCATCCTTCAGTCTCAAGAGACTATGGTATCTTGCGCTGGAAAGAGGTCCTAAAACAGCATCTGGTGTGACTAAAAAGGCCAATTCGAGAGTGGCAATCCCTTCCACACTGAGGGCAGATACATTCTGTCCCCTGCTCAGTGTTTGACATTACATCTGAGTGTTCGACATTACAGCGATGCTAAAAAGGTGACTTATGACCAGTCCTCATATTTATCACAGCATTATCAGAATTGGAGTGCTTGGCAACTAGCATGTATCTATGATAGTTTCAGTGTCTTAGGTTCATGGGATCATCATTCATGATCTTCTCAGCTGGCTTCTGACAAGCAAAGTCAATGGAGGAAACCAGGTTTGCTTAATTACTGCATGATTCATTTAACAACTGAAATGATTCACTTAGTAGTCGTGGCAAAAAAAAAGTAATAAAATAGAGCATGGCTCACATCTTGCTTAGGAATGGAAATTCTGATCCCCATTTTGGTTTTAAGTTGAGGAGTTAAATTATTAGCCTTGGTCAGTGAGTTGTATCAACTGCTTTCTAGAACAGCAATCTTAATTCTGGAACTATCATACAGGTGTGATGATGAAATACTAAACATTTAAGAGCAGCTTGTCAGAGCTGCTACTGAGTTCTGTCCCACCATCTTCTTGAAGCTCTTCCCCTGCTTCTCTGCGCTTGTTCTTCATCTTCATCATTCTGACTCTTGACATGGTTCTGCCAGAGTTATCTCACTCGTTGGTTCTTTGAGTTCTTGTAAGCTCCTGCTTGTGTTGATCAAATGTAGTTGGCCTGTTCTTCAATTGCCTTTGATTCTCCCAAGCATTTTGAGATCTTTTTCCAATAACTTTTGCCCTTGTATTATATGTCCAAAATTTCTTGCCATTAGCTTATTAGAGCTTCTGGTGAGCAATCTGCTTTTACTTCCTCTAGTGCTGATGTTTTTGCTTGGAAAATATTCTCAGCCATTCCCTCCACAATTTAAAGGCATCCATTTCTCTTCATTCAACCTTTCTGATGGTCCAGCTTTCACAGCCATTTATTTACGACTGAGAAAACAATGCTCTTCGCCACTAGTATTTTTGTAATCTTTATACCTTAGTATCTTGTTTAAATACATCCAAGTCTTTTCTTTCAAGTAATGAATTTTTCTCCTTCCCACAATTACATTCCATATCCCTTTAATGTTTGAATCTAGGCAGATATAGTTTGTTACTACATCATCTTATCCTCTACCTATTTACATAAGACTACATTACAAACTGGGAGACCATTAGTTTTAATTCCACTTTAGGCATAACACCTGCTGGGTGACCTTGGGCCAGTCAGTTTCTCTTAGCCCTTTGAAGAAGAAAATGGCAAAGCAAAAGGAGCTGTGGTGGCACAGTGGTTAGAGTGCAGTACTGTAAGCTACTTCTGCTGTCTGACGGCTGCCAACAATTCGGCAGTTCGAATCTCACCAGGCTCAAGGTTGACTCAGCCTTTCATCCTTCCAAGACTGATAAAATGAGGACCCAAAATTGTTGGGGGCAATATGCTGACTCTGTAAACCACTTAGAGAGGGCTGTAAAGTACTGTAAAGCAGTATATAAGTCTAAGTGCTATTGCTATTGCTAAAAACCTTGTTAAGACAATTGCAAAGATTTGTCCAGGCAACTGAATAAAAAAGTGTGTGTGTGTGTGTGTGTGTGTGTGTGTGTGTGTGTGTGTGTGTACGTACGTGTGTTCTTTCACTTTCAACAAGTGGTTACTTAAACCTTCTTTCCTTCCAGCCATCAACATAATATCACCAGAGGTAGTTGATAGATCTTTGTAATTTTAATTCCAATTTCTGTTTTTTCTAGTCCAGTATGTCTCGTGATATAAATGAAATGATAGTTTCCATTCCTGATTAAAAACAATAGCTATCATTTTTAACTACTGTACATCATCTTGTTAGGTGGTTCTGCAGGTATTTTATCATTGTAGCTTTGTTGTAGCAATATTTGCTAGGGCCCATTACCTTCATTTTCTAAAATGTCTAGTTGCAGTACAGCGATCTTTCAAACAATTCCTGGACTTGGGGACATTTTTATAGCTCTTCTGTACATTTGCACCATCTCTTCTTTATGTCTTCTTTCTCCAGTTGATCTTTGATTTCTCTATCTTTTACTGTGCTAAACTTTATGTAAGAGCTTCTCTAGATTTCTGTAATTTTTTAAAGTAAAGCTCTTGTCATTTCTACTTGATTATTATTCTCAGGTTTCTTCTCACAGTTTGTTTAACTATCATTCTATCTCTTCTTTTTCTTTGAAAATAGCACTTAGACTTATACACCGCTTCGTAGTGCTTTATATCCCTCTCTAAGCATTTTACAGAGTCAGCATATTGCCCCCCAACAATCTCGATCCTCATTTTACCAACCTCAGAAGGATGAAAAGCTGAATCAACCTTGAGCCCTGGCAAGATCGAACTCCTGGCTGTGGGCAGAGCTAGCCTGCAACATTGCATTTTAACCACTGTGCCATCATGGCTGGCAGCAGGTAGAAACTCCTAAACTAAATAGGGATGGACCTTACTAATGATTTGATTCCTCCAGGAAATCCAGCACTGTAAGCTAGACTGGAAAGTTAACAAAAACCCTGAAGGAAGGCAATGTTTGATTGGGCAAAATTTCTTCTAGCTCTATTGCCCTTTGCTTTTCTCCTTTCTTTGGCTATTGTTCTGTCCCCGTCTCACACACACACACAAACAGTCAGCCAGGAGTTAATAAAACCAGCAGTCAGGAATTTCTTTGAGATAACAGCATTGGCAGCAACCCAGTAGCTGCTTGCCAAAAACTTTACTCACAAAGGGAGGTTTTCCTCCTCCGTCGGATAAACCAAAATAAGTTCACAAAGCCAAAGAATTGTCAAGTCCAGTCCATAATAAATCCAAGGAAAGCATATAACGAAGTTCCAGAAACGCAGTATGACTTGCTAGCTTTTCAATTTTGTCCGTCACAAAGCCTGAATGGCCACCACATCCCCTTTTATCCCCTGTGGGGTGTGGTCCAGTGACTCAGCTTAATCTCTGGCACGCCTCCTTCTCTGCTGTGCGCGCTTGTCTTTCCGATGCTGTCGGGGATCCAGCCAAGACTTATCTCTGTCGCTGTCTAACTGTGGCTGCTCGGAAGTGCCTGGCTCCTGGCCTATCTCTTCTCCTTCAGAAGACACCTGAGGCATTGCCAGAGAGGAGGGTCCTGGAGAGGGAGGCCTTGCCAACTCCTCTTCTTCACTTTCGGAGTCTTCTCCCTCCAATAAGACGGGCTCGGGGGTCGGAGTCACAACAGCTATTTTCAACCTATCAGCCATTTCACTTTCTTTTGTTTTGGATTTCAGGTTTCGTTTTTAGTTTATTTCATATTTAATGGTGTTGCAAATTTCGGTCTGTAATTATTCAGGCTTTCTATTTATCAAAATCTAACCTATTAAATCTATTTTTATCTTTATCAAATAATCATATGGAATACTGCTGAGTTTTGTCAGCCTGATGATTTTATTTGCTTTCTTTATCTTAAGGGTAATTTTCTTTAGTTTAAGGGTAATTTTGCAGAATGTGTAATCTAAGCCACATTCAACACCAGATCTTGTTATTTTTATTGCAGACAGAATAAAGCTTCTCCATCTTTGCTTGCAGAGTATATAATATGTTTGATTTTTATATTGTCCATCACGGATATCCACATATAGAGTTGGCCTTTAGGTTCATGGAGGAAAATATTTTCTGCAAGCGTTGTATTTTTTTTTATTTAATTTGTTTAGTTTTGTACAACACTATTAGTATCTCTTCTGCTTTATTTCTTCATCAAGGACAAATTTTCACGTTTTTTTTTTTTTAAAAAAAGTTATTTTACTTCCCGTCACTGATAAACATGTTCTTTTTTGGTGTTGTGTTGACTGCTGGGATACAAATTTGTGTTGGAGACTTAAATCCAGTAGGAATTCTTATTAGAAGATACCTTCTAAACAGACTGCTGAAAGAAGACTGCATAATTAAATAATAGGAAATATCATTAAAAATTCAACAATGTTCATCAAAGAGTTGCCTAGAACGTAAAGTATAGACTTAGTCCACCTGTCAATGAACTCCATTTTATTTGAAGTAAAGGCTATATTTATTAAGACATAGATGAGGATAGAAAGTCTTCGCTTCTACCTAAACTACAGGTTGGAGGGAAGGAAGCATGGAGGTGGGAAGTGGTAAGGAGTTCCCTTTATCTTTTAAACACATCATCATCATCATCATTTAACGACCCCATAATCCCTTGCGGAGTGGAGTCTGGGCAACTGAATGGAGCTAGCAGAGCATTTAATGGCCAGATGCCCTCTCTGTCGCCTATGTGGAGCTTTGTTGAGCAGATATATTTTCATTGTGCCCAGAGAGAGAAATATCTGCTTCGACCTAGGATCGAACTCACAATCTCCTGATTGTTAGGCGAGAGCTCCACCTCTAAGCCACCACACCACTTCTTTATCTTTTAAACACATACAGTCATGTTAAGGATATTGTTGTTGTGTTACCAACCAGCAGAGTAAATGCACAAGGAAACATTGCTGAGAGCAATGAATAAGAGTTATGCAAACTGGTTTATCAAAAGCTTACTTTATAGTAGAAAAAATAATCTCATAGTCTTTAAACAAATTCCAAGTCTTTGCCAGTTAAATCAGTCCAGTAGTTACAGATATCTTCTTACCAAACAAACATTAGTTGGTTAGAATAACAAACTCACTCTGGTTCACAAACCACAATGATAGCAAATCCATCCAACGATGATTACAGATAGCAACTCCTCTCAATGGCAGCATATCATATCAGCTACATACACAATGGCAGCATATCATGGCAGCAACTGAACACGTTACAATACCTTGCTTAAATACTCTTACAACCAGTCATTACCTAATTACAGCATGACTCAGCATTAAAGCCTTAAAGTTACACAATAGATATTCATATTAAAGTCACAGAACACATATATTGCCTGGACAACTTGTTAGGCTCAAACCATATCCTAACAAGTCATTTAATTGACAATAGGTCAGGTAAGAAAGAGAGAAGGGATTGTGTGTGAAGTTCCTTCCCATCTATCCCACCATTTGGCCTAGTGATCAAAAAGGCTCCCACTTTCATTGATACACAGACTGGAATTTTCAAATAATGTTGTTTTTTAATCTTCTGTAGCAAACTACTTGGAACTGTAATCCTGAAGAAGCTATATTTGCTTTGAGACTTGGCACTGGTGAATTAGACACTGGGGCAGAAACCTTAAGCTTCTTCTTTTTTTTCCCAACAAAGATGTCTAACTCTTATTCTTTTACCAATTTAAAATTTACAAATGAATGGGTTAGCTATTCTTGTAACGTACAGTCAGGCATCACATTCTGCAAATCTGAAACTTCTTGTTGGAGGATTACCAATGGAGGTGAGAAGAGGAAAAATGTACTTTTGTTCTGCAGTGCATACTGGACAAAATGAGAAATAATTTAACTAGATTATGCAATCTTTTCTTCCTGCAGTAGAATAGGATGATTTGTCAATGACAAACAATGGGTTCTGAAAAGAACAAGACTTATACATACACACACACACACACACACACACGTATGTATGGGGGGGGGTTCTACTTACCTTTACTACCGGTTCGCAATGGGCGCACAGCATGCGCAGATCATTTATTATGACGTCTGGGCGAGTGGGCGGAGCCTCCTGCCGCTTTTACTACCGGTTCGCAAGAACCAGACAGAACCAGGTGCAACCTACCACTTGTATGTATGTATGTATGTTTAGGTCTCTTTCATGAATGCTTTTTATCACGTGGGATCCATTCTATAACTGCCTTGGTCCACCTGCCATCAGTTCTTCTTGTTATGTGACCAGCCCATTTCCATTTCCACTTCAATTCTTTCTATATAAATAATATGTTTGAGTTAGTGTTATAATAAAAGGATTTAAAGAAGAAACTTTTTTTTCCCGTAAGTAAACTCTATAAGATGCTGAATGTCTTTTAGTCAAAATGTATCCCTTATGAATATTGGTGTTGCAATATTTACCCATAGATTAAAAATTATCATGTTTGGGGTTTGTTTTTGCAGGTTAGGAAAGCCAGTAATGTGGGATAGGATAGTAGTATTAAAAAAGAAGTGTGGAGAAAATGGAGGAGTTTTCTGGAAGCAAAGCCAAGATTAAGAATAAATTATTGCTTTACACAGCACATAATTAAATATGAATTTGGTATGGCAAGGTGAAATAATGGTCAGCAACAGTGTGATTTATAAAAGGACTGATATAAATTATATGGAAAACATCCTCTTCAGCAACCAACACCCAGATAAGCAGGGATTAACACCAGAAAAACTTCAAGCAGAAAACAACGCCATAATCAAGAAACTATCAGGAGAAAACTACATCTTTACCGGCAGAGCAAGTTCCTGCATATAAACAAGGAGCAAAGCCCACACTTGATAGCACTGATGCTGTTGCCTAGTTGGATAATAAAATGTTTGTAAGGAAACGAAAGACATTCAAGGAGCATCAAGAACTCCACAGTCCAATCCTGAGCTCCGGCGTGCCTACCGTCTCTGTCCTAATGTTTCCGTTAATTGTATTCATTTTATGTATTCAATTCATGCTTATACTTATATACATTATCTAATATATACTCAACAAAATAAATAAAAATAAATATATATTTTCTTCTGTTGATATGAAGAATAAGACTACACCTAATGATTATTGTATGTGGCAGATCTATGAATGATTGAACTATACATGATTTTTACTTTTTATTTTTCTACAACAATACTATGTGTAAAACTCCTATTAATGTGCAAGATCAGACTGCAACTCTTTTTTCAAACACATTAATGCTGCTGCTGTGGTGGATCATCTAACTATAAGTATCTGCATGGATATGGGAATGAATTAAATTTCCCTGTAGCAACAGTAGGAATTTCAATGGAAGAAGAATATTACATTTACTTTTTTTTTTTTAATTTGATTTATATGCCGCCCTTCTCCAGAGACTCAGGGCAGCTTACAATGCGTTAAGCAATAGCCTTCATACTTTTGTATATTTATACAAAGTCAGCTTATTAACCCCACAAACTCATTTTACCTTAGAAAGGATGGAAGGCTGAGTCAACCTTGAGCCTGGTGAGATTCAAACTTACAGTAATTGCAGACAGCTGGTGTTAATCGCAATGCTTTTAGTCTGCTGAGCCACCAGGCCCTTTGACCATTATACTTGGAGAAAATTTGTATGAGGTGCTTTATCATTATTATACAGTCTTGACTGCTAAAATGAATAATCCTTTTTCCAATAAATAAATAAATCCATAAATGCTGGCAATGTAATGAGGCTGGATTGTTTATTTTTTATATATGTGGCAACAATAATTCAAAAATACTGGAATTGATTGTAGAATGGAACATATTCTAAACGTTGTAATTCCTTTACAACCCGAGATAATCTTACTAAATTTCACTAAGCCAGGTAACCTTTTAAAATATAACTAATTGGCACCGAATATGTCAGTAGTTCTAAGAATTCCATGATTTTTGATGTCTTCTTTAGAATAATGGCTAACTAAATAAGGCATATGCCTTGTTTAGAATAACTTTTCATTTAAAAAATAAATCTGACACAGTATTTAATTCTAATAGTGCCATATACAAAATCCATATACAAAATTCATTATTTTTCAGTTAATATCTCATTTTGATTCATAATTTAAATTATTGATTTAATGGTCTTTTTTAATGACTGGAACTGTGTTAATAATTTTTAGCTTCAAGTTTGACATGACATGTGAGTTCTGATTAAAAATGTATATGAAATATCTTATAAGCTTATAATAATCTATTAGACCGTATTAGCTTGATATTTTAGATTTGTTGCTTGTTCATCCATATTTCATTGCATGTACCGGATTTTCTTATTTGTATCACCTACTTCTTTTATTTCTCCAAAAATGTATGATAATAAAATGGGGGGAAGCATAAGCATCATTATGCCAGGCATCAGCAGATGGTGCTGTTGAACATCATCTTCCAATTTTTTTCAAAAATGGAAAAGAGAAGATGCTATATTGATAATGATTAGAGGTCCAGGAAAATGTGTTTAAAATGGATACAAATAGAATAGTCGAAGAATTTGCTTTTTTTCTATTACATTTGGCATGCAGAAGTAGTTTTATTATTTACTTCCCTACAAAGTGTTCTTTGGAACATAAATGAAAATCTCCGGTGTCATAACATTTATAGGATGTATGAAACTTTTGGCTTAATATACCTAGTCAAATAAACTCCTGCAAAAGTGATGGCCCTTTCCTGTTCTGTGAATTATGTTTTACGCAATGCTCGGATCTGTAAATTGAGGAAAAGCAGATCTAACTTTTTATATTATATAATTTTCCCTCAGGAAGCACGTTTGGTACATTGGTTACGTGTACCAGGCTATAAACCAGGAGACAGTGAATTCTAGTCCTACCGTAAGCACAAAACCATCTGGGTGGCCTTGGGCTAATGACACTCAGCCCCAGGAAGCATGAAATGACAAAATTGAAGGGGCGAAATGCCCAAGTGGTCATCAGTAAATTGACTTGAAGGCACAAAATAATAATTAAAAAAGACCCAATACCTCATAGAACCACAAACCCATCTCAATCAAATTTACATGAATTGATTGCAACAATAAATACAAAAAAAAAAAACAAAAAAAAACCAACCACACACATTAAAACAAGACAAGAATATAGCAAAAATAAAATTATTGCACCAGCCAACATGAAGTAATCTCAACTTTAATCCTAGTATTGTATCAATTATCTCTTCTCTAAGATTAAGATAGATATTTGGCATATATCCTCCATTCCATGCAACACAGTTTACTGACTCAGCAGAGGCATCAGGAGAAAATGGATGATCAGAAGAGTTTAGTAAGCTATAGAACATTCCTATTTAACTCCAAAACTCTATGGGTGGCCTTGGCATTCAACTTAGTTGAAAGAAAATGATTGTTCACTGCTGATATCTGCTGTGTAACTTGATGTTTTCAGAGCACAGATCTCAAGACTGAACACTGAAATTCTTGGCATCAACAAACTGAAATAGATTGGAATGAGTCACTTCATGTCATTGGAGCTTCATATTTTTCTATGTAGACAAGGACCAAGAACCATGATGGCAAACTTATAGCATGAGTGTCAGAGGTGGCACGCAGAGTCCGCTCTGGCCACCTTTCCGGTTTAGGCACCCGGTGCCAAAAAGGTTTGCCATCACTGACCTAGAAGAAATAGAATAACCAACAATGAATAAAAGGGTGTCAAGTACCCGACTATAACCCACTAAATAATAGAATGATCACAGTTCAAGTCCAAGACAAATCAGTTAAAATTATGATTAATCAAACTCTTGGTGTTGGTGTGTGAAATGAAGCAGAAGACAATCAAAATTTTTGCCAAGAAAAGTTAGCCTTTGTAACAATGATCCAACAAACTCCAAGGCACTCAACACATGGACATCATTGAATGGACAACATCAACTTAACTATGTATTCTGCAAACAAATATGAGAATATCTATTCTGTCAGCAAGAACAAGATTTGATTGTGACTGAGGTCATGAATGCATTGTTGCAAAATTACAAGTCAAACTTAACAAAAAGAATAAACAGATCAGACCAACAAGACACAGCTTCATCTATAATAAAATGATTATGCAGTAAAAGCAAAGAATAGATATAAGATATTAAATTTAAATTTAAATTAAATTAAATTTAAGAAAGAGAATGCCTGAAGGACTCTGAACTGATATATATGTGTTTAAAACTGAAGCAAACAAAAATTGAAATGCAAAGAGAAAAAGAGGATGAAATTGTTATTTTCAGAACTTTACAAAGGAAGACCTTAAAAATAGATGATATGCATGATATTCCATTGAACTAGAAATGGACTTCTGGAAAGTTAAATAGGCTCTAGAAAATGTTGCTAGTAATAGAGCTACAGAGGTTGAGTAAATAGAAGCTTTCCTATTTGCAGTACCATTTAACATAAGATAACACAGTTAAATGCTAGTTGTGGTTTCTAAGCGTGTTCATAATGATCAAGAGTCTGAAAGAAAATCAAATTATATCTCAATTCCTCTCCTCTCTTTGAAAAAAAAAAGTGCCAAAGATTAAAAAAATAATTACACATTTCTCACATGTAGTGAGATCATGCTCAAGATGTTTGCCATCTGATTTCAACCATATAGGGAGCTTTACCTAATGCAATTAGATAAAGAAGATGGTGGCTTGCCCTGCCAATGTTGGTGGGAGACTCTGTTATTTCACAAAATATGAACAGACTTAACCATAGTTCCAGCTGAGAAACTGTGACCATCCTAGACAAGTCAACTCCAAAAATGCTAGATAATTTCTAGAAGCCTGGGACTCAAATTAGTCAACAATAGACGCATAGACATAAAAAAAATCTACCTACTGTACAAAAGAGACAATCAACAAGCCAAAAGGAGAACAAAAAGACCAAAACACCTCCCCGCTAGCAATCAGCACCCAGATGAGAATATATTTACTCCAAGATTAACATCAGACCAACAATCAAGAAGTAAACAGAAGTAAAGAATACCTCAATCAAAGAACTGCCAAACAAGCTAACAATAAACAGCCCAACAAAAGAACCTCCAAGAAGATTCCCACCAACACTGACGGAGCAAGCCACTAGAAGAAAGATCGGCAACCTTAACCACTCCAAGAGCCACAAAGGTCCTAACCAGAAGCCCCCCGTTCAATTCTGGAGACAACCAGAAGTCCGGTTCCCCCACCATAGAGTCTCCCCCAGTGCAACATCCTTTTTCCTCTACCTGTCCTAAATGAAAGCCCTATCAATTGTGGAGCTGACCGGAAAACCCTCTCCTTGCCATAGAGTCTCTTCCTGCTTTTCCTCCCCATAACCGGAAGCTTCTCTCAAAATTGTAGTGGTGACAGGGAGCTGCAGCAGAGGGATGAAAGAGCCACATGCGGCTCCAGAGCCACGGGTTGCTGACCCCTACACTAGAATATAAACTGAGAGCAAACTTTATTCCTTAGTAGCACTAATTACATTACCTAGTTTGGGTAATGAAATATCCAAGCTCAGAGAGCACCAAGGACCCCTCATTTCAACCCTGAGCTACAAGTATTCACCTTTATTGAAAGCAAATAATATTCTGAAGCTAAGGCAACTCATGGGCCACTAGGATTAGGGGATTAAGTTAGGAACTCAGGCTCCACTCCCAGTCATGATAGCTCACTGGATGACTTGGGTCTGTTGCGATATTTTCAGGATCAGACTCAATAAATAATTTGAGAATTAGAAATTCAAATATATCTCTGTTTATTTACATAAGGCATTCTATATTCACTGAATATTCACAGATAGAAGCGCAGAATGAATGTATGCAGCTCCTTATATATACAATGGGAGGAGCTAAGTATGGGAGTGGTAAAGTATGAATACATTAAGAAGTGAAGAATAAGTTAACCCCTGACACACTGTTCATGTACTATTTACATAATGGAGAATAAGGCATTTACTTGTGACAGGGTCAATCTTTATTTTTCAATCTAATCTTCTAATAATATTTATGCGGTTTGAAACGAAGTGTTATCATCCTGAAAGGCAAAGGAGTAAAAACATCTAATATACATGATCATGAATATTTACTTGTTATGTGATTGTGATTATTTAATGCTCATTAATAAATCTTGCAATCTGCCTTAAATTCTGTAACATTTCAATACAGAGCTTCCAGACCGACCAGACAATTTCAGGGAAAAGAGGCATTTTTAATCTATATGAGCAAGGAAAGAATTATGCTGCTACCAGCTTATTTTCATAGAAGACAGATGGAACTACACACAGATATTGTATATCAGCTTGAGTAAATGAAAAATATGATTGGGGTTTGTTTGTTTTTTATCAATACTGGCCTATATATCTTTACTTAGTAATAAGTCCCATTTGTTTAAACTCCCAGATAATCCCATTTTATATTGATCTTTTGTATTTTGTTAAAGTGGGAGGATTTTATCTCACAACAGAGGCTTTTTGCCATTAGCTGTCCATACTATTATTTCAGTTTAAAACCTGGGACATATTTCTCTCTTACCATTATTGGTCTGTAGACTCTAAAAGATTGGCTGCATCCAAAATTCACATTATACTAAGTCATGGTAGAAAGTCATAAATCATGGTTTACACAAGAATCATTACTTGGTTCACACAAGCTTGAGAATAAAGAAACTACATTATGTGTCTATAAGCACCAAGTCGGTGATAGCTAGCTGGGATGTTAATGTTTTTCTCCTTTTGTCTTGAAGGCCTTAAAGTTTTAAATTAAGAATTTCTTTCAAACATCTAACTTAAAAGAAAATGTTATTACGGTAGCTTGTTCATCTATCAATTAATTTACATGTGGGAGAAACATACACCTGATTTGTATGTCATCAAGCTGGTGTCCACTCTTACGAACTACACAAGTACATTTTTTTCCCCCAGGTTCTTCAAGTCTTCCAACAGAGTACCTTTTGTTGCTATAACTGAGTTTATCCAACTTGTTGCTGTTCGAGTGGTCATGCTCTCTTTCTCTTTCCTTCCACCTATCCTTAAGACCCGTAGTGGCATGGTGGTTAGAATGCAGTATTTCAGACTAACTCTGCCTACAGCCAGGAGTTTGATCCTGACTGGCTCAAGATTGATTGAGCCTTCCATCCTTCCGAGGTCAGTAAAATGAGGACCCAGAATGTTGGCGGCAATATGCTGACTCTGAAATTGCTTAGAGAGGGCTGTAAAGCACTGTAAAGCGGTATATAAGTCTAAGTGCTATTGCTATTGCACCCATGTGCTTTTGATTGCAGCTCTCTTTATGCCACAAAAAGATAAATGCAATCCCTGGACTGAAAAAATTGCCTATCACCAGCTTACCCCAAAGGTGCTTTTTCAAGAGGCAACTGAACTGAAGCGTCTTTAACTTCTTGGATGAGCTCAGACCTGAAGAAGCTTCTTGGATGAGAAGTGAGGTTAGGGACAATATGCTGATGTTTGTAAGATGCTCAGTGAGTGCTCCAAGGTAGTATGGAGTGATATATACCAGGGGTGGGTTCTATTTACCTTTACTACTGGTTTGCAATGGGGCCGCGCGCGCGCTCTTCTGCGCATGCGCAGAAGTATTTTGATGACGTCGGGGTGGGTGGGCGGAGCCTCCCTCCAGTTTTACTACAGGTTCTATAGAACCGGTCTGAACCAGGGGCAACCCACCACTGGTATATACCTGTAAGATTAAGTGTTATTGCTTTCCAAGCCTTACAGGCTTCTCTATCGAGATAGCTTTTTGAATATGTATACACATATATATACACATGTGTATACGCATTTGAGGCTGGTCATCTGTACCTCAAGTGAGACTTCTGGGTTGATTTTTTTTTTCTAAGATCCATTTCTTTTCATTTTTCTGGGCGGTCCACAGTATTCTCAGGAATCTATTCCAACAACAAAGTTTGAAGAACTCTTTCTATTCTGTTTCCTCACAGTCCAATTTTTGCTTCTATAGAGGGAATATGCTTGTCTGCATAGTCCTGATCTCTGTGGAGAGAGACACCTCTGAATGTGTTTTTCAAGGCCTTCATTGCTACTTTACCAAGTGCCATGGCATCTGTGACGTATTTTTGAATGCACAAAAAATATAGAGGCAAAACAAAAGTCTCATTGTTTAAAAAAATGAGTACCTTTTTAGAAATCGAAGCAATATCTTTACAAGATAATATTTTGAAATGCTATTTAACTCTCAGTAGTTTATTGAAAATGCGCCCTTTAGTTTTATAGACAGGAAATTAAGTTTTGGTTAAGAAATTGTTCCCTTATGCTCTAGGGCAATTTAAGTTACTCTGTAATTGGGGACCTCCATAACAGAACTGTTTATTTTACTTGTTTACTGTATTTATAGATTTAGTATACACAATAATGAATTGCATTTTTTTTGATTTACTGTTTCTGCCATATTTACATTATTGCATTGGGAGGTAATGAAAAAGACATCATAGCTACTTTTTTTTTTGCATTAGAAATCTCTATTAGACAAAGGGAGACTACTCATACAGAGGAAATCCTTGATACTAATTCTTTATCGTGAATATTGTTGATCCTAGGACATATTTTTGAAAAATAGGCCTTTCCATGGCTTAAGACCAGTGGTGAAATCCAAATTTTTTTACTACCAGTTCTGTGGGCGTGGCTTGGTGGGCGTGGCAGGGGGAGGATACTGCAAAATCTCCATTCCCTCCCCACTCCTGGGGGAAGGATATTGCAAAATCTCCATTCCCTCCCTATTCCTGAGGGAAGGATATTGCAAAATCTCCATTCCCACCCAACTCTGAGGCCAGCCAGAGGTCGTATTTTCCGGTTCTCCAAACTACTCAAAATTTCCGCTACCGGTTCTCCAGAACCTGTCAGAACTTGCTGGATTTCACCCCTGCTTAAGACCTCAATTTTAAAAGTAGGTGCAAATAACCAGGAACAGGTGTGGAATGCACTAAGAGTTTATTATTGCTACCTATGCACAAGACTCTGGTCTACTAACAGTCATGCTAAATTGGCACAAGGTAAGGATCAACAGAAGGAATTCATGGGGGGCTGGACTTGAGTCTCCTGTGGCTGTGCAATGACTCCAAACTGATGATGCATTTAACCCCATGCTCCAGCTCAACCTGGTCATCTCCTATATATAGACTACTAAGTTATGGTTAGTACAAGTGAGTATAACAATTCCTAAGCAAGGGCTGTTGTGTAAGATGCAAGTGACGGGGCTTTGAATTTTTCCCCTTTGTCCTTATTTCCTATCTACTTCTACTTTGACTTCACTGAGAGAAAGCTGCAAGAAAATCTCAACAGCAATTAAAATTTGCTTTCTTCCCCTAATTTGAGGCATGTGCTGTGTACAATAATTCACAACATGCCCTGCAATAAGTTACAAATGAGTCAACTTTTCAAAGACTAAATGGTCTTGCCACAGACAAAGCTTGCCACAGACAAAGCAACAATCAGCCATTGCTAATCACCTTTATCAAGATGTGCTGTGCGAAATCAGATTGTGGGGTTATAGAAAAAGGACGACACTGGGGCGATTACACTTAAAAGGACTCATTTGTGAATGTTGTATCATTATCTTCACACACTAAGTTATAGGCCAGGTAAATCACAATGCTAAGTAGTAGGTAAGGTGACTGTTATATATAACAATGTTCTTATTTATACTATATTAAACAGAAAAGTTAAGCTCACATATGCTAAGCAATTGCTTGTTGAACCACAACTCAAATTTACACAATAATCCATGGATTTGCAAAGATAAATGTTCATCTCATTTAAGAGGTTCCTCAGGACTTCCGAAGAAATCTGGAGATTATTAGGGAAAGGAAATACAGGAAAATAGTTTCCTGGGATACCATTTTACTATTGTAAAGTGATTTTGGTTTAAAGACTAAAGCTTGCATTAAATATTTAGCAGCCTCAGCAGGTGCCAACTCTAACCTGACCTTGGCTGACCTCCAAAAGTCAAGCAGGACTATAACCTGGTTAGTATAGTACTTACGTAGGAGATCAAGTGGAAATCCTTGAACTGTAGGTTAGATGGGAACATCCTGGGAAAAGGAAGTGGTAAAACCTTTAGGGTTTTTGCAAGTAAACCAAAGGTGGTATTCAGCAGGTTCTGACCAGTTCTGAAGAACCAGTAGCAGAAATTCTGAGTAGTTTGGAGAATTGGAAAATGCCACCTCTGACTGGCCCCACCGCCATCTATTCTTTGCCTCCTGAGTCCTAGCTGATTGGGAGGAAATGGGGATTTTGCAGTAACCTTCCCCTGGAGTGGGATGGGAATGCAAATTCTACAGTATCCTTCCCCTGCCACGCCCACCAAGCCATGCCCACAGAATGGGTAGTAAAATTTTTTGAATCCCACCACTGAAGTAAACTAAACATATTTCTCTGTGGAGTCCATAAGTACTGAGCTGAATTTGAAGAAGTGGGACCTTGAATTTTGATGGCGCAGATTCCTTCTTCACTGCTCATTCTGAAATGATGATTTATTGCATTCCTATAATCACTTAATCTGATTTCACACAGTATATCCAACTCATTGTACTTTATAGAACATGACTTGTGCTGCTAGATCACATCAGAGGTGAAATCCAGCAGGTTCTGACAGGTTCTGGAGAACTGGTAGCAGAAATTTTGAGCAGTTTGGAGAACCGGCAGCTGAAATTCTGAGTAGTTTGGAGAACCGGCAAATACCACCTTGGGGTAGTCCCTAAACTTCATTGTTATTATCTATTTTTTTTTATTTTTTTATTTTTATTTTTATTTATTTTTATATGCCGCCGTTCTCCGGAGACTCAGGGCGGCTTACAATGCGTTAAGCAATAGCCTTCATACTTTTGTATATTTTATACAAAGTCAGCTTATTGCCCCCACTAACCGGGTCCTCATTTTACCCACCTTAGAAAGGATGGAAGGCTGAGTCGACCTTGAGCCTGGTGAGAATTGAACATGTAAAGTAATTGCAGGCAGCTGGATGTTAAATGCTGCCTTAGTAGGAGGCATTAGCCTCCTATGCCACTCAGGCTCCTCATTTTCTTCATTTATATAGCCCGGGAGTTATCCACCCATCTTCCCTGTGTACTTGAATAGAGATGCAAACAACAAGGCTTTGTAGCATATTTTTAAAAATACACGTGGAGCCTTTACATGAAATACTTAGAAAGATGTGTGGTTAAATACATGGTTGACAGAACTTCATATAACATCTCATTTTCTGCCTCTTTAAGTAAGTCTTGAGAAAGATAACCTCCATTTTAATGCATTATCTCATTTATAGTGTTTCCTGTAGCAAAGAAGTGCAAAATTGCATTCCGATCTATATTAAAAGATTGAGATGATCTGCTCCTCAACTATGTTTTGCGTCTAAATTTCTATGCCTGCACAGAGACAGTGAAATTTGACAATACAGTGGAAAGTCACACTTGTTTGCAAAGGTAGATCACTGTAAGTTTACGGAAATCAGTAGCAGTCCTTCCGTTTTTCAATCATAATAAAATATGATCCCGAGTTGCAGGCAGAGAAGCTCTGCTTGTCTGTTTGTGTCTCCACTTCCATTCGGGGGCATCACAACTGTGCAATGAAAGCCCCCTCCCCTCCCTTTTTTTAAACCTATGGGACAATGCACGGTCTTGCTTCTGCTTCCCTGCAACAAAGTCCTAATTTATCTGGGAGACTGAAGCATTATATATTTACACTGGTCTTCTGCCTGGAGAATTTTCATGGTAGAATGTTGACAGGAATTCCTTCAGGAGCAGAATCTATCAGAAGAAAACAGCAAGCTGACCAGCTAAAGCGACGCGGATCTAACAAAATAAACAGGCTGCAGTACAATTCCATTCCTGTGCCACTGAAATAGCATAGAAAATATGACCTCAGGAGGGAATTGCTGGCGCAAATGAAAATCAGATGCAGTAACGTAAAGACCGCAGGGCATATGGCTCATCCAGATGCACTGAGATTTATGTACCTAAACAGAAAAGTGTGGCTTATATATTGTGCTTCTCCTAGATGGGGATGAAAGCTATTCCAGGAGCTTTCCAAAGAAATGCACAAGTAACAGTGGGGGAGGAATTTATTCATACCATGCACACATACATATGTATGCATGCACACAAGAGCGCGCACACAGAGTCTGCTTTGGGCTCTGGAAAACAGGGACACCAGCCTCTTATTCACTGCTTCTGCCAAATAGTGCCCTGGGCAACTTTCAGCTAGGCAAACATTAGAGGAAAAGCAACAGCCTTAATGCGATTTCCCTTCCACCCGCTTTCTGCTACACAGCTACAGTTTTTTTTGGTGTGTGGGTTTTTTTTTTTTTTTTTGCAGATTCACGGATGTTAATTGCGAGTTTTTCCAGAAGAAAACAAGATATAATGTGTGTTCTAAATAGCTCCTCAATTCCTTGCTGTTATGATGATTAAATTTAATTAACTAATTAAATGGAATCCCAAATGTTCAGGTAATGTTTTTAGAACTGAAGGAGTTTTTGCATTCAGGATCCATTATTTTGTTAACACTACTGGTCTAGTAAGATATTCCAACATCTCCCATTCCATGCCAAAACTTTTTACATTCTCTTTTTTCACTGGGTTGGATTTTTTTCTTTTTTCTTTATTAGAAAACCTAAAAGGCCAGATCATCTTGAGAAGGGACTATCTACATGGACACTTAAGACTTGACACCGACTGGATATAGAACATAATAAATTGATCATTAATCAATCAGATTAGCAATAGTACTTAGACTTATATACCACTTTACAGTGCTTTACAGCCCTCTCTAAGCGGTTTACAGAGTCAGTATAATTGACCCCAACAATTTGGGTCCTCATTTTACCCACCTCAGAAGGATGGAAGGCTGAGTCAACCTTGAGCCTGGTGAGATTTGAACTACCAAACTGCAGGTAGCCAGCAGGCAGCAGAAGTAGCCTGCAGTACTGCACTCTAACCACTGCACCACCATGCCTCATATGGAAGCCATAAAGTTATAAATGGGCAATAGTATTCTGATTTCTCATATAATGCTAATTCATAAATTACAGTTTAGAAAAAAACCCAATAGATTTCATACACATATGTTAAACCAAATCCAAACAAATCACAATATATTTTAGTGCAATGGGGAGGATTCAGTCAGTACAAATCAAAGTTAAACTAGCTGTTTCCCAAACAGGAAAGATGGGTTTAATAGCTGAGGTCAACAACAACAACAAAAAAAGAACTAATAACAAAGATTTCTAATAATGTGGTAACTGACTCTTCTGCACATATGATTTCCCCAAATCCTGTTTCCCAAAATCTTCTAAGGCAGGGATATCCAATCTTGGCAATTTTAAGACTTATGGATTCCCAGAATTCACAGAGCTGGCTGGGGAATCTAGGAGTTGAAGTCTACAGATCTGAAAGTTGCCAAGGCTGGATACCCATGCTCTAAGCCAGAGGTGTCAAATTCAAGGCCCGTGAGCTGGATCCGGCCCACAGGGTGTTTAGATCTGGCCCATAGGGCCGCCCTGGAAACAGCAAACGACCAGCCCGCAGTGCCTCAGCCAGTGAAAACGGGCTCCCAATCTCTGTTTTTGGCTGGAACGGCCTCCCCTCCCAAGCTCCATTTTCACTGGCAGGAGGCCGTCACAGCCAAAAATTAAAATGGAGATTAGGAGCCCATTTTCACTGACAGGGCACTTGGACCACCATAGACGCCCCAGACACAAGTGACATCAAGCTGCCTCCCCCCAAGGAAAAACAACCCTGATGTGGCCCTCAATGAAATCGAGTTTGACACCCCTGCTCTAAGGTCTAAACAATAATTCCAACAGCAGGATAAGGCAAGCTTTACAGTGTTTGGAGTTAAAAATTATCACTTTTTTCACGGGTAAGTGAAAAGTCAAAATATATTTCTTCAAAATGCCCATCACCTCCGCCACCCTGTCAGCCATGACATCAACTCGTCCTCCCAGTCTACTGCTTGCAGGATCAACTTCCTTTAAAATCTGGTTGCAACATTCAGACTTCAATTCAAATGTTGATCCAGCTTCAAACATTATGGCACTGCCTGAAACAGACATGACCCTCAACCATATCCCAGGGCTAGTGTTGGCTCTTCTTCCTTTCTTATTTGAAACTGCCTTGTTGTTAAATTATACTTGAAAAATGGCCTCGTGAGATGAGATCATTCATTTGATGTAGCAGCTTCATGGGCCACCAGCGTAGTGTGGTTGATATGTGCAGTTTGCCAGAAAAAGTGTCCATGTACATCAGACGTGTCAAACTTGCCACATTACGTTGATGTCACATGACATATTGTGACAGTTTTTTTGCCTTTGCAGAGCTGGGGTGGGCATGGCCTGTGCTATGCGTGATGCATCTGGCCAGTGGGCCGCCATTTTGACACCCCTGATCTACACCATATTGCCTACTATACAAAGGTGGACTAACAGACCTTTCTCTATGCTCAGGTTCAGTGACTGCACTTATAACCATACTAAGCCATCATTTATCTGAGCCATGATTTGTTAAACAAGCCAGAAACAAGCAGATGAGTAATGATTTATTTCTTCTTCCATTTAAAGGAACAACTCTTGCTTTGAATTTCTGTAGATTGAATCAAGGCATGGGGAACAGAGATGGTATTCAGCAAGTTCTGACCAGTTCTGGAGAACCGGTAGCAGAAATTTTGAGTAGTTCGGAGAACCGGTAAATGCCACCTCTGACTGGCCCCACCCCCATCTATTCTCTGCCTCCCGAGTCTCAGCTGATCGGGAGGAAATGGGGATTTTTCAGTAACCTTCCCCTGGAATGGAGGAATGGGGTGGGAATGGAGATTTTACAGTATCCTTCCCCTGTCACACCCACCAAGTCACACCCATCAAGCCACACTGTTGTGGAAAAATTGAGACTGAACAACATTCCTGGGTCAGCCAGAGTCAGTTTATTGCGCAAGGTTCAGAGCCAAATTTGTACCTGAAAGTTTGAACAAAGAAGAGCCCTGATCCCACTGTTTTTATACATTTCTAAGACAAAGGATTCGGTGAGGTCATGCATTTTCCATATATGGTTAACATGAGCTCATGCATCTTCCATAGAGGGTTAACATACACTTGTTATATGATAATTGACACACTTCATAATTATTAAACCATTAGTTTCTAGTTTATAAGATTATCTTTAGCTAGACAACCTTCCTTAAGTGCTGTGGTTGCTAATGGGAGATTTATTGCTGTCCTTGGGTAATAAGAGGTAATAAGTAACTCTTTGTTTCCTATGTATGTCTTTGTGTCATTCACAGTGAGGTCACTCAGATGTTTTCCATATGGCTGTCCTTCCGTGACAGCTAGGCCTCATCAGAAGATATATTACCACTAATGATTTTAATGTAATCTCCAACCAGCACGTTTCTCTCTTATAATAATGTGAATAGAGAGGGTCCTTTAGAGTTCATGTAGCTGACTCTGTATGATTCCTATTTTATTCACATTAACACCAAGCCCATCAAGCCACACCCACAGAACTGGTAGTAAATAAAATTGAATCCCATCACTGATGGGGAAGGCACAAAACCAGAAAGGAGTAATCTAAAAAAACTCACATAAATCATAAATCCTTCTTTCCACAGCATATTAAATCAGCATTGCAATTAGCGAACCAACAAAAAGCTAAACTTCTAAAATAGTTTATTGCCTTTAAAGAAATCCTGGTTCATTGTTTCCCATACGTAAAGACAGTTAATTATGGCTTAGCATGTAAATGCATCCAATAATTTTTGCACTTTTCTAATTTTTCCTGTAATGTTTTTCTTCAGTTACCTTCCCTGAATTCCTTACTTCTCATTTCCTTCTTTTCAGCACAATCAGTGTTCTGGATTAATCATTAAGTATCAGTTCCTTATTTTTAGGACATTTCTACACAACAATCTAACCTGCTTGTCGTGTATGCTGCTCTGGGCTTTTATTTTTAAGAGAACTTTGAAGCTTCTCTGGAAAATCTGAATTGTATGGGTCGCCAGTGGGATTAGACTAATGCTCAATCAAACTAGGCCAATATAGAATCTGAATTATCTCTGTACTTCTGGTCTTTTCTTTTTGCTTTTCCTTATCTCTTTTCTCTTTTTCAATCTTGTATCACTATTGCCCTGCTGAACTGAAGCTATGGACTAACCCTTTTTTCCTCAGTTATGCTTCTCGGCCTGTCTCCATTTTTCAACCCCCTTGCAACAAACTGATGTGCCTTTAGGAGTGTGGTTTGATAATCCTTGATCACTGTAAGTCACAGAACGAAAGGGAAAGACTGCATGCATGTGGCAGAGAGTGGTTAGGAGATAAAGGACAGGAAGCTTCATGAAATCTGGGGAAACTGAAAAAGTGTTTTCTGGGAATAATAAAGGTTCAAAGCAGTGGAAGCTTTTATCTACCCTAGGACAGTGATGGCTAACCTTTTTGCCGTCATGTGCCAAAAGCAGGGGAGTGCAGAGAGGTTGCCCATGTGCGTGCTCACACGCATAATTCAATGCGCCCTGCCCCCGCGCATGCACACACACACACACACACCGCTTTTAGCACACAATGGCACAGTGGGCCTGGTAGGCCTGTTTTTCACCCTCCCCACTCCAGAGGCTTTCTAGGAGCCTGGGGAGGGCGAAAACAGCCTTCCCCATCCCCCTGGAGGCCCTCTGGAGGCTGGACACAGCCCATTTTCCAACTTCCAGTGGGACTGGAAGGCCCAAAAATCACCTGGCCAGCGCACGGATGCATGCTGGAGCTGAGCTACGGCAATACTCACGTGCCCACAGATATGGCTCCATGTGCCACATGTGGCATCCGTGCCATAGGTTCGCCATCATGGCCCTAGGAAATCACTGTTAGGCCAGCCTTGGATCAACTGCTAGATTTTATCAAGTCTTTGGAGAGACTGGAGAGAGAGAGAGAGGGAGGGAGGGAGAGAGATGGGGGAGGGAGAGAAAGGGGGAAGGGAGGGAGGGGGAGAGAGGGGGGAGGTTCTCTCCCTCTCTCGCTCCCTCTCTCTCTCGGTCTCTCTCTCTTTCACACGCACACACACACAATCCCACTCTCTCTTTCCAGGTAGTCCTTGATGCACAGAGAGAGAGAAGCAGAGACCTTGGCAATCCAGGAAGAAATAGCTTCACACAGCAGTGGCCAGGCAAAAGTGACAAGTCAAGTAGCCAATCACAACCCATCCATGATGGTTAACTAAATTGGGAGGGGCTTACAGTAGCTTGGCAGAAATATGCTGCTTTTGAGTCATAGCTAGAAAACAATGGGCAAGAACAGCTCTTGCAATGAGTTGAGAGTTAGGAGGAGCCCAGTATTGTCGAATCCTACCTTCCGGAAGAGATTTGTGGGCCATATTGGCGACTGGCTCAGCAGAATCTGCCAATCTGCCTTGTGCATTCATAGATGCTTCAGAAATGCAGATTTCAAAACTAACTTCGTGAAAGCTTGGGAGACCTTTGCTCCCTTTGCAGGCAACATTCCAAGCATTCTTCAGGCTTACATTTTTAGATCCAGCAAGGGACAAACTGATATTTGACTTACAGTATTTCTCCAGGGAATGTTTATCTTGTTTGTTGAACATTTGCAAAGCTCTAAACATTGGGCAAATTGTATTGTTTCTTTCTCTTTGAATAAGGTTATAGCTCACTGATCAGGCACATGCTTTGCATGCACGCAAGGTCTTATTTTGCTCAACCTCTTGGCATTGTCAAGTAGAACTGGGAAATAGTTCTTCCCAACCTACCCCCCCCAATTGCTGTCAATGAAAGGCTGTGTTTACACATCATATTAACTTCTGCTCTTTCTAATTGATGGATTGATTGAGCCTAATTAATCATTGCAAGCAGGGGTGAAATTCAAATTTTTTCCCTAGCAGTTCTGTGGGCATGGCTTGGTGGGTGTGGCAGGGGAAGGATATTGCAAAATCTCCATTCCCACCCCAGCCAGCCAGAGGTGGCATTTGCCGGTTCTCCAAACTACTCAAAATTTCCGCTACCGGTTCTCTAGAACCTGTTAGAACCTTCTGGATTTCACCCCTGATTGCAAGTTACTTAACTATTGTGGTTGAGTTCATACATAATACTTAATCATAAAAACATGGTTTACGAAAGGCCAAGTTTACATATCACCTGATGGCAACTCCAAACAAACCACTTAATGGGTCAGCACAAATCGAGTGAATAAGCAATACTGAGCTACTTGGATCAATGGTTGAACTTGCTCTAAGGGAGCCTCCAATGAGTTTAACCACTTTTGTAAGCAAAGAATGGATCTGCAGAGAGCTGCATTTGTATATTTAACCATAACTCAGACACTGATACATTCTGACATGCAGCAGATCCCTAATATGAACCCGTGCAGTAGACTAAAAATTGTTTTTACAGCACATTCCAACTTACATTGTTACAGCATCAGCTCTCTGGTAATGTCTCTGCCATGTGAAAAGAAAAGAGGAAAGAGAAAGGAGGAAAGAGGAGAGAAAAAAAGAGAAGAGAAAAAAAGAAGAGGAGAAAAGAGAGGAGAAAAGAGAGAAGACAGAAAAGAGAAAAATAAAATAAGAAAAGCTGTGCCCCTATTATACCGCAGAAGTTTGGGGCTGAACTTACAAACTTGTGAAGAATAAGCATCTGATCAGTCCTTAGTTTTCTACTTCAAGTTACAAAATATAAGAAAATTACCTACCTATGGTTACTGTCTATAAGTGCTATGAATTCCTTGTACAGACAAATATCCTCCTATTAATCTATTTGCGCAAGCATTTAACCCACTCAGTAAGTCCTTCTGATTTTTTACTACATTTATAAGTACTATATAAAGCCTCAGTGATTCTTCCTCCTTCCCCTCCCCCTCCTTTGGCAGGCTAATTTTTGGTTATGAAAACAAACGAAAAGTTAAAGATAATAAATGCTTGGAAAGCATTTTTTCCTAAGGCTGGGTTTCTGAATTCTTAGCACTTGATTCCTCTTCAGAACATCCAGTGTCTGTCAAGTGGCTGGAATTTAAAGATACAGTAAAGAACTGCCGTTGCTTAGGAAGAAATACACACAGAGAAACAATGTGAAGTACAACAAAGGAAGGATATTAAAATCACATCCAGGAGGGTAGTGCGGGAGCAAACCCTCTCACACACTGTCTCATGAAAGACATCAACTTTCAGAGTTTAAAAAGAGCTACACTTTTTAAGATCTTAGGTAGCTGAACTGTATTTTTGAAATGGCTGGGGGGGGGGGAAGTTGCATTTTTTTTTCTTTTAAAGATATTCACAGACATCCGCCCCCCTCAGACTTGTGTTCTATTTACTCTCAGGCAGAGGTGGGTTTCAGCAGGTTCTGACCAGTTCTGGAGAACCCATAGCGGAAATTTTGAGTAGTTCGGAGAACCGGTAAATACCACCTCTGACTGGCCCCACCCCCATCTATTCTCTGCCTCCCGAGTCCCAGCTGATCGGGAGGAAATTGGGATTTTGCAGTAATCTTACTCTGGAGTGGGGAGGGAATGGAGATTTTACAGTGTCCTTCCCCTGGAGTGGGGTGGGAATGGAGATTTTACAGTATCCTTCCCCTGCCCACCAAGCCACACCACGCCCACCAAGCCACGCCCACAGAACCGGTAGTAAAAAATTTTGAAACCCACCACTGCAGGTCACCTCATGGGAAAGATTTTTTTGCAGAGGAAGATAAATATGTATGTTTGCATGTCTGTAGTACGTTATCTGCATTTTTGCTTTACTTGTGGCAAACTTTGGAAAATCATGAAAATGTGTAAAGATGGTATTAATTATCTAAGACATTTTGACAGGGTGTTCGCCTTGCACTATGTGATCAAATGATTTCATTACATAATATTATTTGATTGAAACTCAAAAGCTTGCGATCCAGTTTATGGATTATTAAAAACAAAGCAAAAGAAAAAATAAAACAAACTAAACACAGCATGGTTTAATGTAAAATGTGAAAGCATCAGCCAAATGTTGCAGTTTTTGAATATGGCCTAGAGAAACATGAAATTTGCACTGATAGGGTAATTCACCAGTTCAAATCAAAGAAGATTTAAAACAACTATATACCCTGTTTCCCCCAAAATAAGATATTCCCTGATAATAAGCCCCAATCGGGCTTTTGAGCGCATGGCAATAAGGCCAAACGCTTATTTCAAGGTTCAAAAAAAATATAAGACAGGGTCTTATTTTCGGGGAAACATGGTAGTTACAGCCACAATTTTCATTGCTCAGAAGGGTGGTTGTTAAGTGAGTCACACACAATTTTACAACCTTTTTGAAATGGTTGCTGAGTGTATAATTGAAGTTGTTAAGTGAATCATGCAGACTTTAAGTAAATTTGGATTCCCCCACTGACTTTGCTTGTTGCAAGCCAGTTGGGAAAGTCACAGATGAGGTTCACATGACTCTGGGATGCTGCAACCATCCTAGATACATACTGGATACTAAACACCTGAATATTGGTTATATGATAATGGGAATACTCATCTGCAACAATCATAAGGCCTGGGTTTAGTGTATTTTTGGAAACTATATCAATTATTTTTTTTCCTGGATGTTAGTTATGTGATTTTGCCCATGTTGCTTTAAACACACAATTTTCTATTAATTATTGTGCACCACACAGAATCTTTTTGAAAATCCAATAAATAAATGAATTCATGAATGACATCATAGTTCTATGTTGTGTAGAAATGGCCCACATTTAGGATTATTGGCCGGTCAAATAATAATATTATGCATGGTATTAATACAGTGGATTTATTCTAGCGCTCTCTCTCTCTCTCTCTCTCTCTCCTCTAACTTTTATGGCACTGATTGGTGTATAATATTCTAAGCCCAACTAAATGGCAACATTTAGTTGATCTTGGATAATCTCAAAAACCAAATAGGGACATAACTATTTAGCACTTGAATGGGCCAGCTATATTGCTGGGAAGTAAACTTTAAAAAACCCAGAAAGCAATGTCAAACAAATATCTTATTGCCATATAAATTAAATTAAATTATTTATTTATTTATTTATTTATTTATTTATTTATTTATTTATTTATTTATTTATTTATATTTTTATACCGCCCTTCTCCCGCAGGACTCAGGGCGGTGCACAGCCAAAATAAAACATAGTATACAAAATTTAAAAACAATTTAAAAACAATTAAATAATTTTGGCCCAAATAGTTTAAAACAACCCAATTAAAACTGAATCAATTAAAACTGAGAGGATGGGATCAAGCCAGGCCGGCTAGATGGAATAAGTGTGTTTTCAGGGCCCGATGAAAAGTCCGGAGGTCTGATATCGTGTGTATCTCAGGGGGTAGGTCATTCCAGAGGGTGGTGCCGCCAGAGAGAAGGCTCTCCCCCTGGGGGTCGCCAGCCGGCACTGTCTGGCCGACGGCACCCTGAGGAGGCCCTCTCTGTGTGTGCGAACCGGCCGGTGGGAGGCTATTGGCGGCAGAAGGCGGTCTCGCAAATACCCCGGCCCTAAGCCATGGAGCGCTTTAAAGGTGGTCACCAACACCTTGAAGCGCACCCGGAAGACCACAGGAAGCCAGTGCAGCTCGCGTTGGAGAGGTGTCACGTGGGAGCACCCCATCGCTCCCATAATCCCCCGCGCGGCCGCATTCTGGACCAACTGCAGCCTCCGGGTGCACCCCAAGGGGAGCCCCATGTAGAGAGCATTGCAGTAGTCCAGGCGGGAAGTGACGAGTGCTTGAGTGACCGTGCGTAGGGAGTCCCGATTCAGAAAGGGACACAACTGGCATATCAGGCGAACCTGATAGAAAGCCCCCCTGGCCACGGCCGTCATATGCTCTTCTAAAGACAGCCGTGCATCCAGGAGGACGCCTAAGTTGCGAGCCCAACTTAGATATATGGATATATGGGAGACTTTATTATGAAGGATCACATTCACTTCAACTCTTTGTCTGGTCATTCAACTCAACACAGTTTCTAGTCGTTAGAAACGACTCACAATAGAAAAATGTTTCATGCAATTGACTGTCTGCTATGATTGTGCCACAAAATATGGTGATATCTGAAAGAGTGCTAGAACTGTCACAAAGGACAGCTCTAGTGATGGTGTTAAGACTTAATTGTTAAAGAAACCTACACCTTCAGAAGCAGCTATTCAAATACAGGTTGTCCTCGACCTACAACCACAATTGGGACTCTTGCTAAGTGAGATGGTTGTTAAGAGAGTTATCCCCAATTTTATGACTATTTTGCCACAGTTGTTAAGTGAATCACTGCAGGCATTAAAAGAAGCACATGATTATTATCTGAATCCAACTTTCCCCCTTTGATTTTGCTGGTCGGAAATTGGTTGCAAATGGCAATCACATGACCCCAGGATTCTGAAACCGTCATAACTCCATGTCCGTTGTCAAAAGACCTGAATTTTGATATGTGACTGCAGGGATGCTGTGAGGGTCATAAGTATGAGGACCAGTCATCAGTTACATTTTTCAGTGCTATCATAACCCAGAACAGTCACTAAACAAATAGTTGTAAGTCAAGAACTATCAGTGTCACAACAAAAAGTAGGACATGATTGCTATCAAGATATCTACCTGTAATCTCTTCAGATATTAGACTAGATGGTGTCTGATGCAACCCAACAGAGCTCTTCATTGTATGATTTGTTGGTTTAAGTATCAGACATAATACAGGAAGATCTAGATTTAAATTCCCAGTAGATACGAAAACTCCCAGACAAGTTGCAATAGCTTTAATCACATGACATAATGAAACCTGAATTTCTCAACTACATGTTTTAGTACCTCATGCAAATTAGTTCAGAAAATTCATTGGGTTGACCATGGTTAAATGCATTGTACAAACATTTCAGCTTAATTTTCTTCATAGGCTCATTGTGGACATGCAGTAGATCAGTGCATTCTTTGGTCCCTTTGGAGGGCTATTAGATAGGACGGTAAAAAATAAGTTGTTGAATACTTAATTAGGAGTGAGCGCAGGCTTCACTCAGGTTCACCAGAACATAAATAATACTTGAATTTCTCTTAGCTGCTTCCTTTAACAATACAAGACAACTCCATGTAACATTGGAGACAATCTATAGCAATAGCAATAGCACTTAGACTTATATACTGCTTCACAGTGCTTTACAGCCCTCTCTAAGCGGTTTACAGAGTCAGCCTATTGCCCCCAACAATCTGGGTCCTCATTTTACCCAGGATGGAAGGCTGAGTCAACCCTGAGCCTGGTGAGATTCGAATTGCTGAATTGCTGGCAGCTGTCAGTCTGCAGAAGTAGCCTGCAGTACTGCACTCTAACCACTGCGCCACCATGGCTCTAGCTATAAATGAACAGAATGATGCCAGTAATAGCAGAGTAAATTTCATCCTTTACCTAGAGCTTTCTAAACTGACAAAACAGCTGCAAATGTGTGATCTAGCTGGTACTTTAAAATTCAGGCAAGTATTTGCATGATTCTTATGTCAAGACTCCATATTGACCTAACTTTATTAATGGATTATTTTCTCTCCATCCACACGGCTGCTTTTGCCTCTAATAGATAGTTAGCAGCTTAGCACAATCTTCTCCTAGACATTATCATTTTTTTTTCTAAATGAGGAAGATGTGTTCCTGCTGCTGTTGTTATAAAGAATAACCTTTGTAAAGAGCAGCATTTTTTAAAAATATATAAAATAAGAAAACCTCCTAGATTGTTTAGACTAATCAGGAAGGAATATAATTTGCTAAGATATGGTTTGCTCAACTGTTAGTTGGGTTTCACAACACATCTGGGGAAACTGCAATAGGTGGGCCTCTACCACCCACTAAGCTGTAAACAAACAAGCCACATATTGGCTTTGATCTTTAGCCTCTTTGTTGTCTTTGGTTTTGCTTTCTGATATTGACTCTTCTTTTCTGACTGGATAATAAATTTTGATTGTTCTTCATTTCTGATGTTCGCCAGCTGACTCATTGACTGGACTCCCACATCTTGCTAAGCCTTTACATAATTTGTTTGACTTAGGTTTATGGATTGAGCAAATCCAATCTTGCAACCTGTAATGTCAAACTCGCGGCCTGTGGGCCAGATGCGTCATGTGCTGGCCCCATTCCCGCCCAGTTTAGCGAAGGGGGGGGAAAGTCCTGATACATCATGTGATGACACCGTGACGACATGAGTTTGGTACCCCTACTGTAATGCATGCATGAGTTTGACCTGGGAGTATGTATGTTAACCTTGTGACATAATCCAAATCAGGAGTAGTTTTGTTAACAGAATTTTGCAAGCTTGAAAATACCCCTCCTGTCCCTCAATTTTACTCTCCCAAAAACTAGGGAAGGTCCTTTCTGAAATGCTTTCGCTACTCCTCCTTCATTGGACTTAGATTTAATCAGATTGTTGTCTTCCTCCTGTCTCCCAAGGTTGCTCTCACATACAACATCTAAACAATGGCTTGGTCAAAGAAGGAAACTTAAATAAACTATGCCTTAGTGCAATGTGTGAACAAAGCTGTATGAAAAATGCTTCTGGTGGACCACCTGCAGTTTAAAGTTTAAAGCCACTGCAGTTCTTTCTTGATCATTTGGAAATTGTACTACCAAGCTCTAGTACGCAATCCTTGCTTTGAAATCCCTAAAAAAAAAAATCTTGTTGCACAAAAACTTGGATTTAGCTGACTGGAGAGGGAATGTAATTCTAGAACCAAAATTTATATTATTGAATATCAGGTTCCATGAATAAGGCTGAACATACTATCCTTTGTCTGCTAAGTCCTTTCTAATGTGATTCATTGTTGTACTATTTCATAAGGCCAGCATTTTAGTTGCTAACTTTAATTCAGATGTCTAGACTAGTATAGGTGGAGACTTCTGTCAAAGGGACTCAAGCAGGTAATCAGTAAAGGTAAGCTTCAGCACTAAAAGGCTTGTGGGCAGCTTGGCTGAACATTTCATGGCTTGCGTGTTCAACTGTAAATGGCCCATATGATACCATGTTCAGATCATACGCTTTGCGCATGCGCAGAGGGTCTAAAATCAGACATGAAGATAACGCATGAGCAGAGTGAGCGTACGGCGCGTGCACATCTGAAATTGTTCAGCTAATGGAGTCTATAATGATGAATTTAGTCACTGACTCTTTCATATCTGTTACAACATATTTCCCTTAATAAGGTCAACTCAGCTGATCTCAGAAACCTGGGAGAGCTTTGATAAGAGATCACCAGGAAGATTGGGGGGGCAGGGGTGAAATGCTATCGGTTCGCTCTGGTTCGGGCAAACCAGTAGTGGCGGCAGTGCATGGTTCAGTGAACTGGTAGCGGCGGCAGCACGAGGCTCCACCCACCTGCCCGGACGTCGTTACTTCCTGGTTTTAACCAGGAAGTAACTTGTTTTTGACCCTCTGCACATGTGCAGAGGGTCTAAAATCGGACATGAAGATGGCGTGTGAGCGGAGCGAGCATACGGCATGTACTCTTCTGAACCAGTAGAGAAAGTAAATAGATTTCACCCTGGGGGGGGGAGGTTGAGAAAGGCTACCCAAACTTGTCCCTGAAGTCATCAGGAATTGAGGTTGACTTGAACAACACTTTACCAAAGCTTTTAACTGAACAGCTTCTAAACTCAATTTCTCCTAAGGCACTTGATGCTGGCTCCCCAGCAGGCTGTTGATTGTATATTACGTAAGACAAGAAAGATTATTTACAGAGTATATTTATGGAACCATTAACTCACACCATGATTGAGTTTCTACCACCCAAGAAGTTTATTAATGACTTCATAAAACACACCCTGGAGTATCAACATGATGATGTGACTGATCTTCAGCTTTATATTTCATTGCTTACAACATGACTGGGCTTAATTATGGAAGCATTTTGCCATCAGTTCAAACATCACTAAAAGTTATTTCAGTCAGAGAACTCAAAGTCAGCCCTTTCAGTTGCTGTAGGAGTCTCCTGGCTGGTTGACACAGGGGTTATCTCATCTAGTTTCATTTCTTTGTCCTGCTACAGCTAATCTCAGTAGAGACTTTGCACCTCTCAGGTCTTAAAGGTTTCAGTTCCTTTTAAATTCCTGCCCCGATAATTAAATATGGACAATTACATCCATTTATCTTGCTTCGGAATAAAAATAATATAGTTTCATATGCAGTTATTGAAGTATTGGTGTCAGGATGCAGACTGAACGAAAGAACATACAGGTAGAACTGATCAGAATTTCAGTCATTACATGAGTTGCACCCAATTTTACAACCCTTTTTTCCCATGGTTACTAAGCGAATTAGTATAATTGTAAATGAATCATGAAGGTAAGCAAATCCAGCTTCCTCTATTGCCTATGCTTGTCTGAAGCCAGCTGGGAAGTCATAGATGGCAATCACATGACCCCTGGATACCATAAGCATTGTAAATATAAGCCGGTTGTATTTTGATCACATGATTGTGAGGATGTTGTGATGGTTGTAAGTGCAAAGGGGCAGTTGTAGTCACTTTTTTCAATGTCATTGTAACTTGTAACTTGGTCACTAAACAAATGGTTGTAAATTGAGGATGACCTGTAGTAAAGGAAGTGCAACGTAGCACATCCAGCAAAAATAAATCAGAATTGTTATCTTCGAAAGCAAGGTCTTCAAATCACGAGGATGGTATTCCATTAAGGGAACTATAAGCTTTCTATGTTGCCTTTTTATATTCATCTGTCTTGTGCCCAACAAAATAATAGATGCAGTGGTGGGATTCAACCAGTTCGCACCACTTCGGGAGAACCGGTTGTTAACTTTCTGAGCAGTTTGGCAAACTGGTTGTTGGAAGAAATCATTAGGGCAGAGAACCGGTTGTTAAATTACTTGAATCCCACCACTGAATAGATGTACATAAATGTGACATCTATTCAAAAGCAAAAAAATAAAATAAACACTCTTTTTGATATGGATGTAATTGACGCAACTTTTTATTTTCATGCAACTAAGGAAGACCTGTTACAGATACAAGAATATTAGAACTATTTAAAAAATAAATAAAAGAAACCTACTTTTTTGTTGTATTCTCAAAAGAGAATGCACTGAACTTTTTTTTCTTGCAAGAATCAAATTTATCCAAAGCTACTGTGTTAGGGAACATCACTAATGAATGTCTGCAAAGTGCTATTCGGTCCCCTTGTAAATAGAAAATGCTATTATTAGCTTCTTTTTGGCTTGCTATGCAAGTGTATGTAAGATGTTTTTTCCATAGTGCCTACCTTCGAGTTTACAGCAGCCTCCCCAGACAGTTTTGTAATGTAATGGATGCTGAGAGCATCTTATTCCAGACTAACAAAAAATGCCTCAAACCTGTTGAGAAGAGTAGCTTTTTAGTTATGGCTACTGTGGCCATATAGAAAACAGAGACCAAGGCCAAGTTGATTGCTGCCTATTACAAGTGTGTTGCACAGGGAGAAAATGAACATGACTGTTCAGTGAGGAGCGTGTGTGTGTGTGTGTGTGTGTGTGTGTGTGTGTGATGTTGACCTATTGATCCATTGGGCACACTGGCTCTACAACAATCCTGCTGAAGGCAATCCAGAAACTATGCCGTTGCACCTGTCAGCATGACCTGCCAGCATAGCACGAACTGGAAGGGAGGATCTCGTAAAACCTCACTCAAAGATCCTGTTTTCCAAGTGCTTGCCAGTAAAAGACATTTATTAGAGCTCCCATGAATCAGGCAAGGCCTCCTGGCACACCCTGGTCTATACCAGTGTTTTTCAACATGGAAAACTTGAAAATGAGTGGACTTCAACTCCCAGAATTTCTCAGCTGCAACAGGAATTCCGGAAGTTGAAGTCTACACATCTACAAGTTGCTTGGGTTGAGAAACTCTGATTTATACAGATGTGGGAGATTCTTTTATTAAACCAAAGAAACAAAAAATCTCTCTGAATATTTGGCAGACGGTAATTTCCCCCCTCCCTGGTAGGGACTGGTGAAGCTGATGACCCTCTCTGGGTGAGAGAGGGTGAGGGCAGAATTGGTGTCTGTGATAGGGAAACAACTTCTGGCCAGTTGTAGGGAGAAGCTGGGGTACC
Organism: Pantherophis guttatus; assembly: GCF_059756535.1. NCBI lineage: Eukaryota > Metazoa > Chordata > Lepidosauria > Squamata > Colubridae > Pantherophis > Pantherophis guttatus. The sequence continues at coordinate 241,575,962 of NC_142064.1, forward strand.
ATAGTAGAAACTGAGATATGGTGCAATCATTATTTCTTCCTATGTTGTCCCTATTTTTCAGTCTTTTAGCCCAGGCTGGGAAATATCTTTTGCAATGATTAATATATGCACTGTTTGGAAAGAATTTTTTTTTAAAAAAAGCTGGTGAAAATTAATTGCTACCACATGGTAAATAATTCAGAAATCCAGGCTGGTTTTTGGTGCATTTCTGGAAAAATTAAAAGTAGGAGCAAAGGTAGGAATTTGTAGTATTTCTAATGCAGTTCTTTCTTTTACAAACTAAGTGTCAAAAAAATGACTGATTGTGTTTTCTGTCATCAAATAATGTGTTAAGCAACAAGGCACGCATGGTGCTGAAGTGATATGTGCAATTCCCCATATAAATTATAGCCATATCCCTCATATTCCTCCTCCCTGAGAAGTTTTCCCATTGTGGTCTCTGTGTCAGTTTATGGCAGTGGTAAAGTGTGGCCCTAGGACCCCTGCCCCCCCTTCTCAATATCCCATTGGTGGTTTGCAAAATCAAAATTATTTGCTAGCCAATGTTGACAAATAATGCAATATTAAAATCTCATCAAACAATCATGAGAAGAGATAGCTGCAGCGAATGCATCTATTTTAATTTTTAATATGGTAAATATTAATAAATAGTCCTCATGCAAACAAAAGCTCTTTTGAGGGTGTCCTCTATAATTTTTAAAAGTGGGAAGGGATCCTAAGAGAAAAAAGTAGGACTAGAGGACTAGCTTATTGGGAGAGTGGCAGTGCATGCCCTATATACAGCTACCCTCCTCTCCATTTTTGTGGCCCTGAGTTTATGCACCTGCAATTAGCAACAGCGATAGCACTTAGATTTATATATTACACCATAGCTCTTTACAGCACTCTCTGAGCAGTTTACAATGTTGGCATATTGCTACCAACAATGCGTCCTTATTTTACTGACTTTGGAAGTATGGAAGGCTGAGTCAACTTTGAGCCCCAGGCTGTGGGCAGAGTTTTCCTGCAATACTGCGCCCTAACCACTGTGCCACTAATGATGCCAAAATGCCAATAGTTACAATGTACTAATCATAGTGCCAGTTCTGTTTCAGACTTGCACTGCAGTGTTGAGGTGCAATGCAGACAAGCCTCCTCGTGGTGCGCCCTGGGCAACGTGACTTTTTCACGGCTAAATAGTCTACATATTCTAGCTGCTGGACTTCACAAAGATCTCCCAGCATGAAAAAGCAGCATGAGTACCAAAAATAAAAACAACCGTTTATGCTGTATTCTGTCATAAAACTGCAATATTGTCTATGAGTCTGTAAGTGGAACAATTTGCGTGCTCATATTTTGTCCTTTCTCCATTCCTTCTGGAAGCCAGTTCCTGTGATCAGGGTATTTCTCCTGTCAGGTAACCATACTCCCCAAGCCTCATAGATTGTTACAGTGATGGAAGTTTTTTTTCATAGCACACTTTTAATCTTTTACAATAAAGTTTTAAGGCTAAAAAGTTCTTTTCTACAATTTTATACTGCCCCTCAACATTCCAAAACCTGAGGAAAAAAATAACAGCCAGAAATGTAACTATATTACCTCACAGGCCAAGCTTTCTGTAATTTTTGGAGGCCGAATACATCGTCAAACAATTTGAGGGTCAGTTTGGTCTAGCGGTTAAGGCACTGGGCTAGAAACCAGGAGCCTGAGAGTTCTAGTCCTGCTTTAGGCATGAAAGCTGGCTGGGTGACCTGGGCCCTGTCACTTTCTGTCAGCCCAGTCCACCTCACAGGGTTGTTGTTGTGGGGAAAATTTTGAGGAGAAAAGAGTATTTGGTATGTTTGCTGCCTTAAGTTACTTATGAAGTAATAAAGACTGGATAAATATCTAATAAATAAATATAAATAAAGTGGTTGAGATTGCTCTTTGGAGTTCATGAATAAACCTGTATGGCAATACTGCCAATTATGGCTTCCATATGCTTTAAATTCTGGCAATGTACTCTTACTATAGTTGAAGGTCTTGGTTAAGAGAAGACAGACTAAGTGAGTCCTATAGTTGACATTAAGATCAACAAGAAATTCTAGGAAACCTCCAAGGTCCTTCTCACAAGGCCTTCTTGCAGCTGTGAGAGGCTGAACTTTTTATTCTCTGCATGGAAAGTTTCTCTTTCAAAAGTAGTCCTTGGCTTCTTTTTGAATCTGTCAAAAAAAAAAAAAAGTATTCTGTTGTAGAAAGTTAGCACCCACCCCTCTCTTAGAAGAATGAAATATTCTAGGAAATATTAAAAAGACAGAATATTATACCTCCCTGGATGAGAAAAGGAGAAATATGCTCTTGGAAAGCAGCCCCCATCTTTGTTAATAGCCCCAGAAAGGCGGGGCCAACTTATCTACAACACAAAAGACCTTCATCCTCAGGACATAATAGGATTAGCCCTCTACCCATCTCATCACATGCCACCTGAGAAGATTACATCACCCAGCAAGATTCAACCAAGCCTGGCACTCAAGACAACCTACAAAGTTACCCCTGCATGGCCCCATGGGAGTCTGACAACCAATCAGAATACATTTCTTGCCACAGGAACAGGAAGCAAATTCAAAGCCCAACAGAAGGTATAAATCTCTCTCCCTCTCTCACCCATGTGCTCTGTGCTCCATTGGTGATCCTGTCCACCATTAAACTATCTTTTCAAGCAGTCTCCATGTTTCCAGTGTCTTTCTTCCCACTTGGAACTGAACCCAGATGGACATTTCTTCCAACACTGTACGTGTACATGTCTGTCTGTCTATTTCTCTCAAATCAATCTTTGGTATACAAATATCCATAGATCATATTTATATCACCCTTAGTTGCATAGAGAATAAGGAGGACAAAGGTAGTCCTTTGCCAAACAATATATTTGACCCGTCATATGACAGAGTAAATCATAAATTAACTCTCTGGTGTGGATTTGCATAACACTTCAGACTCCACTGAGATTATGTAGTTTGTAGTTCAGTGTACTCTCTCATAAGAACACAGCCATAACAAATGTCAGGGAAGGACTGGTGTCCATCCCAGACTCCTCACAGGGGTTCTGTGCAGCGTTCATTTCTTTGCAATGTGAAATAGGACCAGCAAGGAAGCGTGGTAATACACGAGACAGTGCACAGACTGCATCCTGGCTTTCTTGATTCCTTGCTGTCCTCTCTAATGGCAGCGCTTAAAAGAATTACTACAGCCTTCTGTTTTACTGCTGAGTTATTACTTCACAAGGCCACAAGTCTGTATCTCCAGTAAATTATTAGATAATTAGTGGGGATTGCACAGTGAACCAGCCCTCAGTTGTAAGCAAGCAGATTAAACAGAGTGCTCTTGTAATATAAATGTAGAATAAATGAATATGCTGACTAGGCTCACCGTTTCTTGAATCATAGTTTACTGAATAAATAACAATTGGCTGAGTTGATGCAATTTACTAAGCCAAACACAATAAACAGCTACTCCTTAGAGTGCTGTGGCAAATTCAGATTACTGAAAAATCCCAGACAACCACTGGATGCCAGCCAAGACCCATAGAAAACTCTTTACTGCCACCTTGTGGGGAACGGGTTATTTTCAACCCAGAGAAAATCTCCTCTGTACTTTGCTCTACTAATTGTGAACAGCATAAGCATTTTCTTGGCAATAAGCCTTGGTGGCTCAGCAGACTAAAGTGCTGTTAACTAGCACCAGCTGCCTGCAATTACTGCAAGTTCAAATCTCACCAGGCTTAAGGTTGACTCAGCCTTCCATCCTTTCGAGGTAGGTAAAATGAGGACTCGGATTGTGGGGGCAATAAACTGACTTTGTATAAAAAAGAACACCACTTAGGGGGGCCCGAAAGCCCTACTAAGCAGGTATATACAAAAGTATGAAGGCTATTGCTTAATGCATTGTAAGCCGCCCTGAGTCTCTGGAGAAGGGCGGCATATAAATCGAACCAATAAATAAATAAATAAATAAATAAATAAATAAATAAATAAATAAATGAATGAATGAATGAATGAATGAATGAATGAATGTAAAGGGCTGACAGCAGGAGGGAGGTAGTTCCCAGGGTATTGTTTTTTGACTTCCCCAAAAATCCCACAATGCTGGGATTTCCTGGCAAAATTCCTTCCAGCTCCTACCCAAACTTGACCTCGCTTAGCTGTGGAGCCCAGAAAAGGTCAGCTGGGTGCCATAGTGCAAATGCCAGGGCAATTGAAGCAGCAACTTTCTGCCATTGCTGGTCTGCCAGCCTACAGTTGGGATTTTCACTTCTGATTACTGAGGATGTGGAAACCATGTTCTTCTCCTCCATCGAACTGCTGCCATCCTGCTTCCTGGTTGTAGTTCTTTAGAAGAAGGGAGGCAGCCAACTGGTTTAGCTGCTTTCATGAACAGTCTCTCTGCAGCTCGAGGCAGGGAAGGAAGGCTCCGTGTGAAACCGGCAGGAACTCTGCTGAAACCAGCCAGGTCCTGGATCCCTTGTGCTCAGATCAAATCCAGGGCAGCAGGATGCTTTGGAATTAAAGATGAAAAACAAAGCAAAACAAAACCCATTAGAGAGGGTGGAGTGTCTTGGACAAGACCTCAAGGGGAGAGAGCCAGAGAGACATAAATTAGACTGGCCTACTGTTCTTAGGAGGAACTATTAAGTTTTCTTCAAACATCCACACAGCATAGAGCTATGTTGTTGTTGCACTTTTATTATCTTCATTTGTGGCACATTTACGAACTAGTTTATTGTTGCATTCATTTGTTGATGGAGAATTTGGGGTAGATGATTCCAAAGATCTGCTTGGAGAAGGCATGGCTTGGAGCTGAAATTTTCTAGATCCCCCTCCCTGCCCAAATTTCCAGATTTGTAGCCTTGGCACGATGTGGTGTCTGTTCATCTGAATATTGGCCTGTCCAACTTACTTTAGTTTTTCAAGATAAGAGCCTTGGTACTACAGTGGTTTAAAGCACCCTGTTATTAACACAGCTGCCTGCAATTTACTGCTGGTTCGAATCTCTCCAAGGCTCAAGGTTGACTCAGCCTTCCATCCTTTCTAAGGTAGGTTAAATGAGGACCCAGATTGTGGGGGCAATAAGCTGACTTTGTATAAATATACAAAAGTATGAAGGCTATTGCTTAACGCATTGTAAGCCGCCCTGAGTCTCCGGAGAAGGGCGGCATATAAATCAAATTAAAAAAAAAAAAAAAAAAAGATCAGCCAAGGAGGAGTGGTCGTGTGATCACACTTTCCTTCTTGCCAGGAAACCTAAAATTTTTAGAAAGGGTAGAAACCAGGGGTGAAATCCAGCAGGTTCTGACAGGTTCTGGAGATCCGATAGTGGAAATTTTGAGCAGGTCAGAGAACCGGCAAATACCACCTCTGGCTGGCCCCAGAGTAGGGTAGGAATGGAGATTTTGCAGTATCCTTCCCCTGGAGTGGGGTGGGAATGGAGATTTTGCAGTATCCTTCCCAAGCCATGCCCACCAAACCACGCCCACAGAACCAGTAGTAAAAAAAAATGGATTTTACCACTGGTAGAAACCCATAGCCTTCTAGATCATTGACCTTTGAAGAGCCCTGACTAGCAGGGCCACTAGCTAAGGATGAAGGAAAGTAAATCTAATCTGGATAGCGTGTTGGGCAGTCTACAGATCAGGAATGGCTTCACAAACTCATTTATATTCCTAGATTTTTTTCCATATATGCCAAAGTTTGGAATGTCACCCTTATCTTTCTCTCAAGTTTAAGAATATTTTGTGTAACAACACTGTGACCTCTTTTGTTTGCAAACTCAGCATGCTGCTTGTTGGTAAAACAACACCAGACAAATTCAGTAAGGAAACAATTCTGTTCCAAACCATGAAACAGATTAAATCACTTTCTAAAATAATTCCTATTTATAAAAGTGGCATAAACAGGTAAGGTATTTATGAACTCAGTTTTTATGTGTTCATTTGCTTATCTCTTTATCTAACTGCTACTGTTTTAGGTATAACAACAATGTTCCTATACTCCGCGGTGCCTTTATGAAAAAAAATCTACATAGTCTGATCTTTATTTTATAGCACTAATTTGTACATGCCTATTCAGAAGTAGGTCTGGTTAAGTATAGTAGTCTTGTTCCTGAGTACAGAACACAGTAACAAGCAAATGAAACAAAATGTATTCATCTGCAATTAACAATAGCATTCCCCAACTGCGGAAAGGACAATTGGTCAAATAACAGCTGTAGGACATGTACAAGATTAAGATGATTTTGTTATATTAATTTTTGTAACAAAAAGGTGCCTTATGCCACTGTCACTGAGTTGAATTTAAATGCAAAACTGCATATGTTCAGACTATTTTTTTTGTTTTTTTAAATCTTAAAGTCTTATATCCCACTTTTTTTATAGATAACTCAGGACACATACTTAATAGTCCTCCGTCCCTCCTCCTATTTTCACAACAATTGTGTGAGCTGAGTTGATCTGAGAGAGAGAGAGAGAGAGTGACTGGCCCAAAGTCACCCAGCTGGCTTTCATGCATATGGTGGCACTAGAACTCACAGACGCTTGGTTTGTAGCCCGGTGCATTAACCATTAGACCAAACTGTCTATGGAGATTCTCAGTCATCCAGGTCATGGTTGTCCCAAAGGTGCTTTTTCAAGAGGCAACTGGATTTTCTGGTTTTTGTTTTTGTTTTGAAAACATTTAGCTTCTCATCCAAGAAGCTTCCTCAGCTCTGAGAACTAGAAAGTCCAGTTGCCTCTTGAAAAAGCACCTTTGGGACATTAGACCAAACTGGCAATTTCTTTTTTGTTTTTGAAACCCTAATTAGCTATCAGATTTGTGCCCACAATCTATCAACAGTTTCAAAGCTATTGCCATGTGAAGAGGACCCTATTTCATTCCCATACCAGACCCCCAATTCTGCCTTAAGGGACAAGATAGAAGAAGCTTGATTCTGCGAAGGGTGGCCCTCTGGAAGGAATGATAGAAAACAGTTTGGAGAGGTACAGTGGCCAGAACCACCAAGTCTCTCACTTATAGCCACACCCCCATTGATTGTTTCTTTCTCCCAGTCATCATGGAGCTAACTTTTTGAGGAAACATACAGAAGACTGCACAGTAGGGATGAAAAATATATTCCAAACAGGGGTGGGTTCCACTTACCTTTACTACCGGTTCGCAACGGGATCGCGTTGTGATCTCGCTGCATGCGCAGATTGCTTCTGATGATGTCAGGGTCAGTGGGCGGAGCCTCCTCTCGGTTTCACTACCAGTTCTATAGAACCGGTCCGAACCGGGGACAACCCACCACTGATTCCAAACTGTATGAAAACCTACCCTTATATACAAGTCTGGATCCTTGAGATGTTTCTCTTTATTGTGGTTGTGCCCCTCTGAGTGCTAAAATATTTATTTTGGGGGCGGGGGCGGCACGGGGGCGGGGGGGCAGAACCAGTTCGGTGACGTCATATCGTCACTGCTACCGGCTCAGGAGAACCAGGCCGAACCGGGAGGAACCCACCACTTATAATCACCATGGTTTGCTTTTACTTTGTTACTTTAAAAGTTTAACCAGTGTGCCTTATTTGGCCCCAATCTTAGGGAGGAAGGCTAATTAAGGATGGCCTTCGTTTCCATCTTTCAGGCATGCAGAGAAATGTGGCCACTGCAACCACATTGTGTCCGCTGCTCTCAGCATGAAACAGGAGCACGGAGGAATGTGGGCAGGCGTAGCATTTTCTCACAGGCATGGGAGCTCCCATCTTCATTAAGCTGCTAGGATTTCTTTAATATCCAAACCGAGGAAGTGTCAGCCAGCTGCTACAAATTACTGGGATATCTACTGACAGAAATAACTACCGGCAACTTGCTGCTTGCCCTGTTTCATGTCTTAGATGTGTCTTTTATCCCTAGTTCCTTCTAAGCAGGGTTTACTGTTTAATGTAGAAACACCCAGCAAATTGGGGTGGGAGAAGGCTTTCTTTGGAGAAGTTATTACTGGGGACTTAGAAGATGGCATATTTCATATGTCATAAATTCCTTTCTACAGTTCAAAAAGCAGAAGGAGGGTGACGGAGTATCAGCCATGTACGAATGTGCACATGGGCATAGAGACCCCCCCAATTAAAAAGCTGGTGGGGGACAAAGGCAGGGGAGGGTGGCTACTCCACTAGTTCTCTCTATCCAAGAACCATTTGTTAGATCTTGTCTCTGAGGACTATTTTTTTTGTAATGTTATTAACTGCCACTTGGCCCCTGAACAATAAATCAATAAATAATGAACCAGCCAATCTGTGCCAATTATAGCACAGATGCAGGTTTAAAAGAGAAGGGCAGAATGTGGACAGAAGCTGAAAGTGGGGTTCAGCAGTGGGATCCTGTCCGCTGTTTTTTAAAAAAAATCTTCAGTGTTTTTGAGATGGAGGAAGGGACAGCTTCAAAGGCCTTCATATCCTTTCTCCATGGTCTGGAAAATGGTTTTGGGTAAAACTTCAAATTTCCCAGCACTTTCTATTTTATTTTATTTTTTAAGCAAAAAAGACAACTCCTGGACAAGTCCGGCAATGAAACCTCAGAATAGCTGGAAATACTGAAATAATTGCAGCCAGCTGTTTCTCTGATGCATTGCTTTGATTACAGAGCACCTCTCTGTGTTTTTTTTAAAAAGAGTCCATGTAGAATGGAGACAAAGAACTATGGAAAGCACTCATGCCACACCGTGTACTACAGGTAGTCCTTGACTTACGACCACAACTGAGCCCAAAATTTCTGTTCTTCCACAAGGCGTTTGTTCAGTGAGTTTTGCCCCATTTTACGGACTTCCATGCCTCAGCTGTTAAGTGAATCATTGAAGTTGATAAGTTAGTAAAATGGTTGTTAAGTGAATCCAGCTTCCCCACTGACTTTGCTCGTCAGAAGGTCACAAAAGGTGATCGATCACATGACTATGGGACACAGCAACGGTTCGTAAATAAGAACCAGTTGCCCAGCATCTGAATTTTGATCACATGATCATGGGGACGTTACAAAGGTCGTAACTGTGAAAAACGATCTTAAGTCACTTTTTTCAGTGTCGTCGTAACTCTGAATGGTCATAAATGACCATTTGTAAATTGAGGACTACCTGTAATTGGATAACATGGTACTATCATTCTATACTAAAATATAGATGACGTCATATCGTCACCGCTACCGGCTCAGGGGAACTGGGCCGAACTGGGAGGAACCCACCACTGGCATGTATCAATCAAACATTTAGTTAACTAAATCAAATTAGTTAACTGGTACCCATCTCTGTTCTTCTAATTTTAACAACTAAGAACTTTCCTCCCACCCCACCAGAAAATAAAATAAAGCTGAGGTTCCTAAGACAACAGACTGATCAGAAGCTATGTGCCCAATTATTTACCATTTTTAGGTAAACAAGCATTTTGAACTTTTGCATCAACATCCAAACAATGGTATACTTGCCCGATCGATTCCTAATATTGTTCCAAATAAAATAAAAAAAATTCTTATTCCTACTTATGAATGACAGGTAGTCCTTGACTTACAACAGTTCATTTAGTGACCTTTCAAAGTTACAATGGCACTGAAAAAAGAGGCTCATGACCATGTTTCAGAGTTACAACCTTTGCAGCACCCCCATGGTCATGTGATCAAAATTCGGATGCTTGGCAACTGATTCATATTTATGACCGTTCCTTTGTCCCAAAGTCAATGTGATCACTTTGTGTGACCTTCTGACAAGCAATGGGGAAGCCAGATTCACTTAACAACCAGGTTACTAACTTATCAATGGCAGTGATTCACTTAACAACCGAAGCAAGAAAAGTCATAAAATGGGGGCAAAACTACCTTAACAAATGTCTCATTTAACAACAGAAATGTTGGGCTCAATTGTGGTCGTAAGTCAAGGACTACCTGAATACCTCTGAACAAATATACATTTGATAAAACACTATGATGATGATGATGTGACAGGCTGCAAAAAAGGGAAAATATATATGCAGCTCTGGGTTGAATTGTTGATTTCTTAGTATCCCCTGAATTTGTTTTTCTTCTTACAGAGGTTACCTATCTGTTTAACTACTTCTTTCAAGCTTGGCAAATCCTGTATACAGGCAGTCCTTGACTTACAACCGTTCATTTAGTGACCAAAGTTACAATGGCACTGAAAAAGTAACTTATGACCGTTTTCACACTTACAAGGTTGACTGAGCTTTCCATCCTTCCGAGGTGGGTAAAATGAGGACCCAAATTGTTGGGGGCAATGTGCTGACTCTGTAAACTGCTTAGAGAGGGCTGTAAATGCACTATGAAGCAGTATATAAGTCTAAGTGCTATTGCTACAACCCATTGTAGCATCCCCAGGGTCATATGATCAAAACTGAGACGCTTGGCCACTGGTTCATATTTATGACGGTTGCAGCATCCTGAGGTCATGTGACCTCCTCCTGGCAAGCAAAGTCAATAAGGAAGCCAGACTCACTTAACAACCGTGTTGCTAACTTTTAATAACCGCAACAACTTACTTAACAATTGTGGCAAATAAAGTCTTAAAACGGGGCAAAACTCACTTAACAACTGTCTTGCTTAGTAACAGAAATGTTGGGCTCAGTTGTGGTTGTAAATCTATTCTTGTTTATATCACATGTCCCAAACCAGTGGGCTCCTGCTTGTTGGTCATCACTTCCAACAGGATCTGCGAGCCTTTATTTGAGCAAATAGTACATGGTAACCATCTCCATCATTCTTTTTTTTTCCCCCTCACATTTTTTTTTCAGAGTCCAGCTTTCACAGCCATATTGTACATCACCCCAAGAAAGACCATTGCTTTAACTACTATAATCCGTGTTGTCATGGAAATGGCTTTATCCTTCTTGATCTTGTCTGAGTTTTGCATTGCTTAGTTCTGTAGGATTAATCCCTTGACACTTCCAGCACGCTGTCCATCTGCGTTCATTTCTTGGGCCCAACATAACAAAACTCCATTTTTCTGTTTTTATTTTCGTAATACATTTCCTTTGGACTAAAAAAAGGGGATTTGCCTGCATATTTCCATTTTTTTTTAGCTCCAATTTTTATTCCCAACTTTTTTACTTCTCCTGCGATAGTGGTACTGTTTTAACTCTTTTGTAATACAGGTAGTCCTCGACTTACGACCACAATGAAGACCAAAATTTGTCTTGCTATGTGAGACATTTGTTAAGTGAGTTTTGCCCCATTTTACGGCCTTTCATGCCCCAGATGTTAAATGAATCATTGCAGTTGTTAAGTTAGCAACACGGTTGTTGAGTGAATCTGGGGTCACTTAGATGACCCCAGGACACTGCAACTATCATAAATACAGGTAGTCCACAATTTACAACAGTTCATTTAGTGACCATTCAAAGTTACAATGGCATTGAAAAAAGTGACATGACCATTTTTCATACTTACGACCATAGCAGCATCCTCATGGACACATGATCAAAATTCAGATGCTTGGAAACTGGTTCATATTTATGACGGTTGCAGTATCCTGGGATCCACTTTTGCGACCTTCTGACAAGCAAAGTTAATGGGGAAGCCAGATTCACTTAACAACCATGTTACTAATTTAAGAACTGCAGTGATTCACTTAACAACAATGGCAAGAAAAGTCATAAAATGGGGCAAAATTCACTTAGCAAATGTTTTACTGAGCAACATAAATTTTGGGCTCAATTGTGGTCGTAATTCCAGGACTACCTATATGAACCAATTGCCAAGTATCTGAATTTTGATCGTGTGACCCTGGAAGGGGGAGGGCACTGCAACAGTCCTAACTGCGAAAAATGGTCGTAAGTAACTTTGAACAGCCACTAAATGAATTGCTGTAAATTGAAGACTATTTGTCCTGTTTTATGTTGTAAGCCCCTCAGTCGTGCCTGTGAGATGGGTGGCATATACATTTAATAAATAAATTAATGATTGAGGCTGTGCAGAGCTTTGTGAAATAATTACTTATCCATCTCTGCAGAGCTCATCGAACACGATCATGTATATCACTCTTCACTGTGTGGTGTCGGTTAAGTTTTCCAAAGTTAAATGTCTATGGAGATTCTCAGTCATCCAGGTCAGGGTTGTCTCAACCTTTTGAGTTTCCCAAAGTTAGATTTGCAGGACAGGGTAGGTTTATGATTACATATTATACTCTATAGTACAATCTGATTGGGGTACACTTTTTGTGAATTTTGTGTGGCATTCAGTATAACCGTGGTGGCGCAGTGGTTAGAATGCAGTACCGCAGACTATTTCTGCTGTCTGCCGGCTGCCTGCAATTTGGCAGTTCGAATCTCACCAGGCTCAAGGTTGACTCAGACTTCCATCCTTCCGAGATCGGTAAAATGAGGAGCCAGATTGTTGGGGGCAATAGGCTGACTCTGTAAACCGCTTAGAAAGGGCTGTAAAGCAGTATGAAGCGGTGCATAAGTCTAAGTGCTATTGCTATAATGTACTACACAGGGGTGGGTTCTACATATTTTTACTACCAGTTCGCAACGGGATCGTGCGTGCACGCTCACTTCGGTCCCGCGCCTTGCTTCTGCACATGCACAGATTGCTTCTGATGACATAGGGTCAGTGGGCGGAGCCTCCCGCCGGTTTTACGACCGGTTCTATAGAACCGGTCCAAACCAGGGGCAACCCACCACTGGTATTACAGTACTTTTCCAAAGATGCTTTTTTTCCCTGGATCAGTGGTGGGTTGCCCCCGGTTCGCACCGGTTCTATAGAACCGGTCGTAAAACCGGCGGGAGGCTCCGCCCACCGACCCCGACGTCATCAAAACGCTTCTGCGCTTGTGCAGAAGAGCGCGAGGCCCCGCTGTGAACCGGTAGTAAAGGTAAGTAGAACCCACCCCTGAACTGGACTTCCTGGTTTTTCTTTGAAGACATTTCGCTTCTCATCTAAGAAGCTTCTTCATCTCTGACTGGATGGTGGGGAATGGAAGGATTTATATTCCAGCTAATCCTTCCATTTCCCACCATCCAGTCAGAGATGAAGCAGCTTCTTGGATGAGAAGTGAAACGTCTTCAAAGAAAAACCAGGAAGTCCAGTTGCCTCTTGGAAAAAGAAAAAAAAAGCACCTTTGGGACAACCATGACCTGGATGACTGAGAATCTCCATAGATATACTACAGTATTTATTTTACGAAACACGGGCACCCTGTAACCAGCAGCAAAAAACTTCCATAGAAGTCTGCCGAAGCAGAACGCATGTATTTCTACGAGGTTAGGGTTTGCCCCATAAAGCCCCAGTCGTCCACTCTTGGATTGAATCCAAGAGTGGACAATGAAAGTTATAAATTTAGCGGAAATGGCAAAAATGGCAAAAATGGCAAAAATGGCAAAAATGGCAAAAATCTCGGCGTACCTGAAGGATCATTCAAATGAAAGATATTTAAGAGATTGGAGAAGGTGGATAGATTATATTCAAAATAAATATCGGAATAAGAAATTGCAGATAGGTTATGAATGATTATATAGATATTTAGTGTGTCTTTAAGTAATAAAGCTAGGCGGGTAATTAGGGAATTGAAGAAACAAGAGATGTGAAATGTCATAATTGTTTAGATTAGGATTGATTATGATTGTTGAAGTTTATACCCTGTAATTTGTCCTGGGAAGGGGAGGGGGGGAGGGGGGAGGTTGAGGTAGGGAAGAGGGGGGGGGAAATATGTAAACTTTTTGTAAAACTTTTCAATAAAAAAAAAAAAGCCCCAGTCGTTACTGTAGAGATCCTTTTATCACGTGCAATAAGTACAGTTAACTCTACAACCACGTTACATTATACACACACACGCAGTCCGCTGGAAACGCGAAGTCAACTTTTACGCCTTGTGATAGGCTGAGGAACAAGGGGCAGGTTTGGAAAACAAAGGAGACGCCCCTTTACAAAAAAATAAAAAGAGAAGAAAACAACAACAACAACAAACAGCTGAGCATTAGCCGGATCCGCTTTCTGGACACTTTCCCCCTTTTGGGGAGTGGGGGGGGGATTTTCATACAGAGAAGCGCCACCAAACGCACGTGGCCCCGGAGCGCGCCCCCCCCCGCGCGCCCTTCCCGCTCGCCTGGCAGCGACGCTCCAAGCTTTCCTCGGCTGGGCGGGGCGGAGGGCAAGGATGGGGCGGAGAGTCGGCCGGGCGCCTGCGCCAAGCTGTTCCTATCGCTACTCCGGAGCTCTGCTCGGTCTTGGTGGAATCGAGCCCGAGCGAAGTGTAACAAAACAAGCGGCGTCTTTTGTATTGGCTTAAAGGAACCGCGGTCGGTCGGTCGGAGGAGAGAAAAGTAGCAAAGAAGGGGGGCAAAGAACGGCGGCGCCAGGTGAGGGCGAAGGATCCGGGCACCGGGCGCTTGCCCGGAGAAAAAGCCAAAGACGAAGAGAACCTGCGGGGATCCGCGCAGTGGAAAAAGCCCTGAGGAGGAGAAGCGGGGCAGGACGACCCGGTGGGTACGATGGGAACCTCTCCGGAGGCGCCGGTGGAAGAGGCTGCGGGCATGAACCGCGCCGAGTCGCTTCGGTGATGGCTTGAGCGAAACGGCTGGAAAGTTGCCGGAGAGCTTTTGCTCTATGCCCGGCCGGTCGGGATCCCTTGGCCGGAGCAGCCCCGCGGTGGACGTCGGGTTTCCAGTCTCGATCCTTTCCCCCCGCCCGCCCCTCTCCCGCTGTAAATCCCCCTTCCCTTCCTCCTCTTGCGCGCAACTTGGCGACCCGAGCGCCATGTCGAAAGTGATCCAGAAGAAAAACCACTGGACGGCCAAAGTGCACCAAGCCACGGTGAGCCGCAATGCTCAGGGCCAGCTCGGGGTCACCGTCCTCGGAGGAGCGGAGTACGGAGAGTTTCCTTACGTCGGGGCGGCCGAGGTCGAAGGGGAGGCGGCGCTGCCCGGAGACAACGGCGAATGCAAACTTGGCGAAGGGGAGCTACTCTTGGAGGTGCAGGGGGTCCGGGTGTCGGGGTTGCCCCGCTACGACGTGCTGGAAGTTATCCGGAGCTGCAAGGAGCCCATTGTTTTCAAAGCCGTCAGACAAGGTGAGAGAGAGAGAGAGAGAGAGAGAGGCGGGCCGCTTGGCAGGACTTTGGTGCGGACTTCCAGACGGGGCGGGGGGCGCTGCGCTGCAGGAGCCTTTGCCTTCATTGTTTGCTGCCCTCTGCGAAGGGAACGAGGGGTTGTGAGGGAGGGTTGCCGATCCTGAAGCTTTTTGGGGGTGAAGTTGTGAGATTCCCCCCCCACCTTTTTCATGAGGGCGGGGGAAGGGGCTTTATTCCCTGAACACCGGCTGCGGGGACCTACCTGAACGGGGTGTTTTTCTGGTCGACACGCTTAAAGGGCCTTTTCTGCCTTTCGTGGATTCATCTTCTCTGAAATATCTGATCGGTGGTTGTTTGTTATTAAAATGAAAGCATCCCCGTCGTGTTTTCCTCAACCATCCCCTGGGGACTTCTAGCTCCTAAGGGTGCCTGGGACTTCGAGGAACCCGCTCTTCCTAGACTTTTAAACCCTGGATCTTTAGATAAAATGGCATTCTGCCAAGGCATCAAGCAAGCGAAGGACTTTCATTGGTTTGCTGGATCTGCTGCAGGGATCTTAAATTGCCGTGGGTGGGTAGGTGGGGGGTTTTGACTGACCAGTCCCGATGAGCTCCTAAAGTTATTGGCTTTTATTGTACCGGTCTGACAGATTGTTAGGGTTGACTCCTGAACTAGTTTGATTGCTTCAAATTAAATCTTGTTGGACTTGGAGCCAAGGATAATTTGCATGTGTTTTAATTTTTAACCTTTGTACTTTGAAGTATGAGCTATGGTTTCACTTTAGCAGTCCCTCCTGTAATGTACATGGCTGAAATCCCAGACCTGCCAAAGCAGTAATCTAAAAACTAGCTTAGTTCTCCCGAGATTGACATCTTTTCTGCAGCATAGAGCTGTAGATCCCTATTGGGCTCATAAAGAATGGTGGCAAGCCTTTAAAAAAAAAAAAAAAGCCGCCAAGAGTCAGACAAGTTTAATTCCTACTTGGCTTCAACCTGGGTAGCTTTCTTTTGAAAGAGTCACAAGATTCTTTGGTACCCTTAAAATTATATAGATGTATTATTGCATAGCTTTCGTGGAGTGCATGTCATGGAATGCATGTTAAGGATTATCCAGTAGGTTTATCCCTGTCCGATTCTTGGAAAATTTGCAGTGTCTGTCTTAGAAAAGGCTGAATTTCCCCTTACTGGGCAATTTTTGTCCCTTGGCTTGGATGCAAAAGGTTCTTGGTCTTCCATTTGTCACTTTGGCAGAGCAAAGAAACTTTTTTTTCCCTGTGTAGTTTGAAAGATGTGCTTTCTCCCAGGTCCACTTTACAGCATAGCCGGACCTGGCAGATGAAGGATGTGGTGAAATGTTGGGCTTAAAAAAAAAAGGGTGGGGGGAAGGGAAGGGTAGCTTCTTGGAGAAGAAAATTGTTAGGTAATATTGGGTGTGCGTAAACTTCAGATGTTTATCAGATTCTAGTTAGGACTTTATCTTTTAAACTCACAGCCAGCCAGGCAAGGAATAGGAAAGTTTAATTTGTCTGAGTGACTTCTGAGTCATTTTTTAGGCTCCAGAATAATGCAGCTTTTCTACCTTTTTCTTTTCCCAGCAATTCCTGTACATTCTGTTTCTGAGGATTTAAAGGTGAATTGAATTGATTTGTTTTCTTTCCTCCTGGGCCACAAAGTTGTACTGGGCAGCACCACCTTCAAATAACATTTATTGTTATCCTTTTCGTTTTGTTTTTAATGCAGCCAGCAGTCAGTCTAGTTCCTTTTCCTTTCCCCTTATCTTGGCATTATTAAAGGAGCTAAATAAACCTACAGAGCAGAAGGAGAAAGGACCAGAAGCAATATGTTTTGTTTGGATGCTGGACATCAATTGAGAGAAATGCATTCACTTGAGACACCTGAATCACTGTTTCTGTCTTTTTCCTCCTCTTCTTCTTCTTGTGGATCTTATATTTCTCTCTCATACTTCCAGATGTTTCTGCTCTTGGACCTAACTTAAAGTTTTACAGGTAGTCCTCGACTTACGACCATAATTGAGTCGAAAGTTTCTGTTGTTAAGTGAGACATTTGTTAAGTGAATTTTGCTCCATTTTACCACCTTTCTACCTACAGTTGTTAAGTGAATCACAGCAGTTGATAAGTTAGCAATCCAGTTGCTAAGTGAATCTGGCCTCCCTCATTTGTCAGAAGGCCACAAAAGGTAATCATGTGACCTTGGGACTCTGGAACTCATCCTAAATACGAACCAGTTGCCAAGCATCTGAATTTTGATTACGTGACAATGGGGATGCTGCAAAGGTTGTAACTGTGAAAAACAATCATAAATCACTTTTTTCCAGGGCTGTTGTAACTTTGAATGGTCACTAAAAAACTGTTGTAAGTTGAGGACTACCTGTATATCCATATCCCCTTGGTCTATAGGTGACACGGAGGGTCAGATGTTCTTGTCCAACATGGATTTAAATATATATGATCTTGGGAATGTTTTGTTCAGTTCACTGAATGGGGAATTTCCAGACCGGGTGGCAACTTCTGTCAAAGAGCCAAACAAATATTCACTGGACTGGACTTGGAGGAATTTCTGGAGAGAAAGGGGGAAGGCTTCTCCTATGGTGAAGTATCCCTTTGAATTGGAACATTTTGATTCCTCTGCTGATGGATGACTAAGAACTGTGTATGTGAGGTTTGTTTTTTTTCAGTGGAAGCATGTGATTGCCAGCTGCCTCCCTCCTTTACGTCAAAAGGATGGCATAGACTTTGCATGGAGAATGGATTATTTTCTCTCCCTTTTCTCCCCCACCCCAGACTGCTGCCTGCCAGGAATGGGTTATTTTCAGCTTTACTGAAATCCCAAACATTCCTTCAAATAAGAAACTCCCCTAGCAACAGGATCGCTCCTAGTCTGTGCAAAAATACATTTTCATGTTTTCTGCCTTGGGCTGTTCAGATCTCGGTGGGCACCCTCAACAGTAAGTAGGAACTCTTGATTAAGGAAGTTGAAGATGGGCAACCTGTGTCTCTTCAACTGAATTTATATCAACCAATGTCTCTCACAGTCGGCCATCTTGATTGGGATGGTTGGGAGATAATGGTTCCTCAGGAGCAGCATGGCTTTGAGTTCTTACCCTGAGTCTTGGCTGTCCACCAGAATGATAGCAAGAGACTTAGCAACCTTGATAAAAGAGAATTGTTTGTTCCTGACTTAACTTAAGCTGTTGGCGGCCGTACCTGAGCATCTAGCAAGTTGCTTATCTGCCATGTGGATTTTATCCATTTTTAAAGTATTTTTCTTTTTCACGAATGAAGGCAAATATATGTGTCCCGTGACAACGTTGCAGGATCCAATCTGGATTGGTCACTGGGACCAGAGTTTAGTCTTCTGAGCTTTCGGACTCCTCAGGGACTTTCTCTCTCGCCAGAATGTGTCTTTTCTTTTTCTTTTCTTTTTTTCCTTTTTTTGCACATTTTACTCCTTTCGATTCTTCTGTTCTTTAGGTTTAGTTTGGATTAGATTTTACTGTTATAATCAAAATGCTTAATACAAATTATATAAATTTATACTTAAAAATTTTAGTCTCCTCCAATGAACAGTTTTTGAAATCATTAAATTGCTTATTTTTGTTTTGTCTTGTAGAAACCAAAACAGAATAGATTTCCCAAGAGAAACTGTTTGGTTTTTATAATTAATTCCAAAATCTTATTGTAAAAGTTTCAGTATTTCAATTTTATGTGGACCTTTAGTCCATTTATAACTTTCTACGATCAAAATCTTATTTAGCTGTTTATTTCAGATTCTTTAATTTGTTAAGCATATGCATATTTTTTTCCCCATTCAGGATTGAAGGCAGACTCACCTGGCATTTTCAGACATGACGTTCTGAAGGTCTCTCATAGCTTAGAAGTAATAGATGAGCAATTTCCAAAAGTAATTAGAAAATGAGCTTTGGGAATTTAGGATCCTTTAAAAATCCCCACAATGGTTGCAAGGAAGATGGTTAATCTTGTTGTCTCCAGCACTCAGCCTGTGCACAATTGTTGTCTTGCAGTGTCTTTGTGAGAAACAGTTATCTAGACCAGGGGTCCCCAACCTGTGAGGGATTTTCAACCAGGTTGTGGAAAGGTCCAACAAGTGAGTGCACATTCTCACTTGCACACGTAGTGGGCAAGTAGTAGTGTTCCATTTAAGTGAGTGGCAGGCATGCGTGCACGCTGTTTGTGCAAATGGAACTGCGTGCACTCACACATGTTTGCCAGTCATTCATGTGGAACCATCCCCTCTCCCCTGTCCCTGCCAGTCCACAAAGCTGGACATGTTGGGGAACTCTGGTCTAGACCACATGTGGGCAAATCTCCTGTCCTCTCCTTATCCCGGGAGGTTCCAAGAAGTCAATCTACTCCCTGGTTCCATGGCCTTTGCTATGGTTGTTGGCTTTTGGAGAGCCACCTTTGTATTTGAAATACTTCTCCTGGAAGAGCTATTTTATCCATATGGATATGAGAAGCATGGTTTGACTTGCAGTCATCTGGATAATACGTTGTAAACTGCTGTTAACTATATTAATTAAAAAGTCTGTCTGTAGGACTCAACCCTAATGGTCTTTAAGTTTTAGAGACTACCTGAATAAACCCAATCAATCTTTGGCGTAGTCTTCCTAATTCTGATGACCTGGACAGTTATGTCCTGGGATTAGATAGAACTCTCAAATTTCTAGCCAGCGTATGGTTTTGTTTGTTTGCTTTCTTGCTTGTTTATCACAGTAGGCGAGTACTGAGAAGTTTAAGTCCAGCTGGAGGATGTGAGGTTGGAGAAAGTTCATGATGGTTAAGTCATTATGACAGAGCTCAGGCTTTTTTTCTATGAACGTGAATAAATTTTGTTGGCCATTTAAAAAAAAAATATGCAAAATGTACTTTTGGAAGGCTTGAGCAATTTGAATTGTAATTTAGAGAGTCACTATTGGTTAAACCCTTGCCGTATATAATATTAAAAGAATGTCTGGGTTTTGTTTTTCCCCAAATAGTTTTTTTTGATGGAGTTTGTATCTAGAGGGTTCATGCGTGCATTGAAGAATACGAACTGCATTACAGTAGTTGCAGTCTAAATCTGCACACAGTTTGCTACGTTTTCTATAATGACTTGGTGTTCATTATGGCTTAGAGGTTAATGCAAATGCAACGTTTTTCTAACTCTCTAACATTTTTTGTGGGGTTCACCCAAATGCATTGAACCACAAGTCAATAAATCACACTTAGTAGTATTAGTGCTAGAAAAGCAGCAAGCTTCTTCAAAACCTCTAGAACATTTTAGCCTGGTTTGCACAAATTGAAAAGTGTCCTTACGGTTTATTTGGTTTGGTGATTTTCAGACTATTGGAGTTTTTTAAAACCACTTCATATATTTGTATTACATGCTTTATGACTTCATGTGTGAATATACTTGATTGTAATTCAATAAACCTTAGTTAAACAAGTAAGGACATAGCAAAGTGTGGCTGTTTCTTTCCCAATCAGAATCCATTGTTGTCCTAACGGTAAGAACAATCAACCAATGTAATGGCTGGTTTCTAAATTGTGGGTGCTCCATCATTGGAGGCTTTTAAGAAGAGACAGGACAGACATTTCTCTGAAGTGGTATAGGGCAGGGGTGTCAAACTCAAGGCCTGGGGGCTGGATCTGGCCCGCGGGGTGCTTAGATCTGGCCCGTGGGGCCACCCTAGAATCAGCAAAGGACCAATCCGTGGTGCCTCTGCTAGTAAAAATGGAGCCCGGGAGGGCCATGTGCGGCCCCTCCCTGGCTCCATTTCCAGCTGTGATGGCCTCCTGCTGTACTCTGCCAGTGAAAATGGAGCTCAGGGGGCACCCCCCATTTTCACTGGCAGAGGGCGGCAGGAGGCCGTTGCAGCTGAAAATGGAGCTCCGGAGCCTGTTTTTGCTGGCAGAGCGTTCGGGTCACCACAGACGCCCCCGACACAAGTGATGTCAAGCTAGCCATGCCCATCTTGGCCACGCCCACCCTGCCTCTGAGGTCAAACACAACTTTGATGCAGCCCTCAATGAAATTGAGTTTGACACCCCTGGAATATGGTCTCCTGGGGTTGAACTAGATGACCTCCCAGGTTCCTTCCAACTCTGTTATTCTATGTTTCACTTCAGCCGGTGCAGGGTGACGTAGTGTCAGAATTTGAACAGAAGTTCAGAAGGATGCTATAGTGACTATCCAAATTTGGATTGCAAAAACCAAGAGAACCGTAGGTCGGAACAAAGAGACCTAGGAAAATCTTCTTGCTGCTGTCTGGTGGTCATCTGGATTTTTGCAGCTCAGATTGAACAGGCATTGCTATAGCTTGAAGGTCCAATTCATATACTTGTGATTTGACTGCCGATCTCTGTCTTGTTTCAACATTATCCTGGAATTTGTAGACATTTAGCCTGGTGGCAGCTCTGGAATCTGCCTCGGCTGATGTAAATGATTTATGTATGGCAGTGCAAAACTATTTGTAAGTTATGGCAGCAGCTAAAGTGATTAGAAAATGTAGAGGCTTATTTTGAAAGCACTTTTCTGCTTCTTATCTTCAGTCTTAAGTCAAGATATTGAAATAAGAGGCAGAACTGATTTCCTTGAGAGACCATGGTTTAATTATAATTAGGGGAGAGTGACATGCCATAGCCACAATCTATATTCAGCCTTTAATTGTGACATAATGTATGAATTGCTGGGGGTTGGGAATATAAATTTAATAAACTATTGTTACTGTAATTATCATTACTACTGTTATTATGTTGGAAATCGTGGTGGTAATCCTAAGGGTAATTTTTCTGTTTTCAAGATACAGAGACAGGAAGTAGGAGAGGACACAAAGAGGCCACACTAGTTTTAGTTCTTTCAGTGCTCCTAACTTTTTAATTTATCCTTGGTGGGTGGAGATTGAGGTAGACTGGCTGATCAGGTTAAGGCTTTTTTTTTTAAAAAAATAAAGCATTCAGAAGCAAAACTGTACAAGGAAGTCTCATCTTGCCACTCATAGGAAAGATGATTGAGATATCACCCAAATGAAGGGAAATCAGCAAGGTGACATGCTATAATGTACTACTACTAGTGCCAGTTCTGGCTTTTAGTATGCCAATGTACTGACTGCCAAAATGCACTGAAAAGTCCGGCTAAGACCTCATTGAGAAATGTTAAAATTTTCTTTCGTAGGAATTAAACAAAGATGCATTTTAACAATGCGAAATTGAGTTAATATTAGTTTAGAGCTAGATAGGGCTTGCAAAGCAACCATTACAAATTCTTTACTGTTTTTGCCCCACTGTAGCTTCATATAGCCCACTTTACATGGTGTTATGGGATCTTTTATTTCTTTTGAGTAGCTTTTCTGGAAAGGCTGAAAGAGATTGCAATGGCAGGGGCAAAGAGAAAAAGCCATTGAAGGCCACTAGAAAGATCTTTAATTCTGGTTCATACCCAATGTGCAATGCATTATGTAACATTAATGAGATAGCAGGACCTGGCATTGGACATATCGAAAGGTGAACTTGTTTAAAATCAACAGCAATATCTTTGAGCTTGATTAGGAGCTTGAACCTCTTGATGTCCATCTTTATGTGAGAGGAGCCATCGCTGTATCTAAGTTGATCAGCAAGAGCTTCATTCAAACATCATGATGATAGTGACCTAACACCATTTTAGCTAGCCCGAGGCTGTAGAAGAAAATAGATTTTTAAGAGCAGTATCTTTTCCCATAGTGCATAGGCACACTTTATTTATTTATTTCAAATCCACTGGTCCAACTGGTTTTTATGGATTTATGATTAAATGCAAAAACTTGTGAAACTTGTTTAAGCAGTGGCAAACATGGGAAGAATTTCCATATCATCGAGCAGTGATTCTCTCTTCCAAATGGCTCTGATAACTGTTTCCAGCGGTCTGATGGAATCTTCCTTCCTTCCTTCCTTCCTTCCTTCCTTCCTTCCTTCCTTCCTTCCTTCCTTCCTTTTCCTTCCTTCCCACATTTTTGAATGTCCTGTTTCCCTCAAAGAGAGAAGGATTATGGGACTTGAAGGGCATGCGGTTGGGTGAATGGGTGCTACAATCATATTCACTAAAGACACACATGGAGAGAAATAATAGACAAAAGATTAAATTCATCAAGAAGTACAGTAAATCATTGGGTGCTTTTTGCCTTGACTTTCCCTTTTAATACCTTGAGGCAGAGTATAGCTACTGGTATAAGGTCAGTTGCTTGATACTGAACAGTGTGGAGCAGCAATAAATGATTAGAAGATAAGATACTTCATGTTGACATCACCTATCTTATACCTTCCAAGTTATCTTGCTATCATTTAACGGAATGGATGATTCTGTCCCATTAAACCCATCAACTCATGGTTGAAGTAAAATGCAGTTGTTTGTCCAAGGCCTATATTGACTTGTCAGTTGATATGTGGTTATGCTCCAACAATTTGGTGGTTTACCATTCTTCTGATGGTAGCTTATTGCCAGGAAAACCTAATTTTCCACTGGCCTGCTTCAATTTTTGCACTAGTTTTCTAAAACATGCTGGAATTCTGTTTCACTTATTAAGCATAATGAATTTTCACAGAAGTAAATGCCCATCTCCATATTTTTGAAAGGCTAGCCTGAAGATTGCATTGACTCTCACTTAAATTGGTGTTTCCGTGTAAGAATAGATTTCTACAAATTGGTGGAATGCTTTGAATTCCAATAAGCAGAATAGTAGTCAATAGTAGTCATTCTTCTCCTTTGTTTGCAACAGGGAAGTTGATCTGAAACTTTCCAAAATCTGCCCTGAAACTGACACGGGGCAAAAAAAAAAAAAAAAAAAGTCTCAGCATGTGAACAAAAAGTCAAAACCTGCAGATTAAAATGCAAACTTGTTTGTTCAGATTTGACTCGTTATCCTTCAACTTGTACCTGAATTTTAAAATCAGTCTCGAATGGTAGGTTGGTGGTGACTGAATATTATGAAATTAAGGAGGGTCTCTGTGTCAGTTTTTCAGTGGAAGAGAATCTGGTTTTTATAAAATCCATCTAGTCTTACATTCCAGCCTGAGGAGAAAAAAAACTGCAAATCTTCCCATACATGATTCCTGTTTTATTCCAGTGGGGACTCTGTAGTCTGTATTCCAATGCCATGTTTTAAGTGAATTAATTCTCCAAGTAGTATAGCCACAGTATTCATGCTTAGACTTTTTTTTTTAACCTGTAAGTATCTCTGATTACATAGCTGAACTTGCTTAATTTAGTCTTTTGCAAGCTCTCGAATTGCATCATAAAAAAAGGTTTGGGGTTTCCAAGAATAAATGTTATTAAGCTGGTTTTGAGAACAAGCTATTATTGTGTTGTTATCATTTGCCTTGCAATTTACTTCTCTCTATTTTGCATCCCAGGTGACTGACCTGCTTGATCCAAAAAGTTCAAGTCTGTGTTTTTAGGGTCAGGGGGTTAGGTTTTACCATGAAGGTCAAAGGTGGAAAGTTAAAAACAATGGTTAAATTAACAGCTGCCCATTTACATGCTGTTGTTTGTTTCCATGAAAGTTGGGGGTGGGGGGTGGGGGAGAAATGCTCTAATAAACCTGTAAGTGATTCTTAGATATTTGAGTTTATTTTCATGTTTCAAGATCACTTTCAATCAAATTGTTCAGCAGCATATTCTTAACCGAAACTAGACATTAACTAGTCCACTTGTATTTCTTCTCATTGCTTCCAATATTAATCGCAATGGAGCTGGAGAATAATATGGAATTAATATTTTTTTTAATAATGTAGTTACCAGGATCTAAGCAAAGTGCTCTTTCTCTAAAGCTTTTGCTGGTCTGTTAAGCAGATACATTAATATCTACAGAGCAGAATTGCTGTAATGTACAAAAACAACTAACTTAGTGGTGGGTTTTTACTGGTTTGCCCCAGTTTGTGCAAACGATAGCGGCGGTGGCGGGAGGCTCCGCCCACCCGCCCAGATGTCATCATGGACGGTCTGCGCATGTGCAGAAGATTCTGTGCATGTGCAGAAGTGCTGCGAACGCAGGGTCACACTTGCAAGCTGGTAGCGAAGGTAAGTGGAATCCACCACTGAAGTGACTGTAAAGCTCTTGATAACTAAATATTTCTGGAATACCAGAATTTTCTCTTTAGAATTGACCTGATTTGAATTTGAGGGTGGGGTGAGGTGGAGTGGAGTATGGAGGGAAACCATCTATCATTAGAACATGCTTGTACCTTAAAAATCTGACTTCACCTCTTATATCAGCTTTTTGTTTCAGCTGTTGCATTTTCCATTCCTCTCTATGAATTAATCAGTCTAAAGTTACTACCCATACAGATTTGTTTATCCGAGTGATGTAGTTAAAATATTTTGAGGATCGCTAAAAGGAAAGGAACAAATGCAGTGAGTTAATGAAGGGAGACAGTGGTCCTGTTTTTCTGCTTGCCATCATATATATTGATCTGACAACATTAATTTGAGCCTGACCTGACTTTTCAAAACACAGAGAGGGAATGGTGGATTTTTTTTGCAGGGCTGGCATGAATTAACCCAAGTCAGCTGTGGAATGTTAGGCTCAATTACATTTACCAGTGTGAATGAAACAGCCTCTTTAATTCTGACATCTTTTCCCCTGAGGGTGTCTGAGAGGGATGTGGTGGCTTCAATAGTCTGTATTTTTTCCCTCTTCTTTGCATCTCCTCCCTGGAAAACACTCGAGGGGTTTGGATAAGTAAGAGCAGGAGGAGAGAGAGACATAATTATCAGCACCTTGGTGAATTTTTATATAAGTTCAACAGCCTTATATATACAGAGAAGTGATATGTCAACTTTGTTAATAGATAACTTCGATAAATAGTTATAGGCAGGGCAAGGGTGTAAAAGGTAACAAATAACGATATAGGACGTCATAGGGTGGAAATATGTGCGCTATATCTTATATTTTGAGAAATCCATTCTAGTTGAATGTCAGTAAGGTTTTTTTCTCAGTTTTATTTGTTCTGAGTATGAAATACGGATGTCTCTCTGGTCACAAGTACATTATTATTATTTATAAAACTAAGCATGACACGATACATCCAAAATTTCAGGAGATGCTCTTTCTTGAAAGTTGAAAGTAGCCCTCCTTTTAAAAAAACTGCTTCTCTGATTTGCACTATTGTAATGTATATATACAGTGCTGTTCTTTGAAAAAGCATAATGCGCAAAACCTGGAAATTTGAATAGATATACCTAATGGAAGAGGCTGTGCTGTATATTTTAGGACTGTGACTAGGTGTACCTATTAACTTGCTGATTAGCATTTTATTTTATCCTACCAGCAGTTCTTTTTTTTCCCTTTTAACCAATTAAATAGAAGTTTTGGAAATCAATCCTGCAGATTTAGTGTTTCAGGGTATTCATTTTTTCGGACTCCTGAATCATTCTTATTGTTGTTCAGTTTTTTAGTTTTCTATTTTATAGGTCGTTTACTTTGTTGAGTGCTTTTTACCTGAAGTTCTTATTTTTGCTTGGCTGATGGGAAGACTTGCTAATTCTGCCCACTGCTAGGAGTTTGATCCTGACAGGCTCAAGGTTGAATTAGCCTTCCATTGTTCCATATTCCATATTGTTGGGGACAATATGTTGACTCTGTAAACTGCTTATAAAGGGTTGTAAAACTGGTATCTAAGTCTAAGTGCTATTGCTAAGTAGACAACCTGGTCATTGCTGGGAATTAAGACAGGTGTTTGCACATCTGTAGCACAACCTACAAGCTAATTCTTGTCTACTCCTTAATTATTGCTTTTTTTTGTCCCGTAAGATTCCTATTACCTTTTCACATGTCATAATTACTGTACTAGTTGCAAAAACACATTATAGATTTTTATAATTTTTATAGCATGACACTCATAATGGAATAAATTTGGGTTGTGTTTTCTTCAATATGGTTAAGTCATTCTTATGAACTAATATCTCCAAATGTAAATTTTTGAAGTTCAGTGACCACTGAGCAATTACCCTTCCATTACAAGTAACATTAAGTACAAGCACTACAAAATTAATGACCACAAAAACACCCCCACCTAAATTATTTAAAACCATAATCTTAAATAATTTAGCTAGATTTTGGTGGTTGTGTTGTTATTTTTAAAACGAGGATAAACTGTGTTACCCTATATATGCTTTTACCCTTCCACACAAATATTAACATTTAGCTGTTCTAGCCGTAAGCTCTAAGTCTTCCACTGTTAAAACAGTTGGTATGTATGTAAAAAAAAACAAAAACAGGTCTGAGGGCCATAAGGCATGCCTCAAAATAAACTTTTCTTATACTAGCTTAAATATCACTATATAGATTTATATAGATTTAGGCATAGCTGTTATGGTAGGGTCTGCAAATCTAACACCTTCTCTGTAGTTTGTGAAATCATACTATCAAACATTGATAACAAAATACCCTCCTTCCTTCCTTCCTTCTTCCCTCCCTCCCTCCCTTCCTTCCTTAGGAATGGGAGCCAGAAGTGTCTGGAAGGCAAGCTATTCTCATTCATTTCTTAACCCCCCATCCACACCCCAATCCACAGGGCAAAGCCCAAATTGCACCTCTGAATTTTTGCCATTTTACCAAAACACTATTGTCTTCTTTAGATATTTATTTATTTATTGATTGATTGATTGGTTGGTTCGATTTATATGCCACCCTTCTCCGGAGACTCAGGGCGGCTTACAATGCGTTAAGCAATAGCCTTCATACTTTTGTATATACCTGCTTAGTAGGGCTTTCGCTCCCCCCCCCCCAGCGGTGTTCTTTTTTATACAATGTCATCTTATTGCCCCCACAATCTGGGTCCTTATTTTACCTACCTCAAAAGGATGGAAGGCTGAGTCAACCTGGTGAGATTTGAACTTGCAGTAATTTCAGGCAGCTGGTGCTATTTAACAGCACTTTAGTCTGTTGCGCCACCAAGGCGCATGAATTAGTCTCAGAATGTTGGTCTAATCCAATGTGGAGGAGGTTGGATTTGGAGGAGAATGGAACAGTCTGGATTATCTTCACCATGGTCCATTCTACACAACTCTAATGGTAACCCTCAACTCAAAGGAAAGTGCCTATCTCTGTACTAGGTTTCATATAGGAATAATGCCTTTATTTTTTTTTAACCTAGGTAACTCCTCCTCCTCTTTCTTTAATTATTTTTAATTAAATTAATTAGCTACCCAGGGTTGTTTGGATAGTGAGATGGGCGACATCTAAATGTAATAAATGAATAAATTTTAATCATCTGATTTCAAATCAGATCTTTTTCTCTTTAGTTACACTGACAATCTTTCCAAATAAATTTAGCCTCTGCTTACATGGTTCAGGTTTGACTAAAACCCACAAAGATTTAGATGAGACATGTGCATATATCACAGTGGGTTAAACTCACAAGGATAGCAAGGTCCTACCTTCAATTTCATGATCAGCCAGTTCACTCCGAATGTTTACAAAGTTGTTTGTTTCTATTACTTACCTGCAAATGGTTCAGTTCTAAGATGATATTAACAATAACAACAACAACAATAATAGTATCTGTTTTATTCATTAAACATGAAACTCAGTCAACTGGACATTTAAAAATGTGTCACAATATCATTGACTGGTGCTAATAGTTGATATGGGTTGCTGCCAGCGT